>NW_004524666.1:4060506-4066195 GCF_000260255.1 Octodon degus | reverse complement strand
TTAGAACAAGCTTAGCAAAGCACAGGGACCGCGGTTCAATCCCCCAGCACCACATGCCAGCCAGCCCGCCCCCTGGTGGGCTGAGCTGGCCACACAACACACACACACACACACACACACACACACATAAAATAAAAAATAAAAAAATACATTAAAAAAAAAGAAAGAAAAGTCACCATCATCTATTCCATTGATTTAAAAAAAAAAAAAATCCTCTACTTTGTCAATTCCAAAACAGACATTAAGTTAATTAATACTGATTTTAACTCCTTTAAAAACTGTAGAATTGGGGCTGGGAACACAGCTCAGCAGCCTAAGCACCTGTCCTGCAAGCACAAGGTCCTGGGTTTGATCCTCGGTACCCACCCCCCCCCAAAAAAAAAACTCCACTGTAGAATCTTCTTTCTTTTCTTTCCCAGTACAACACATCATTTCTCAAACTGTATAGTTTCCTGCCTCCAGGCTGCTGCTAGAGATCACTACACAGTACAGACTTGCTCCTTCTCTCCTGAAACCTTCATGTAACTTTTCATCATGTATACCAACATGAATGTCACATTTCTGGGTTGCAGGTTTTGGTTTGGTTTTTACAGTAACTTACTCTGTCTTAAAAATTAGTTTAAATAAGGGCAGAATTTGTATTCTTCTTATTCTTATTCTTCTTATTCTACTTAGCTATCTCCCCAGCCCTTTAGGTTAATCTTTTCATGTGTTCCCAATGTTCAGCACAAAGTTTAAACTTCACAGTCCTTTATCTTTTAGCCTATTTAGTATTCTCAGGTTTAATTCTTACGCTACTCTTCTGTTTCTCTATGCTTTCTGCACATGCCGCTCACACCACTGGAGTACCTACTACTCTCTTCATCTCTCCATCAGCCAGGTCTTAGAAAGACAACCTCCCTTCCTATTTTCATAACACCAATTACTGTAATCATGTCTTATTCTCTGACTTGACTGCAAGTTCCAATAGATCATAACACTTCATTTCGCGTGTCATGAAAACATAAGAAAGTTATATAATTTGCTAGAGGTCATACAGCTAGGTGGCAGAAGAAATACTATAGAAGTCCAAGTCTGACTTGAGTCCGGTCAGTGAAAGTTTTTATGCAGAAGTGGTGAATGTGATAAAAGTAACAGTTCGCACAAAGGGGCTACAACTGAAAATCAGAGATCCCTCATATTCATGGGATGTGATTTATGGTTAACAATTACCTGTTCTATCTATCTTAAAATGATTCTGAATACAGATAAGATTCTCTTAGCAACTTTATCAATACCTTCTCCTCTCTCTCTCTTTCTCTCTCTCTCTCTCTCTCTCTCTCTCTCTCTCTCTCTCTCTGTGTCTCTGTCTCTCTCTCTCTCCCTCTCTCCTCCATTTTTCCCCTCTCTCCCTCTCTCTCTTACCCTTCCCAGTCAAAATCATAGGTCTTAGAAGGGAAAAAGATCTATTTATGTATATATACAGGATAGCTTGGATAACTGTACTGTCCATTTCTGCTGGTCTACTGAAATGAGTAGTTAATGTTTAATTTTCTTTTTCTCCTTTTAAATTTCTTATAAATTTTTCTTTTTTTTTTACCAACTTGGCAAGCTTTTATCTGGAAATCTAAACAAATAATTTGAAGACAACATTATGTAATACAACAACCATCGTCAAATTCTTATTATGTTGTGTAGTGAAATTCTGTATTGTTTGTATTTTTCACTAGTTTGTATTCTCTTTTTTTTGCGGAACCGGAGATTGAACTCAGGCCCTTGTGCTTGCCAGGGAAGTGCTTATTCTACTGAGCCAACTCCCCAGCCCCTGTATTCTCTTTTTTTAAAAAATATGTTTTATTAAAATCACACCTAAAGAAGCAAAATTACCAGAATAAATGTTAATACAAATGAGACTTACAAAATTTCATTTAAACCTACTACATAAAGAAGTCATATCATAAATTAACCTGCGCAAGGTCCTACAACTAACTAGTGGCAAAGCTAGATGGGTCATGTTTCTTGTCTTCTGGTTAATCTTCCTTCTTTTTTTTTTTTTTTTTTTTGGTGGAACCGGGGATTGAACTCAGGCCCTTGGGCTTCCCAGGCAAGCACTTATTCTACTTAGCTATCTCCCCAGCCCTTTAGGTTAATCTTCTTTTCACTACTTACACAATACTGGATTCACAAGCCCAACATTATAATATTTTACAGTGTAACACAGTAAATATTACTGGTTAACTTGAATATACATGATCTCTACATTTAGTTTGCAATTTACCTTCAGATCACTGGGATATACTGTTAAAATTAGAATAATATCCACCTAATTTGAATAAATGGAAGTTTATCTTAAATACACTTACACATTTTAGTTTTGTTTTTCCTTTCCTTTCCTTTCTTTTTTGCTGAGGATCAATCCCAGAGCTTTACAGACGTTAAGTACATGGTCTACCACTGAGCTATCCCTCAGCCTCAAATTCACATTCTGAAAGCCACTAACTGCCAGGTGTGGTAACACATGCTTATAATCCCAGTACTCAGGAGACTGAGGCAGTATGATCACTGACTGTGATGCAGACAACAGCCTGGCCGATATAGAAAATTCAAGGTCAGCCCTACCTCAAAAACAAAAAGTCATGGAGGATATAAAATCAGAAGTTACACACTGTATGAGTTGTAACCAATAGAATTTTATGTAATGACAAGTAAGTTCCATATGTGATCTGTCCAAGATAGTAGCTTCTAACTAGCTATGTGGCAACTGAGCACTTGTACTGCTGTCACTGCATTGAAGGAACCAAATGTTTTATTTTTTAATAATTTCAAATCTGTTAGCCATGAAGCACCAGTGACTACTGTCTTGTTCAGGGCTGTCCTAGAGTTATGTCATAATGTAAGGTATTTTGCAATGTAAGTCTGACAATGGATTCCATCTTTACATTATTTAATCCTATTGATATAACAGAATTAATGGAGACACTATAAGGTGGCATGATATTTTGAAATGTGATTTACCTGAACACCTGTGCCTTCTTATTTGTGTATCCAAGTACAGACTATTACAAGCCTTAGGAGGTGATCTTATGGCTGGCATAAGATTGGATAAAGAATAAACAAACTGTCCCCCTATGAAAAATTAGAGGGTCTCTTGATGTGCTCAGCACGTTCTAATGACCACAGATGGGTCACAAAGCCCCAGGGGTTCTTTGCTCCAATTCTTTCATGGAATAAGTCACTGGACATATGTAAGGCACTGTCCCAACTTCAGCACATTACAGGTTTTTAATAATACTACAAATAGTTCCAAATAACCAAAAAGAAAAACATATAGGTAAGAGTTCCATTAATTCATGATTGTGATACAAACTTTTTCCTTCCCTACCCATTTCTTAATATTTGAATACTTGACTAAAAAACATCTCTTGGCTAGGGACATAGATTTTTTAATTTTAAGAAAAACTTGGAGAAGGGCTCATTTAAGAATAGATATCAGCACACAGAGCACATTGGCCAAGCAATGGCCATGACTCATTCACATGGCTGACACTGACAAGGGTTCTCCAATCTGAGGTACAGGATCTCAGGATAAATCCTGAGGGGATTTCACTGACCTTATCAGACCCAAAAGCTACAACTCTTGTTGCATAGGTGCTGCTTTACCTTGGTCTTAACCATGCAGCAGAAAAGTATAAAAACCAAGTATAAGAAGTAAAGCCATGCTGTTATGTTGAGCTGTGGGGGACTCAGATCAATAATTTCTGACATTGCCAGTTAAACAGAAGACCCAACACTATTATGGGCTACTGGACTCTTTCAGAATATTTTGCTGAGTTTACACACCTATAATATTCAAATAACGGAACTTAACAAAAAAAGGGTATACAGATGAATGTCCATTTTGTATCTGTGTATTCAAAGTGGTTAGGACAGATATATAGTTACATTCTCTTTATGAATAGAGGGATTTGTTCTAATGGTGTTTGTAAATAGGATATCATGTCCGCATCTTGTATGTACAGCAATTAACCACTAGGAAGAATGTATGCAATGTGTTAATTATTGAAACTGTCCTACCAATTTGATTTGAAACTGTCTCATTGCTATTTGTTTCTCAATAAAAGTATGGAAAAAAATCTAAACACCCACCCACACACACACACAGAATAGATATCAGACATTCCTTATTAGGAAAAAAAAAAGAAATCCCTTATTAGTTCATTCCTGTAACTGCTTTTATTTCTGAGCATTTTCTTTTCTTTTTTTTTTTTTTTTTTTTCTCGAATGCCTTCAGGGCACTTTTGGCCAGCGGGAGAGGTGTGAGGTTCGAACTCCAGCAACCTGAGGCTGACAGCTTTGTGGAAGCAGCCACTTAAAGGCCTGAGCTAGGGCCAGGCCCCCATTTCTGAGCATTTTCACTAGCATTTTTTCTCCTATTCTTCTTTTTCTTTTTTTTCTCTATCCATTTGTTTGTTAGACTTCATTGATGTTGTTAATTAACTCTTCCCTTTGCTTACACATGTCCCTTTTCCCTTAGAATCCTGATCATTTGCTTCTTCCGAAACACAACAAACCAAAACAGTACTATGGAAGTGTACAATCTGCTACTGGAAAATAAAACAATATTCACAGAGATAGCAAGTTTCTGCAGGTACTGACTTTTCTAAGCTGTTTCAACTAGCATTGTGAAAAAAATACAGAGTCAGAGATAAGAGAATATGTGGATGATTCAGCATAAAATGTCAGATATAGATGGATATTACAGATAGTGGGAAACCTGGATTAGGATGTATTACCTCAAGAAATGCAACTTTCAAGTACAAAAAATCTTGATTTATATATGTCCCAAGGACAAATGATTTATGTACGTTCCACAGTCACAGCATATAGACACTATAAACATCTAAAAAGTGGTAGAATTCAGCATGCTTAAAAAATAATCACTCAGAAAAAATAAATAAATAAATAAAATAAAAATCACTCAGAGCAGAGATACTATAAACAGGCTTCTGAAGCATTTAAATAAGAATGGCCACTAGCTCAAACCAGATAATCCTACTGTTTACTATCTGTTATAGTTTGTTCTCTGAAGGTCCCCAGAGGGACAAGGAGAGGTAGTGGGATCTTCAAGTCCTGCAACAGTAGCAAGGCCTTATGTCACTGGGAGTCTTATCCTTGGAAAGGATTAGAGTAGTTCTCAGGGAGCCCTGAACTGACTCAAAGTGAGTTGTCACAAAAGCAAGCTGGGCCTGTGCTCACTCTGAGGTTTCTGTCTGGAGATGTCTTCTCTTACTCCTGCATCTGCAACTTACACTGTGGTGTCATCTTTCACAAGACAGTCCCCAGAGTCAAGCAAGTGTCAGTGCTTGTCTTTGAACATCCAGAACTATATGTAAAATAATCCTAGCTTCAGGTTAATTTACAATGGTAACAAAAAACTGACTAGCACACTGCCCTGTCTGCATATTATGGTGGCAATAAGTAAAGCAACAGTAACTGCAAGTCAAAGGATTCTCAAAGAATGAGATTTAAAAACCTGCATGCAAAGCTGTTGTAGTAGAAACAGAATGGAAATGTGTACAACCTCCACCTGCCCTGGTAATGGGGAACTGATGGAAAACAGTTTAACAATTTAAGCTTTAGAACTTCATTTATTTAAAAACAAAAACAAAAACAAAACCTTCATTTATTTAAGGACTATTTTTTCTTTTTT
>NW_004524666.1:4043632-4060406 GCF_000260255.1 Octodon degus | reverse complement strand
GGATCGAACTACAGCAAACTGAGGCTGCCAGCATTGTGGAAGCAGCCACTTACAGAACGGAGCTAGGGCTAGGCCCCCTACCTTCATTTATTTAAATAGGCTATTGTTATGGTTTGTGTCCAAGTGTCCCCCAAAAGCCTCACGCAAACATGGGGCAGACTTCTAGAGTTTGTGATTAATTCTTGATCAGTGCTAGGATTATGGATGTGAGTGCTGCTGGGGTTATGGCTATAAGTGCTTCTGGGATTATGGATGTGAGTGCTATACCCAGCCTGGGCGCACAGCCTGAGTGCAACATAAGGAAGACACACCGGCTCTTTGCTGCCATTATTGCCATGATTCTTCCCGTTTGCTTTTGCTGTTTTGCCGTTTTCTCCTGCCATGAACTGCTGCCCTCTGTCAGGTACCAGACTGCCTTGGACCCAGCTGAGTATGGGTCCTCCATGAATTGTGAGCTAAATAAACCTTTCCTTCCTTAATTTTGTGTGTCAGGCACTTTATCCCAGCAATGAGGGAAAAATAACTAAGACAGCTACACAGTATTCCATTACGTCAGTTTTCACAATTTTATCACCAAATAAAGATTATTTAGTTTTTTCCAATTCTATATTACAAAAAGTACTATAGTAAGTATTTTTGTGGACATTACCCAATTGTACTCTATGACAGCGGTGATAAACCTATGACGTGTGTTACTTTTTAAAAGATGTTAATGTGACATCATTTTTTCTAAACTAAAAATCTTAGTATTCAGGCATAATTGCAATGTTAGCATTTTGCGATAAATAAGCAGCTTTGGAGTTGCAATTTGGCACTCAGTCTAACAGGTTCGCCAGCACTGTTCCATGAACTTGTATCAGCACATATGTCTGTCAAGGAATAAGAGGCTATTCATTGCTCTGCACCATGCCAAAAATAGGTATTATCATCAAAAATTAACAATAACTGGGGGCCAGGGAGATGGCTCAGCAGAGTAAAAGCTTCCCTGGAAAGCACAAGGGCTTGAGTTCAATCCCCAGTTCTGGAAAAAAAACTAACAATAACTGTCAAATTTTCAGCTATTAAATGGTGTTTTAATTTTTTATTTCCTTCACTTTTATATTGCTTTTTATATAGTTATGAATCTCCATATATTTATCTTTTACTTATTTTCTATGATACTTTTTTTTTTTACTGATTGGCAAGATCTCTATACTAAGAGATATTAATCCTCCATTACAGTTTCCTTACTTTACAATTTAACTTCCAATTTCCTAACAAGTTTCTACCACCTATTTAAGTTTTTTCTTCCCCTAGTGCTTGAATCATGGGCCTGGTACATGCTAGACCAGTACCCTACCACTGATCTACATTGCCAGCCTTCTTAAATCTAGAGACCGTAGTTATAAGTGAAATAAATCTGACTCACATTGTCTCGCTACTGTAAGAAGCTGAAAGATTAAGATCGAAAAGCTACAACAGATACTGTGGGAAAAAAAGAATTGCTCAAAAAGAAAGTACAACTGGGATGGTGGAAAGAAGAAAGGAGAGAAAAATACACACACACACACACACACACACACACGGTAGGTAAGATAATTGTACTACTAATTTCTAGTAGTTTACTGAAAGGAACAATGGGTACTTACATTGTGTGATCAATTTTACATGCCTATATCTGGTAATCTGAGCAACTACTCTGAAGATAACAATATGCAATGTAACAACCACTGTTAATTTTCCTATCACCTTATTTTGAAATTCTGTAGTATTTTTGTTTTATTCACTTTAAAATAAAAAAAAACCTAGTTAACAAAACAAAAATACAATTAAAATGACAAAGATCCACAATTATGTGAAATAGTCAAATTTTATCTGATCTCATGCTCTAGACACATTCATATTTTATTTATACATGTAAATTATATTAAATTCCTAGACATCCTTCCTTTGGATGGGTCAAGCATTTTTTAATAACTATTTTTCATGTAGGAACAGAAAGCACAACTAGAAACTAAGTATCAAGACAACAAATCTAAGCAAAGTAATATTAATAATTGCATGAGACATACTTAAAGACTACAATTAAAAGATTAAAACTTTCAAAGAAAAGCTAATATTTATAATACACCAAATATAGAATCACAGAAGGGCTAAATACTAAGCAAAACATCAATCAAAAGAGTATCAGTATTAGGGCCAACAAGATAGCTCAGCATCTAAGTACCTGCTTAGGCAAGTGCAGGGACCAGGGTTCGATCCCCGGCACCACATGCACCGAGACTGGGTGTGGTGGCACATGCCTGTAACCTCTAGGGAGGCTGAAAATAGGAGGATCACTATGATTCCAAGCTGCATAGTGAGACCCTGTACCAAATACATAAAAAAATAAAAATTACCAGTATTACAGCATCAATATAGATGAAATAAATACATTTTAAAGCAAGAAACATTATACACAAGTATAAAATCCTAAAGAAAATATTAGTGAATTAGGTCCAATAAATAAAAAAAAAATAAAATGCATAGTATAAACAAAAATGTACAGCAGCATATACAGTGCCTGCCTGGAAAGCACAAGGTCCAGTGTTCAACCCCCAGTACCACAAAAAAAAAAAAAGAGTAACACCTGAAAAAAAATGATTCCGTCTGAGTACTTTTATACTACTTTTCATGAAGAGTGGAACAGCATAGAAAACCATGCTTGAACAAAAGGGTGTAAGATCAACATTAGAAACTAGGGAAATAAGTCCCTGCACTTGCCTAAGCAGAACAGCAGGGCCTATTCTGATTCCTGTGCCAGGAATATTTGCCTATATTTTAGTTGACTATTCTTTTTGGATTTATAGGAGCATTTTTACATATTCTTAATAGTAAACATAGAAATTTTTCATCATACATATGTTCAGCAGCTATCAGCTCCTAATTTTTACCTTTCTAATGGTGAATGAACAGAAGTTTTACATTTTTTGTTAGTACATGTCTGCAATTCATGAAGGTTACAATTATCTTGCGCCTTTCCTCCCTTATGGGTATGTGCTGCCACACCCAGGCAATAGGATGAATTTTAGGCAGCTGTTGGCACTTTTATAGTTGTAGGTGCTAGACAGAAGTAATACCCTAGTATAGCACTAGTGTTGTCTGAGGCCTGATACTGGTCAGTAAATTACCCACTATGGGACCATAACACGTACAGTATTTATACTAAGAATAAACACTGTACAAAGTATTTGATCCATAGCAAATCAGAAAACTAAAAAAAAAAAGGTTTTAGTAAAATAAAACTAACAACTATTTCAGAGAACACGCAGTAATATACCACAGAGCTACTTAAGAGTTATGCCTTGACTCGACTGCTTTCAAACTCAATTTTGAAACAGAAGGCATTTTTATGTGGCAAATTTTGCCAGAGGTACTGTACTTGAAGAGTAACTTAGGACTTTCCGAACCATTTCCAACCAAAACGATTTACTTGGTACTCACTATATGTGATATTCTTTGTTTCTGGAACCAATTAATGGGACATACTGAGACATCAATGTATTTATAAAATATACTTTGGTGCATTATCCACCATATAATCCCACCACTGAGCTGAAGGACATTCAAATTTACTTTTTTCCTATAATAATCCTATCGACAATATATGTAATATCACTATGATAAACACCTTGATGTAATGCATTAAGATATTCCAAATACATCCTGTTTTGTAAATGTTCTCATCTGTTCTTATAGCCCTATCTTCTCATTAACTTGGCTACTCAAATTTCATCTATGATGTGAAGACAAGCTCTTTTAACATATCTAAGTATAGCAGTACTTGACATGTTTTTTTAAAAAAAATCTTTCTAAAATGGATAACAAATAGCTCTCTTGTTCTGGGTGTCCTTGTATCAGTGTGATTCCCTTTCAAGTACTATATATTAGAAGTGCTTTCCCTTGGTTTTTCCTGCAAAGTCAACAAGAGTTAGAAAAGAATTTGACTTTCACTCACTGTTTTTTAAATATAGAAAACAGCTTTATAAATTGAATTATTCAAGTATTCAGATTAGCTGGAATCAACAAAGATCCACTAATTTCAATAAATTAGCTCTTCATGCCACAGTACATATGAAATAACTGACAGCCAAAAACTTTAACAAGTTTATAGTAGAAAGCTAAGAAGAGCAGATATAAGCTAGGCAGCAGTCAGAAAGTGGTAGAAATTTCAGGTTACTTTTCTTTTCTTAAAAGCAGCTACTCCAGTAAAGAAAAATTGATTAACCAGAGAGACTGACAAGGATCACAGGAACCTGGTCAATTTCTCTTCGCCGCCAGTTCCACTTGTTAAAAGACTTTGAAGCAGAAAGACACAGATTATCAATTTCCTACAGAAGCTCTTTACACCAGAAAAGGGGGGCGGGGTGGGCAAAATGGCACGAACAGCAAAAATGAGGGAAAGATTTTAAATAGCAACGTCTTAGAGAAATGGAAAATAATAGCATTGAGGAAACAGAGGCTAAGGCAATTACAATATGGAAGGCTATTTCCTGGATTTTTTGTGATGTCATATGGTATGAGCTAAAATAAAATGCTCCAAAATCTGTTGTGTCCAACCTCAATTCTGCATGACATTATTTTAGGAATAGACTAAATACCCAGGAGAAGAGAAAAGAAATATACAGCATGAACATATAATCAAAAAAATACCATTTGGCATACATTTTAATGTATAACAGGGATTAAATTAATAATCATAAAGGATGACCTCTTCACAATAGCTGTGCTAAGAAAATAACAACTTAAGTAGACATGATATGAAAAGGGTTAAATCACTTCATGTGCAGACGAGGGGAATCTCAGTGTATAGAGAAAATATGTAACAACTAATGAATATATGAATATGTAATGAATCAAATAAGGACACATAATAAATCAAATAAGGACAGAATAAAGGCTATTTCCTTTAATATTAAATAAAAACTGGTCTTTGAACATAGGTGAATTTCTACAATGCCGGATAGAACATTTGTCACTTAAATTTAGGTCAGCAAATGACCTTCTAGTTATAAAAAAGAGTATATAGATTTATGTTCCTCTGAAACCAATTTGGGAAGATAAGGTTGAGAAAGGCTCCTGGAAATTCCCTATGTCACACAAAATTTTCAGGATCAAAGGGCAATTTCTACTTTCAAGACCTGTATCATTTTCCCTATCCACATGTTTTACCTTCTTGCTTTGTAGTATAACAAAACATTTTTCTTTCCCAAAGACATAAATGATACTGACAA
The DNA here is from genome assembly GCF_000260255.1 of Octodon degus. Lineage (NCBI taxonomy): Eukaryota > Metazoa > Chordata > Mammalia > Rodentia > Octodontidae > Octodon > Octodon degus. The sequence goes on along the minus strand of NW_004524666.1, from coordinate 4,055,154 downwards.
TGTACTTAATATGCTTTAGTTATAAATATAGATTCATCAATACTCATGTAAACCTATAAACTTTGATAAAATAATTATTTCATAGCATTTTATTAAAAACAATATTGCAAAACTTTAAATATATACTCAATAACGGAACTTAGAAAAAATGGGGTATACCGATGAATGTCCATTTTGTATCTGTGTATTCAAAGTGGTTAGGATAGATATATAGTTGCATTCTCTTAATGAATAGAATGATTTGCTCTAATGGTGTTTGGAAATAGGATCTCAAGTCCACATCTTGTACAGCAATTAACCACTAAGAAGAATATATGCAGTGTATTATTTGTTGAAACTGTACTTCCGATTTGATTTGAAACTGTCTCATTGCTATCTGTTTATCAATAAAATTTTGCAAAGAAAAAAAATAAAATAAAATAAAAGGTCATTGAAGATGTCCACAAAAAAAAAAACTTTAAATATATTTAGAAGTAGTCTCTAAATAGCAAAATTCAATTCCACATTAGCTCAAAGAAACAATTTTAACTTGTCTATATGACTTAAAAACTAGCTAATGATGATCTAAATTTTTATACAAACTAAATGTAGTAATCACTTGTATAATCTTTATATGAAAATAAAGACAAAGAGGCTGTAAGATGTAGTATACTGGTAGAGCGTATTCTCAGTATGCTTGAGTCCCTAAGTTCAATTGCAGGAAGGAAGGAAGAAAATCAGGGAGGGAGGGAGGGAGGGAGGGAGTAGGGGAGAGAGGAAAGGAGGAAAGAGCAGGGAGGGGAAAAGAGGCAGGGGTGAGTAAGGCAGGGGAGGAAGGGAGAAACAGTAATACCATTCTGTTGCCTGTTTTCTCTAACCAGATAACAAAAATTTGCCAAGAACTTAAAAATGGCTCACATATCCAGCATGACATTTGAGTGGATTAAAATAATCAAGTTTTTTTTTTTAAAAAAAGGTAAGCAATAGTTAGGTTCACTCTTAAAGAAATATACAACACATTTGCTTTGGAACCTGATAAGTTTCCCTACTTTTTATTAAAATTTATTTTATTGAGAAACAAATAGCAATGAGACAGTTTCAAAACAAGTTAGTAGGACAGTTACAATAATTAATGCATTGCATACTGTTTCCCTACTTTTTAACTTCCAAATTAATTACCTCATATTAATTTGATTAGTCTTAAATGCCTCTAATTTATAACTAGCAATAATCTGAAAAAGGAAATTGAAAGTTATTTTCCATATTTATGTAAAAAAATTAAGCAGATAATATAAAGCAACTAATTCAGAATTACTATACATTCGTTTTTAAATTTTAATGAAGAGAATACAAAAATACACTAAGGGTATGCAGTAGTTATATTTGAGTGATAGAATAATGTGTAATATGTTAAATCAGTTTTATACTGTCTCTAAATTTCAATATATGCTCATTAATAATTAAAACAATAAAAAATTATAATTTTTCATTCAGCATTCAGTCTATACTGTTACTTAAATCTTAAATAATTTAGTGATAATTTCCTATTTTCTTTTTCTATCTTTTGGTACTGGGGATCAAACTCACAGCCTTGCACTTGCCAGGCAGGCTCAGTGCCACTGAGCTACATCTCTGGCCCATTTTCAATGTTTAGACCCTCTAAAAACATTTTAACTATATTTGTGTCTAAACAAAATATGTAGGCATTAACTACAAAACATTATACATTTGTTTAAAATGCTTGTTAAAGTCTATTTATTAAGTCAGTAGTTCACATAGAGGTATTTTTCCCCTCTGGGGACATTTTTTTTTGTAATCACATGAAGGAACTCTGCTTCTGACATCTAGAAGGCAGAGGTTAGGGCTGATGGCTCAACAAGCTCAAATAGTTATTGTAACCAAAAAAGTCCCAGGTTCAGAAATTCTTCTACATATTAAGCTTGGTTTCTGTTTACTAATAATACTAATATAAGTACTTCAAAGTATAATTTTCAGGACACTCTAGAATTCAGGCTTATAGACATTCATTTTCCCATATATATTATTTTTATTTTCTTCCCTTTTCTACCAGATAGAAACATATTCCTTTTTTATGCTTTTCATACTCTTAGTTCTCCTGAGATTGATTTCCAGGGTTCAAATGTTAATAAGATTTTTAAAAAATTAAAGATGCTTCACTTTGTACCAAAGATTTTAACACTGAGGTCAAGTTATAAAATAAACTGAAGGGAAGCTACATGTGGTGGCACATGCCTGTAATCCCAGCACTCTGGTGGCTGAGGCAGGTGGGTCACCACAAGTTGGAGGCCAGCCTAAACTACATAGTGAGAACCTATCTCAAAACAACCGAAAAATAAATAAGTATATAAATAGAAAATAAAGGGTGCTGGTGTATGAGGGCAGATACTTTGTTCATTACTATATCATCCCCATACCACAAATCATTATTTGTCCAATAAACTGACAGAGCTAAGTAAGTCTTAATGGAGACTACCCACCCCAGGTTCTCTCTGAAATGTGATCTACCTGCTCATGGTTAAAGACCCTGACACTAAATCATATCATACATGTGACCTTTAATTCACGTTTCTTTATCTGATTTGCCTAAGCTTTGGATTCTTGTTTATCAGATACAGACCCTAACGTAGCCAATCAAGACTGCTCTGATCATTAACATTTCAAGTACAGATGACATAAAATTGTGTGGCATTTTGAAATTTGAAAGAAAGAAGGCTTATTGACTAGACATGAGTCGTAAATCAGAAATGACACTAAGTTTTCACTTCCAAGTAATCAAAAAAGCTTAAGAAGCATATCCTCCAGGCTGGGAACCAGTACACATAAAAGGAATTGTGGCTGGCAGAAGTCCCATCTAAAGAAATAAAATAAAAACAGCAAGAAATGTAAGAATCACAAAAGGACCAAGGTTCTGCTAATACTATAATGAAAATAACTGCTTCCTTCAGACTAAATAGACAAACTTAAGTGCCATTCTAGCTCCTGGATTACAACAGTTGCCAACACTATCCCTCATCATGTGGATAGAGTCACCTTTCCCTGAGGCAGATGGGGTAGAGGTGGATACATGAATAAAAAAAATTCAGATTGGAAGGAAAGAAATCAATGGTAGATGTAACCAAGGATGTCCATTATAAAAGTCTTAGAACTTTTCATACAAGTCAATATTTAGACAGACTAGCCCTATGCTATACCTGTGGAACTAATTTATACCCATTCTATGCTTTACTTTTGTTACTAACAAAGATGCCTATTTCTTAACAGTTCCATGTTGTTTGTTTGCTTTTTGTTTTTTGTTTTTTGTGGTATGAGGGATCAAACTCAGGACCTTACACTTGCCAAGCAAGCACTTATTCCTCTAAGCTATCTTCCCAACCCTAACAGTTCCATTTTAGTTTTGCAGTGCTGGGATTGAACCCAGGGCCTCACACATAGTAGACAAGTATAGTACAACTACTGAGCTACATCCCCAGCCTACAATGTTGATTCCTATGCTTTTCTCCATTAAATTTCATCTTATGTGCTCAAACTGCATTAACTTGCTATAGTGATTAAGTCTTAGCTCTGTTATCCCTTATATTAGACATACCTTTCTGCATTATATTAATTGTACCATATGTACATGTTTTAAAATTTTAAATGAAGACAGGGTACCCTTTGTTTCCCTTTTACAGCACTTAGAATATATTAACTCTGATCTATACCTATGAAATTAAGTTATCTAATTTCTATATATACGAAATCTAAAATAAGGTAATTTTTGCAAAATTCAAGTAACTAGTGAACACTATATCTTAGGATTCAATCCCATGTATCTCCCACTCCAAGATCTCCATGGCTAACACTGTTACATCTCATTTCCCCAGTGACAATGCCATTTTAAAATATTTTTTGAAAATGCTGAATTCAAGCTGGGTGTAGTGACATATGCCTATAATCTCAGCATTCAGTTAGCTGAGACAGGAGGATCACCATGAGTTTGAGTGAATTCAAGGCCAGCTTGAATTATATGATGAGAAACTGTCTCAAAAAAACAAAGAAAAAAAGATTAATCAATTAAAAATAATTGAGTTCTTTGTTTTCTGGACTTGGAGAATTAGATAATTCCCCTCCTATAAACCACAGATACTGAAGACCTAGTAGGTAAGTAAAGTAACACAGAAGCCACCACTTTTTTTTCTGCTAAAAATAAGGCAGAAATCCAAGTGTCCTGAGCCTTCAAATACAGTTTATTATTGCTTCTTATATGTCCTCCTAGGCCACAGCACGGGTGCCACAATGAGCTGTTTGTCTTATTGAAAGTTCTAAAAGGTTCCCCATCACTACCATATAGCATATGAATATAGTTTCCTATCATCTAAGACATTTTACCCAGTGAAAGATAGGGAAAAAATGTTGTGAATCCATTACACCTTTTCTTCATTCAAGAAATATCTTATGTAGACCTATAAACAAAATAATTACAGGAATACAAAATGTCATAAAACAATGTCCATTAAGCCTCTACAGGGGCGGGGGAGATAACTCAACTGAATAAGTGCTTGCCTGGCAAGTGCAAGGGCCTGAGTTCAATCCCAGGTTCCACCAAAAAAAAAAAAGAAAAAAGAAAAAAAAAAAGGTCTACAATTTAGTAGGAGAAGCTAGAAAACAAAATATAAAAGACACCCACCCATTACTTATAAGGAGTTTTATAAGAAAAGAATTAATCAATTCTAGTTAGAATAATGAGGAGGAATCTCAGGGAAAACAGTGACTCCCGTGCTGGTTCTGAGGGAAAACAATGACTTCCGCAAGTGAATACAGGAAAAAGCTGGGGGAACAGAGGGTGAAAAACAACAATGTAAGGTAGGTCCACAAAACGACAAGTCCTACTGATCCTGCAAACTACTAAAACAAGAATTATGTGAAGGATAACAGAAAAAGCAGATTCAATCAGATCACAAAGAACTTTGAATGTCTGACTAACAAGTCTAATTTTGTTCAGAAAACAAAAAGGCAATGAAACATTTGAGGGAATAAATACATTAAAGAAATTCATAAATAGCAATGTTGAGTGTGGGGATCAATGAGGATAAATCTGCCTGTTCACAGACTGACACTTTCCCCATTTAAACTTAATCTTCCAGGGCTGGGGAAATGGCTCAGTAGAATAAGCGCTTCCCTAACAAATGCAATGGCCTGAGTTCAACCCCCAGTTCCACCAAAAATAATAAAAATAATAAAAAATAAACTTCATCTTCCACCATTCTCTCTCCTCCTCCCTCTGTCGTCAAGCCCAGTGCCTTAGCCAGACAAGGGCCTTTCCAGGAGCCTCCTTCACTTCTCCTCAGAATGCTGTCTTGGGCTGACAAACTCCTAGGCATTTCCAGAGCTCATCTCAAAAGTTCTCTTCCTTTGTAAAGTTTTCCTTTCTACTAAAACCATGGACAATTCCTAGCACAGCACTCTTATTCTAGCACTTAGCATTCTCTAGGAAATTCTCCTGAAGTCCTGGATTGGGTATTTCTGACCTCTGAAATTTTAATAGTTTGTAGAGGTCACACTATGATCAATAAGTTCTTTTCTCTCCTGCCACAGAGTGTCTACACACAACCCCTTCCTCTGTTAAAAAGGGACTTTTTTGGGCCAGGGAGATAGCTCAGTAGAATAAGCACTTGCATGGCAAGTGCAAGGGCCTGAGTTCAATCCCCAGTTCTGCCACAAAAAAAAAAAAGGACTTTTTCTTTGTCTACTGTCTCATCATAAAATTTTGGCCCAAGGAAGTCTCAGCTTGTGACTAGATTAGGTCCCTCACCATCACAGCCTCACAATAAAGAACACCTTTTCTTGTTGAGCTACAATGGTATATATAATTAAACTGTCTCCCTAACTAGTCTTTGGCTCCAATGAGGTTAAAATCTTTCTCTGATTTTTTTTTCCTTATTCACTATGTAGTTCAGGCTGGCCCTGAACTCCTAGTGATCCTCCTACCTCAGCCTCCTGAACCCTGGGATTTCAGACCTGCACCACCATGCCCAGCCCTTTGCTTTTTCCTCACAACTAAATCTCTATCACCTAGAACAAAGTAAGCACAGTAATACAAATTTAAAACAGTTAAATGTGGTCAGAACCCAAAACTGCTCTCCAGTCATACTGACTCAATTAGGTGAAATTAGGCCATTAGCAATTCACTATGATTGCAATACTGACTGGCTCCAGCACATGGATTCTTGTGTTGGTAGAACAGAAGGCTTGGCAGAGGACGTTACAGCAATGGCCTTGGATAATCCCTTCAGTAACCACCTCCCACTTGGTGGTAAGTGTAGTCTACGCCTAGGAATTGGTAGTTGCAGGAACTTTAGTGTTAGCAAGAAGCTAAAACAAAATAAATAATGCTAATCTGGAAAAGATTTTGAACAAAAAAGGAAAAAACACAGTATTATAAATGTAGTTTTTAAATTACTCTGTTAAATGTGTTTACATATTCTTGAAATTGTCATATTATCTTAAATCTACTTTTATATTTTTTAGTTTTTCCCTTTAAACAAGTAACATTTAAAATTTTAAAGTTTGTGCATAACATAATATTCACCTTATTATGTTTAGGTATAAATTATGATGTCTAAAATCCTGCTAAAGCTAATTCCATATGATTCCTTAATCATAATCCTTAAATTTTTTTCAAACCACAATTAACAAGAATAACCAATTTAACTAAATGTATATGGATCTGAATAAAAAGATTACCCACAAAAATAATGAAATTCCAACAGAAGTATCTACAGTACAATGGAAGAAATCAGGGCCTTTATCAATCTTACACTATGGTTTTATAATGATTATACCTTACACCGCTTAATCTGCATATTCTTCGTAATTCTGGAAAACAAATCAGTATCATGAAGTCTCTGTTTAAAAAAAAGACATTTCTAAATCTATCAATACCTGTTTATTTCCATTATCAGACAACTTTATGAATTAATGAGTAGTTTCAAAAGCTTTCCTGGTAAAAATGACATAGACATACAAAAATGCTGTCTTTAGAAGACAAATGATACAGAGTAAAACATTTATACTCACTTTCTTTGGCAGTTTAGGTGACAGCAGAAAGTATGCAGAAATTTCAAATTATCTAACCATCCAATATACTTGTCAATAAATAATTGTCCTCTTTAATGTTAGAGAAATCATTGGCAATGGACTTAGAAAATCTATAAAAAATTTAACCAAATCTAAGAGAAAAAGCAGTGAAAAAATTTGACTTTGCTAATGTCTAAGCATACAAAGTAGACTCCTTTTTTCATAGTGGCAACAGTACCCATATGTATCAAATTATAAATTTTTAATAAATTCTAAAACTTTATTAAATCCTTTATTAACCATTTGTCAACTACACTCTTCACAAATGACAAATTCTCCTAAAACAGGCACTTCTGCTTAATGACTGCTCTTTCCTGGTTATCTCTAGAGTTTGGGCCTCAGGCTTCCTTCCTGAAAGGGAATGAAGGCGAGAAGGAGATTAAAGAAAGGACCACTGAGGGCTGCAATAGTTCCTGGTAGGCTGAGCCTGACTTGGGAACAGAACAACATTAATAATTTGGGGAATTTCTTTCTTCCATCTATGGCTGAAAACAGAAATATAAATCAAAACAATAAATTATTTTCTATTAAAATTTCACTCTGAAAACACTCTACACTTTAAGAGATTTCTAGACATATATTAAACATCTAATCTCATTAAAATTTTTGAGGGGTCGGGGAGATGTTGCAGTAGGATAAGCGTTTAACTGGCAAATGCAAGGATCTGAGTTCAATCCCCGGTTCTGAAAAAAAAAAAAAAAAAAGTCATTGAGGGGCCAGGGAGATGGCTCAGTGGAATAAGCACTTCCCTGGCAAGCGCAAGGGCCTGAGTTCAATCCCCAGTTCCGCAAAAAAATAAAAATAAAAAATAAAAATAAAATTTTTGAACTACTTTTAAGAATGTTAGCAGTTTGACAGTGACCTAATATTTTGAAACTAAAAGCAGAGAAGATGGAAAAGTATCCATTGTCTAACAAGACAATCTCCCAAACATTCCTCCAGAATTTTTAATATCAGAATATCTTTAAAAATAAAGACCACTGGGGCCGGGGAGATGGCTCAGTAGGATAAGCGCTTGACTGGCAAACGCAAGGATCTGAGTTCAATCCCCGGTTCCACAAAATAAATAAATAAAAATAAAGACCTAACCCTGAAAAATACATACTGAAACAAATGATCCTCACTAATCTGGTTCTTCATGAAGTTTAAAAACCTGAAAAATTATTTTCTATTTGTTAAGTTTATTTTAAGAAAAAGGAAAATCTGGGCTGGTGAGATGGCTCAGTGGTCTAAAGCACCTACTTAGAACAAGCTTAGCAAAGCACAGGGACCAAGGTTCAATCCCCCAGCACCACATGCCAGTCAGCCCCGCCCCCTGGTGGGCTGAGCCGGCCACACACACACACACACACACACACACACACAAATAAATAAAATTTAAAAAAAAGAAAAGAAAAAGAAAAATCGAGTAACAAAATAATTCATCAAACACATTTTCCACGTGAAAACAAGTAGTAATGCATCTAATCGGTGTTACCTCCTCCCATACCCAAATAAGCTTTATACGTGTGGAGTTGTTTGTTTGTTTTTTGCAGAACTGGAGATCAAACTTCGGACATTGCTCTTGGCAGGCAGGCAGTTTGCTACTGAGCTATCTCCCCAGCCCCAAGCTTTGTACTTTTGATACATATAAAGAAACTTATAGGGGCTGGGGAGATGGCTCAGTAGAATAAGCGCTTGCCTGACAAGCACAAGGGCCTGAGTTCAATACCCGGTTCTGCCAAAAAAAAAAAAAAAAAAAAGAAAAGAAAAGAAACTTATGGGGGCCAGGGAGACACCTCAGTAGAATAAGCGCTTCTCTGGCAAGCGCAAGGGCTTGAGTTCAACCCCTGGTTCCACCAAAAAAAAAAAAAAAAAAAAAAAAAGAAAGAAAGAAAGAAAGAAAGATGAAAGTCAAATATATCCGCATTATCATTATTACTATTATTATTATTTAATTTCTATGTATTTGGTACAGGGTCTCACTACACAGCTGAGACTCATAGTGATCTTCTTGTTTTCAGCCTTGCCAACTCTGGGATTACAGGTATGCACTACCACACCCAGCCCAATAATCCAGCTCAGAAAGCCCACTAGGGTGGGCCAGCACAAAACAGAATGTGGTACCAGGGATCAAACAGGGGTACTTACACTTGCCTAGGCAGGCACTTAGACTGCTGAGCTACCTCCACAGCCTCAACGTAACCACTTCAGAAAATACTTTTTACCATAAAAATTAAAAGAAAAATTCCGCAAGAAGATAAAAGAGTTATAAAAAGAGTCTCACTAGAGGTAGTACCAATCTCAGCATTATGGGATTAAACGGTGAAGCCCTGTCTCAGAAGCTTTAAAAAAGGGATAGAGAGGTAGCTCAATATAAAGGTGTTTTAGTGTAGTAAGACCTACTTCAAAAAATAAAAATGGGGTCCGGGGAGATGGCTCAGTAGAATAAATGCTTCCCTGCAAGCGCAAAGAATAAGTGCTTCCCTGGCAAGCGCAAAGGCCTGAGTTCAATCCCCGGTTCTACCAATAAATAAATAAACAAACAAACAAACAAATAAATAAATAAATAAATATGGCTGGAGATCCAGGAAGTCAGTGTGAATGCCTGGCCTTAATCTCCAATAGTACATTTAAGCAAAACCAAGTATGAAGAAATTGAGGCTCCTTTCCCCTTTTTTGTGGTTTAAGTTTCTGCAACAGAGCTTGAATTTGAACTTGTAATCCTCCTGCCTCACAGTCCCAGGGTACTGGGATTATAAGTATCTGATACCATGCAAGTCCAACTTTTCAACGTTTCACATTTTATTAAATAAAAAGGGAATTATGTATTATGCAAGACCTCAACAGTAATTAGCACTCACAGTGCCAGGATACCAAATGTATTGTTTCAACAACAAATGTCAGGGGCCAGGGAGATGGCTCAATAAGATAAGCGCTTGACTGGTTAACACAAGGATCTGAGTTCAATCCCCGGTTCCGCAAAATAAATAAATAAAAAAACAAAACTTAATGTCAGTATTCAATGCAATGTTCAATAATGGATGGGGCTGGGGATACAGCTCAGCGGCACAGCACCTGCCTAGCAAGTGCAAGATCCTGAGTTGAATTCCTGACACCACACACACAAAAAAGTTAATAATGGTATTTCATGAGTACCTTACTATCCAAATGGTAAATGAAGGGGAATCACGGATTTAAAAAAAAAAACTTGGGCCGGGGAGATGGCTCAGTAGGATAAGTGCTTGACTGGCAAACACAAGGATCTGAGTTCAATCCCCGGTTCCGCAAAAAAAAAAAAAAAAAAACTTTGGTGACATATATTAATTAAAATATTAATATTAAATTCAGTTAAGTAAATAGCAATGAAACAATTGTAAAGGACATAAAAAATAAATCACTTACTATAAAAGTAAATGTCAATGAAAGTATGACCAATACAAAGTCTTCACCTCAAATCCTAGTTCTTGAAAAACTGATAACCCACTGTCATTAACAGAAGCTTAAGCAGCATTTTCATAGTGCAACAAACCTCTCATCTAAATTTTAAAGATTTTTTTTTAAACATTAGTAAAAGTTAAGTGATTTTTCTTGGTGTTCATCCTAAAACAGGACAAAAAGACCATGCTTATAAATCTAGTTAACCAAGTTATTGCATATTAATAGCAAAATATAGCCAAATGGTATTGCTTTTCAAGATCTACAAGTCTGCCTAGGATAGTATAATCCCAGCATTTGGGAGGCCCAGGAGGGAAACTGCTGTGAGTCAAGGGCAGCCTGAACTATTACCATATAGGGAAACCTTACCTAAAAACAAAAAAAAATTATAAATCTCTAAAAAACACAATGGACAATCTTTAAATAATCATTTGGAAGATTCTATTGAGATCTTTCAAATAATGTATATTAAATCTTAATAATATAATTAGATCTTAATACTCTCCTTGAAAGTCTTGAAAGTACCTATTTGCCTGGAAATACTATATGCCAACAAACAATGTATTTTAAACATCAATGACAGGATACCTACAAAACTACTGCTTCACATATGTATTGTAGTTATTACTTGGAGACAGCTAATTTTTTTTTTTTTTTTTTTTGGAACTGGGACTTGAACTCAGGCCCTTGCGCTTGCCAGGCAAGCACTTATCTACTGAGCCATCTCCCTAGCCCCAAGAAGAGTTATAGGATATTTGTTGCCCCTAAAAATGGATCACTGCCATATGAACTTGTGAGCCACTGTGTTTATTGTCACCTTGCCCTTATCTGTAATTCAGACTTCCTACCCCAAGCTCTCACACACGGTCGCTTTAGTCTGCACTGCTGAAAGTATTCTCAGTCTGGGCAAGGTGGTGCACACCTGTAAACCCTTATTTGAGAGGCTGAGGCAGGAAGGTAATAATGGAAAGTTTATAGGGCAGCCTGGC
>NW_004524666.1:4035997-4043532 GCF_000260255.1 Octodon degus | reverse complement strand
TTCCTAGTAAACTGTTGCTTCAAGATTAAATCAACATATTAAAACTAAGAAGCTAAACTTACTCTATTGACCTATTACACCAGTTTTAACACCTTCCTCATGTTATGTTTTGTTTTGTTTTGTTTTAATTTTATTTATTTATGTGTGTGTGTGTGTGTGGCCAGCTCAGCCCACCAGGGGGCGGGGCTGGCTGGCATGTGGTGCTGGGGGATTGAACTGTGGTCCCCTTGCTTTGCTAAGCTTGTTCTAAGTAGGTGCTTTAGACCACTGAGCCATCTCACCAGCCCCTCCTCATGTTACGTTTAAAAAATAAATTTAAGAAACCATTTTAAAATTTAAAAAATACTAAGCAGCCAACATTGATCATTTCACTTTAATTTGAAGTAATTAATACTAAGTATTATGAACTGGATAGTTCTTTATTCTAAAGAGCTAGCTATACTGTGCTTACTATTAATAAGAGGTGAGAGGGGAAGCAGATATATTTTCACATATATAAAAGAAATATAGCTAATTTTCTTTTAATATTTATAGCCATTCTAAATTGCTTTTATCAACTAGCAATTTTGGCTAGCTAAAGTCTCATCCTAACCACCCCTTTGATTTTCTTCACATTTTAAATTCTAAGAAACAAGCTACAGTTCAGAAACCTCAAAAGATGTTAAAAGAAAAAAAAAGATGCTAAAAGATAACTAACAGAATAAGTACACTGAAAAACTACCATAGTATAGATACAAAGGTCAGCATTATTTAAAAAACTCTATTTAGCAATATTTTTTTCTAGCCTCATTGTTAGCATGGTTGCAAAACAGGGAGTACTTATTCAAAACAAATACTTCAATGTGTAAAACAAATGCATTAAATAAGAACACAGTTCAATAAATATATCTTATAAGTATAAAACTCTGACTTCTTTGTTGAAATTTACTTGAGCCCTATCTGTGACTTAACTAAAAGAGAAGTGACATGACTTAAGCTATGAAAGAGAAAAAATGTTTCCCTTCTACAAGAAACAAAAGCTTGCCAGCCTTAGCTATCCAAAGCCAATAGGTGGGGCTTGTTAATCAAAAAGCTGTAATAATGCATTGAGGTTAATCTTAACAGAAGTTCACTTTAACCTTCAGAAACCATCAAAAATGTAAAGACAACCAGCACTTACATAAAATAACATTTCATAAAAATTAGGTTTTACAGCTACAAAATTTTACAGGGACATAATTTAGTTTATTATCAACAGTGCTGCTTTCATTGGGATAAAGTCACCTTAACTATGATTCCCTACACAGATATACAACCCATCCCCCACTGGCACACAGATACTTCACAAGCCTCTTGAATAAATAAGAGTATCCAATGTCCAGGGTGATGGGTGGTCCTGAGGTCCTGAACTAGAGCTGTATACTTTTAAGGGATGCTGAGATAAGAACAAAGTATTTTGTATTTGTTTAAACCCAAGTTGAGATGTAAAAGTCTTTACACTATTATTGGTACAGCTCATAAACTTGTGTTATTATTGATTTAGACAAATGCCAGAATAAATGCTAGAAAATAAGTATATCAAATAAAATACTTTGGGGCTTTTTATAAATCTGATTCGAATTAACTAATTCAATTTTCTTATTCACTAACTTTCAAAGATGTAAACTCTCAACATGAGAAAGAACAGCATATTGACATATTTTCAATATGAACAGGATACTTCGCTAATGCTGTATAAATATGCATTTAGATAAAACTACATATATATATATATCAAAAATGCTACAATGAAATAAAAAACTCAAGATGTAATTAACCCATGTGAAGTCATAATCAAGTATCAACTGTTATACCCATATTTATACTGTAGGCTTTATATAAGTCCAATATAAAGAAGCTTTTTTTATTATTTGTTTTGTTTTCTAGAACAGACAGAAAGATTTACAAGTAGCTCAAAGAAAAGATAAGCAATGAATAGTCTTGACTGGCTTCTCAGGCTTGATGAAGTAGGCTGCAACCTGAGCCAAAGGGCGCAAATTCCTCACCATTCAAAATTCTTCAATGGCAGGAGAGCAAACAGTAAAAGGGGCTAACATGCAAATCCAGCTATCCCTAAGTTTGGTACTTAACTAAGAATTTTAATTCGAAAGATTAAAAAGATGAAGCCAATGCTGTGATTAAATTTCTGATGCACTTTGAACCAATCTAAAAAGGGAAGCTTTTTTTTCCTTATTAAAATTGAAAAAAAAATTGAAAAAAAATTGAAAAAAGACTCACTGATCTGTTTTACCTGTCTCTAATATTTAGTCTATTTAAAGAACTTGCTGAGAAGCATAATTAATTTACAAGCACCAGTATTTCTGTACTGTAAACAAAATCATGCATTATATATATATATATATATATATATATACAAAATCATACTTTAAAAATGTGTATCATTCATTTCAAACTTTAGAATAATACATAACTGACCTATTGTTTAGAGTGATACAAAAATAATCTGTATTGGCAGACTTTTATTGTAGACTAAGCCAAAAATAAAGAAAATACATTTATATTTTCAAAAGATTAAAGAATATAGACAATATAGGATCTGGGAACAGTTTACTCACTATGACAACAGCCTAGAGAATTATTTGCAAAAGTAAGCAAAAAAACTGTAAGAACAAGGCCTGATCAAAGTAAAGACAATTTAGAATCTGTATCAGCTAACACAAATTTATGGTAAAACTAAACAAAAATCTCAGGTTGATTAAGAAATTAAATTTATGATATTCTGAAATAGTAAGACTGTTGCAACAAAAGATTTAAAGCAACTATTACATCTATACTTTTTTTTTTCTTTGAGACAGGATTTATGCATTTCAGGCTGATCTTGAACTCACTATGCAGCCCTGGCTGACCTCCCATTTGAGGCAATCCTCCTGCCTCTGCCTCCTGAGTGCTGGGATTCCATGTGTGCACCCCCATGCCCAGCTAACTATAGTCTTAATAGTACAATAAATTAATATTACTTTGAGCATTGGTAAAAATAATTTCTCCACATGAAATCAGAAAATTGTACTTTAATACTATAGGGAAATTACTGTTTGATTCAAAAAATTTTAAACATTTAATATACATCAATTATCTACAAATAAAATTATAAAGGTGTAGGGCATGGTGGTGCACACCTATACTCCCAGCTGCTCCAAAGGAAAGGGAGAATCACCAGCTGGAGGCCACCCTGGGCAACTCTGAGAGGCGCTATCTCAAAATAAAAAAGGGTGAGGATGTAGCTTATTGTTAGAATACTTCTAGTACCCTCCCATACACAAATTAGTAGAGCCTAAATAATTTCACTTTGTTAAAAAAGCAACTAAGTGGTATACAGGAAAACCTCACATCCTTTAACTTTTATGAAAATAATGTTAAAATTTTTTATTTCAAAAATCCACAGAAATCTACTGAACAGAAGCCCAGAATCTATCTATCTTTCTTTCTTTCTTTCTTTCTTTCTTTCTTTCTTTCTTTCTTTTTTTTTTTTTTTTGGTGGGGGGTCTGATTTTTTTTGTTTTTGAGACAGTGTCTCATTGTATCCCTGGCTGGCTTTAAACTCAAAATCCTATGGCCTCATTTTCCTGAATGCTGGAATTACAGGAATGTATCACCACTCCAGTACAGTCCTTAACATATCATCCAATAGCTCTTTATATTTAGTAAGTAATCAGTGAAAAAAATAACTGAACAGAAAATTATTAAACTACAAATTTTCTAGAGAAACCATTTTCTTTTTTTGCTAGCTTTGTAATCCAGGCTATTCTTTAATTCGCCTTAATCCTCCTGTGTCACCCACACAATTGCTGAGATTATAGGTATGTGTCACTATGTCACTGTTCTCAGTACACAAAATTTTGGGGCTGAGGATGTGGCTCAGTAGTACAACATGCTCAGTAATACAAGGATCTGGGTCTAATACCCAGTACTGCCACCAAAAAACAAAGCACCAAAAAGATAATCATTAGTGGGCTTAATTGTCCTTTATACTGTAATAAGTTTATATTGTATGAAAAAGTACCGTAAGAATAAATGAAACTGCAAAAAATTGCAAAAAAATAAAATAAATGAAATTAGGGTTGAAGATTAATCAAATGCATATAAATTAATCTCACAAACACAGGAACGACTGGTGTAAGGGTAATTTTCAGATAGAAATAGCTAAAGAAAAACGAATTTAAAAAAATATGGCAACAAATATGGAGCTTATTTGATAACAGATGTTATATCTGAGACAGTTAACCAGCTAATAAGACATCATAAACATCATATAAGTCAACTGAGTCTCTCTCCAAGACCGACTGCAAATGAACACAAAAGAGTTTTCTGAAATAATGAAAATGTTTCATATCATGGTATTGGTAACAGTTATACAACTTACCAAAACTGATCTAAATTCATATTTTCTTGGTGAATTTTACTGTACATAAATTACACCTTAATAAAAGTGATGTAGCAAAAACTAAAATTAAGAACGTATGCTTAGAGAGACAGAGACTGAGAGAGAGACAAAGAAAAAACTAGCAACCACTTATAAGGTAAAAATATTAATAAAAAGTGTTCAAGACTAAACTAAAATCTGAATTATAGCCCTTGAATTATTTTCACATATCTTATTTCACTCTATCTTTTCCACTAATCTCTAAAAGAAGGATGAAAGTTAACTATTGACCACATTTACTAATATGAACATTGAAAGTACCATGAACTAGCTTCCAACCCAAAGTGAGACATTCCCACCCCTACACACCTCCTCCTGGGTCATAAGCAAGCCCCCATCTTCACTTTCAACACATCTAACTAACAGAGAATTTACTTCTCCCACAGATATATAATAAACTGGGATTTGATAACTGGTCTTTTTGACAAGTCTATATATGAAATCTACATACTCCTATATATTCTCACAATTATTACATGATATAGTAATAGACATGAAATTATCATGCAGGCTTATTTGAAACAGTATTTTTTTTCTTAGCTTCTACTGAACAACATGTAAACTCATGACCTACAACCTAAAAAAATAGGTAAAAAATTTTCATGGTACAACTATTAAAAATGTCCTGTGTGGCAAGTGCAAGGTCCTCAGTTCAATTCCCGGTTTAAAAAAAAAAATACTCACATAATAAAAATTATTTTAAAACCTCAATTTATAACCTGATATTTTAAACTACATTTGTTTTTGTTTTTGAGACATGATCTCATTCCATAGCTCAAGCCTGGAATTCTTGGGCTCAAGTAATCATCCTGCCTTTGCTTCCCAAATTGTGGCAATGAAAGTGTGTTAAACAATATTTCATAAGCTGTACATGGTGGTACATGCCTATAATACCAGCATTCAGACAAACTAATAGTAAGTAGTGTACCACAAGCTTAAGGCCCTCAGGAGCTAGACAGAAAATTCAAGGCCAACCTGAGCTACATAGCAAAATTCTGTCTCAAAAAAATACATTATACATACCAGAAAACTGTAAAAGCCTCAGAGTTCACAGCAATAAAAAACTATAAACTATCAATAGTATATAACACATCTTATAAAGTTCATAAAATACACCAACTTAATTTTCAACCACTGAAAATAATTTAACACTGATCTTAGTTTGGCACTGACCAATTTACGTTTTTTTCAACACATACACACTAGGCAGTCTATATATAATCACTCTCTTCAGAACAATCTGAAAGTTAGGTATCATTATGTCATTCTTTACATTTGATCACAGAAGTATATATAAAACAAAATCTACTATCTGTAAATCTTATTTTAAAAGGCAACTGTAGGGCTGGGGAGATAGCTCAGTGGTCTAAGCACCTGAGTGGTAAGCACAAGGACCTAAGTTCCAACCCCAGTACTGCATGTCATACCAGTCCCAGAACCCTAGGTGCACAGTGCTGGCCCCAAAATCGGGCATGGTGGTGCACACCTGTAACCCTAGTGCTAAGGGAGGCTGAGCCAGGAGGATCACTACGAGTTCAAACTGCATAACGAGACCCTGTATCAAATAAATAAATTAAAAATAAATAAATAAAATAAAAGGCAATTCTAATTTATCAAATATTTACATATTGATGGAGGAAAGCAATCACTGGGCTATCACTCTTTTTTTTTTTTTTTTTTTTTTTTTGGCGGAAGCGGGGATTGAAATCAAACCCTTGCGCATGCCAGGCAATCTTTTGTTATTTGACACTCATTAAAAGATCATTCTCTAAATGTACACAGTAGTTTACAATTTTCTCAAAATATTACTGTTAGCAGCTTTTATGATACAGTGAAATTACTTTATAGAAGAATATAAATCACATTTCTTGTAAACTCTGTAGCATAATGAATGCCATAGTCCAGAGTAATCACATAGAAAACAGGCTCAAAGTCTTGTTACTTAAACTCAACAGAAACTATTAGAAGATGTAGAAAGTTAAATAATTGGTATTTGTTTCATAATTAGTCTCAAATCAAATCTATAGAACATTTAAGATAACTTTCCAGTTCAATTAGATTAAAAATATCCTCATTTTGTTTATAGTTATATGATATTTAGTTTAGAAATAAAACCTTATATTTTTACTTTCCAACTTTTAAGTTAATCACTATACCAAAAAATTGCTCATTTAAGATGCACAAGGCGGACATGGCAGCATGTACTTGTAATCTCAATACTCCAGGAGGCTAAGGCAGCAGGGTCACTGAGCAAAACCCTATCTCATAATAAAATTTAAGAAAGGGCAGGGAATGCAGCTAAGCACAAAGGCCCTAGATTCATTCAGTCTCCAGTACCACCACCACCAAAGGAAAAAAGATACACAACTAGCTTCAGCATTTATTTAATTTCTCTAAAAGAATACAGTACTTGTATAATTTATATAAAAGAATTAAACCAAATGTAAGTAATGATTCACTGCTACATGAAAACAAAAACTGCAGTGAAGGATTTGCTTTTTTACTAGGTTCAATATAGATCACATAAAACCCAAAAAGTGAGGTAAATTAAATACAGGTTAAAGATTAGTAAATACCTGTAAGTGCTTTGTCACTTAAAAAATTATTTGATTTACTGTCTTTCACTTGTTGTGAACTTTTTAAAAAGAAAAATTAAAAATAAAAGAGTGTACAACACCAAAATACAGCCTTAATGTAAACTATGGACATTGGGTGATTATGATGAGTCAATGTAGTCATCAGTTTTAACAAATGTACTGTACTACTCTGGTGGAGGATGGTGTAATAGGGGAGGTTATGCATGGGTAGACGCAGGGTTACATGGGAAAAAAATCTCTGTACCTTCATCCAAATTTTGCTATAAACCTAAAAGTGCTCTTGAAAAAAAAGTCTGTAAAATGTGAGAGGTTAAGAGTTAACTCATACATGGTTAGTATGTACAAAGGTCTGAAAGGTCTGGTTTCAATCCCAACCCAATGAGAAAGAGAAAGAGAAAGAGAAAGAGAAAGAGAAAGAGAAAGAGAAAGAGAAAGAGAAAGAGAAAGAGAAAGAGAAAGAGAAAGAGAGACAGAGAGAC
>NW_004524666.1:4021517-4035116 GCF_000260255.1 Octodon degus | reverse complement strand
CTTCTGTATTGATCAACTGGATATTCAAAATATTAAAATATATAATTTACTATGCAAATAAATTGTAAATGTTTACAATTATGTTAAGTTTTCAAGATTTCTATTTATTTTTTAAATTGGGAGCTTTATAGAAGTGTTTACATGCCTGACCGCTGGGTTCAATCCCCAGATAAGAAAAAATAATATAATACTGTCATTTTAAATACACCTGAGAATAACCATATACATTCTATATGTGAAATGATATGCTAAACTATGATGAAAGTGAATGTGGCTAATTGATTACCAATGAAGTATTGTGAAAAGCTCTTAAACATGAATATACTGGAATAAATTTGTCATCATAAATTGTACAATTAACATAGAAAATACACAGACATGCACTGTATGTTAAATAAATTGTTTAAACTGTGTGTAATTCTTAAAATTGCCTTCTGAACCAAGTAATCAGAGAAACAGAACATATAAAATCTATGTAATACAGATACTTGTATTTCCCATTAAGATGAAAATATAAATAAGAAAATGTAAGAAAAAATAAAACACTATATGAAGTGATTATTTCAAAATCAAATTTAAGAATATTTACATCTACCATGTAATGATAGTTTCATTGAAGTCATTTCCAAATCACTTTCTGTTTAGAAAAAATTTTTGCACAAATTAAGAAATGTGTATATTAAAAATTTCTGGGGGCTGGTGAGATGGCTCAGTGGTCTAAAGCACCTACTTAGAACAAGCTTAGCAAAGCACAGGGACCGCGGTTCAATCCCCCAGCACCACATGCCAGCCAGCCCTGCCCCCTGGTGGGCTGAGCTGGCCACACACACACACACACACACACACAAATAAATAAATAAATAATTTTTAAAAAAAAAATTTCTGTATTATATTTGATGGAAAAGAATTCCAAATATATATAAAGCCAATATGTGAAAAGAAGTATTACAGAAATAAACTGAGAAGGCAGTAAAAATGGATTCTTTACCTCTCCAGAAGAAATGAAACTCAAACTATCATAGGTCTTAGGTGAGATAAAGACTCTGAAAATAAGTATCAAGCGCTATATACAAAAAAATTACATGATAACAAATATCAACAAGCAGTAGTATAATTTTACCCTTTTCAAAAAGAAAATCCAGTACTTAACTACCATGTAATTCTTCTAAAGTACCATCAAATATGTAAGTCCTCTGAAAAACTTGTATTTCACAAAAGCTGTCAGTTACCTTTCCTAGCCAATTTAAGTATGTTCTCCTACAATGTAACCATGGATTCAATTTTTAAAGTTATTCATACAAGGAAACTGATACAACTATTATTAGTACTTAGAATATTGTACCCTACTGATGAAATCATTTTAGTAACATATATTAACCACATATATATTCTTTATTTCATTTGAAACAACTGATTGTGGTTTACACCGGATTATGAGGAAATTCCTTTAAAAAATTCTTATTTTGCAAAATGAATCATAAAACATTTCAAATTCAGTTATGTATTCTAAAGAAGATTTCAAAAAATAGTATTATGACAAAATTTACAAATATAGTATAATTTTGTGAAATTTTTAAAAACAAAGTGTTCATATTGAATTCTATCAATGTTTCATTATTAACATGGGTGAGAATATGCACATTTATTTCCTAACTATAAAAATCATTTAAATCACACGCTAACATTAGAAGTTCTAAGAGATTGTCATTTTAAACCACCCATGGCCACATACTATCCTCCAACAGCTGACTCTCACTACATTCATCAACATGTCTAAAGACAGGAAGAGCACAGCACACACACACACACACACACACACACACACACTTCAACTTTAGGATTTAGAGATATCAAAACTAGAGGAAACGCTGATAATATTAGTGTCAACAAATTTTTACACAGTATTATGCAATAATAAATCTACACTTCTATTAAAATGTACATACCCTCTTTATTATATAACAGTGGAATTGTTTTGAGATATGCAATTCTTTGGAGTCAGTATTTTACAAGAGAAATATTCTGTGTATACTCTCATGAATTTTTAAATATTTCATAGAAACTAAGAAAACTTCTTTATATTTCCTGAAATACATACTAAAAAAGTGTGTTATGGCACATTTCTTACCACATACACAAAAAAACTATCATATATTTAAAATAATCTGCATAAACATCAGTCCAGCAGAACATTTAAATTTTCCTATTTTTTTGTTATCTATGATACATATTCTTATATAAAAAAATAGTATATAGACATAGTGGGAAAAATCTAGCTTATACATAAAATCTGATATGTTCAAAAATGCTCATATAGTTAAAAACATAGCTAAAATAAAATATATTTTAAATTTTATAAAATGGTGCTTAATTGCAATCTAGCCCTATAAAAATGTTCACATGATACCTAAACAGACCATTTACAATGGTCTAATTATTACTTATAGCTGCCTGCTAAAATCAATAGGATTTTTAGTCAGAATAATTATTCATATAATTTTTGTTATTTATGGAAATCTCTTAAGAGAAACTCCTTCAATGACACATTTAATTCTGTTCTTTTTTTAAATACAAATGTATAAAAGACTAATGATAGCCAAACATTTAAAAACAAATCAATGCTTATAATCTAGAAACTGCTTGCTATATATATATAAATATATATATATATATATATATACATGTATAAGCTTTACCAGCAATATAGTACTGCTTTTAATTCAATAGATATAGGAGTGTTTATCCACATATAACCATTAAATTAAATTTGGATGTCTCATGGGTCTATACAATAATACTTGTTAATAAAATGTCTAATATTTGAGTATTTTTTTGAAAAAACAAGTTATAACTAGGTAGGATCAGACAAAAGAAAAGCGCTATTTTTTCATTCATCTATAAAACAAATTTATGAGGTCGTAAAGAACAATTTAACAGCCTAGAGAAGGTTCAAAGAGGGAAGTAAAAGCCTAAAAGAAAATAGATTTATCAATGATTTTTAGGCAGTCTATGGAGGTTAAGAGGAAAAAAGCAGGTTCATTTTGTAATATCAATAGGAGGCATAAAATTCAGTAGCTTCTGTGTAGAATCCTATTTACACACTTCAACCCTGTTTCAGACAATGCAGATCCTTCTACATGTAAACACCCAATAATGATGACCAGGACTTTAGGAAAATATATGCCACACAACAAGGTCAAGAAGCTACTAAGCACTAGAAGACAACCGATCAAAACAGAATGGTTTCATATGTTCTATTGTTTATACATGTATTTGAAGATGGTATTTCTGGAGAAAGAGGGGTTGCTGTAAATATTACCAGGGACATACAGCACAGTATCAAATAAATATCACTTTCAAGCTTTAAGTATTACAGGCATGTTATCTATGTCAGTCAACCTGTGGTATTAACTACCATTCCTTCAATTCTTTTTAAATTAAATGTCAAACCAAACTAAACTCCTTTAGTCAAGCCCCTCTTTCAAAGCGAATTCAGTGCAATTTATATTTCCTTATCTTCCTTTGAAGAAACAGGCTTCCAAGCACTCAATACCTTTTTAGTATAAAAATATTAATTGGAATGAAAGAGAAAGAGGTACTAACGTAATGTATTATTTCTTGTGCAAAAGAAAAACATATTTAATATGAAGGAATTACCTTCTGTTTGGTATTCATGCATCTTTAAAAATTACAACACAGTATAAGCAATGGTGGAAATTTACTCCAAGTAGCAGACTAGTACCTTTTAAACACACAATCTTGAGCCGCCTTTGGCCACATGTTTTTTTTTTTTTTAGTTCAGTCTCTTAAAGAGACAGTAGCCTTTGGTCCAATGTCCATATATGGAACACATTTCTTAAATGTTTGATTTCTACAAATCTTCCCTGAAATTACTTCAAACCCATTCTAGTCCGAGGGTGTGCTATTTGATCATACTGTGATATCAAACTAATTTCATTTGAATCTACAAATGACTAGGGGGCAGGCAGTGACAAGATAATCTAGGAAAATACTATGATTATAAGTATCTAAAATACATGAAAACTACACATTTCTTAGAACATCAAAATATTTTGCTTTTTAAATCTTCAAAATGATCGCTGTTTCTTCATTCATTTTTATAGCCACTTACTAGCCTAGGAAACCGATTACACTGTAATCCATAATACCGGAAGCTACAAGAACACAATTTCGCTATTGAATGAAAAGGAGGAAATGCTAGTAACATCAGCCTGGGTCCGAATACTGAAATATCAAAGATTTCGTTTTCTATCTAGGAAAACATAACCTAGAAGGGGCACATACACATGCCTTGAAAACCGATTACCACGTGATATAAAGGACGATTTTATCTTTCGATTTACTTAATAGCATATTATAGTATGCCTATTAACATAACTACAGATCAGCTCATCAAAAAAGGGAAAAGGGGGAAGACAGAAAAAAGTTTGGCTTACTTGGTGTACAAACACATCCACTGGAATATCCAAGGGGCTCCCCTCTCGGCTTATCATGGAGATGAATCCAAATCCCATACGCACATTGAACCACTTACAGTGGCCAGTTCCGTGCAAAACCTGGGATTCCTCCTCTGCCTGCTCCGGCAGCTTCCCGGATTCTTCTCCACCTCTGCTTGCCCCGCCTGAGATGGAACAGGACAAAAAAAGTCAGTTAATGTATACTTTCATACGGTGTTCACCGAGAGAGCGAAGAAAATTGCTTGGGGAGGGGTGGAAGAGAAGATAATTTAAAAAATAGTGAACAGTCTGATTGCTTCTTTTCTTCTAAAGAAAAATTTAAAATGAAAGCAGGGGAGGCGAAGCCACACTCTTCTATCAATCACACCAACTTCCACCTTTCTGTACATATGTATACTTTTCACTTAACTCCATTTTTCAGGCATGCATTATAGTACAGCTTCCAATATTTTACTTCCATACTGCTTATTTAACACTGATCCCATTTACAAAGAGAAATTTTCAGCGAAACTTTCCTTTGGCGGGCAGGAGGAGAAAAGAAATGGTGAAGATAGTTAGAACTAACAGTTAATGCACACGCGGCAGCACGAATCTGGGGTTATTTCCAATATGCATTCCCCTCCCCCCATAACTTTCAATTAAAGTTGGGGTAGGATGGGGGAGGGGGCAGGTGTATTAAAGTTTTCTCGGCCTCACTAACTGAAACTGCGCTTAATCACGCTCACGCAATTCAAACAATAGCCCCCTGAAAGCTTTTCAAGTTGTGAATCAGTGTGGGCGGTACAAAACATTTTGGAAATCTGTAACAATAGGTTTGCATAAAGCCCCACTGCGCAACGGGAGGTAAGGAGGTAAGGCTCAGTAGTGGGGTAAGGGGGGTAGGGAGTTGGGCAAGGAAGGATGATAAAAGGGTTGGGGGGGGAAGAAAGAAAATCGTAGTAAAACAATAGAAAAGAAAATTAACCTTCGGCCATGTTGCCCCACGGGCCCTCTGCTCCGAACTCGTGAGATGAAAACTTTCCCTTTGGAACGGACTGTTCTTCTGCATCAATCTAACATCTTGATTTTGTGCGATCACAAATTTAGCTCGCATGGTCTAATGTGCTTTCCTTCTTTTGATTTTTTTTTTCTTCTCTCTCGAGTTTCTGGCCCCCTGAGCACACGTGACTTTGTCAATTACATGCTTTCTTGCTACTAATTTCACCTCGGACCCTTAAGGGGCTGGCAAGAGGAAGAGATAACCAATCGCCATTTCATCTTTGCTGACATCAAAAAAATTTATGAATGAACACCAAAAATTCAAACATGTTCAAGACAACTTGAGATGCTTCTTTACAATAAATCAGAACGCTGGTTTCATCCTTCTATTAAAGCACAATGGAAGGTTCCTTGTAAATCGTCGATTTAGAAAAACAACAGTCATATATGTGCACACGTGTGCCCAACACACAAGCCAGTCTAAGCAATCTTATGCACAGAGGCATTTAAATAAAGCAACATCGTGTTATTATTTTTTTTCCTTAAGAATTCAGCTACTCTGTATCATTAAACCTGCCAGGGACACTAGTTTCATATTTAATTTAAGGAAAATATATAATTAATAAAATATCAAATTAATCCTAATTACATACCCTTTATTAAAACTTTAGGTGTTAACCTACACTACAAAAAAAGGTAGAAGTACAAAATTATCTAATTGTAACGTCAATAGATTTTCCAAATTTAAAATAAAATTGTACCAGAAAAATTATCAGCATTTTAAGTTTGTTTAGATTTATCATTTGAGAACATTTTAAAGGGGGCTGGTAAGGAATAGCACTTCACAGGTTTCTCCACCATCTCTTTCCGGGGGAGGAGACGTGATTAATGACTTCCTAAATAACAGCCCAGTTTTGCAGCCTAACAGAGTGAACCTCAATCAGCCGCGATTGTTCCCCAAGAGCGAGAGGACTTGGGCAGAGGGGGAGGGGAGCGCCAGGGAGCGGAGGCGCAGAGGAGGCATCCGGAGAGGCGGCTGCTTAGCCCTAAGAGCGGGACCGGTGCAGGCCCGGATAGAGTGAATAAAGAGGGGTACATATGACAAAAAGGTAAATTCGTATATTGACTGTATCCTAGTATTTTAAATGTCCACTACCAACTGGTAGAAAAGTGGAATGAACGAAAACTTAACAACGGAATTGACTCTTTCCGTCCTTTTCCCATTGCCCCCACCTCCGTTTCAAAATGCTTACTTTCCACCTTTCAAATCAGCTCAAAAGATTGAGATGCTGATTACTTTACCCCCTTATTGAACACCATACATTATAGATTAACTAGAAATGCTTCACTTGCTGTAAAATATAAAATGCCACCCCTGTTAACATTAAAAGGCACCCATCAATCTTTACCCCACCCCCATCCCGCCCCCATTTTCTTAGACAAGCAGTTTACGGAAAAACTACAGATAGCACTTCCCTTCCGCAAAGTTGCAGTGCCGACCATCCCCCACCGTGTTGCAACCCCCTCCCCCATCGTGCTGCAACCCCCTCCCCATCTCCAAACAAATCCACATTTTAAGTGTTTCACACTAACTAAAACGTTGTGATTCGGAATGAAAAACCTACTGAAAAAGACACATATATGCTTATTAACGCCTCTTTCTCATGACAAACAACTAAAAAAAATTAGTTCAGATTTAAGTTTAAATGGATGTATGTAAAAAGAGAAAACTGAAGTTAATTTTCAGCTGTTCGTGATAAAAGGTGTCAATTAAAACCAATCAATTTGGAAAGATTTTTTTTTTCACCTATTTATTTCTTTGTTGTTTCTCAAGAAAAAGAGCGGGCTTTCTGGTTTTATTTATTTTGAGGGTAGCAAATAGGGTACTAGCTGGTAAAGAAGAAACAAAGTGTAAAATGCTAAATGATTTTGCAAGTATAACAGAAGCTCCATAACCTGAAAACATTACTTACTAACAAAATATTTATCAGCCATAATTTCATAATAGAAATATGACCATTACCATGACTACCATTACTATGATACTTACTTTACGCTTACAAGGAAGTAGCTTTAACAATGACATTAGAAGTATATTACATGTAATTCAAAATACTTTATCATATTTTAAAGAATTACCTGTAAAAAATAGGCATATCAAAAAATCTGAAAAAAAACAGTAAAAAACTCACAGACCAATATGGTTTGGTTTGCTAAACATTTACAGTAAAAAACATTTTTAATGTACTAGTTTGTTTTGAATTAAAGAAGTTTATTCATAAAATTAGGAACACAATAACTGCATTCTAAATCTTCATTGTTAAATCTGACAAAATTGAAACTCAATATGTATATGATGTGTGGAATAGCATAGCTGAACCAGATGAAGGGCAGTGTTGTGAGATTCACAGCAGTGTCTGATGGGGTTCCCAGTATTAGAGGAATTAAGGTAGGGTTCACTGGACTGGTCACTGGTGTCAGAGGTTATCGACTCATTCATTTCCTGAGAAGGACATCAGCCTTTCAAGTAGTGTAGAGGGTTTTTTCTTACTGGGAACCCTGAGAAATCTCTAAAATTCATTCACAAAGAAATTAAGGCAATTACATTTAAATGCCTTGGGTGGAATAAACAAAAAGGGAGACCAAAAGCAAGGAAAGGTGAGAGGGGAGGGAAACTGGAAAGAGAAGCAAAGGAGGCAGGCTGTTACCAATTGAAGTAACTCCACTGTCTTTTAAAATAGATTTGTCTTTTCTGCCTCCCCTCCAAATCTTCAGATCCTAAGATCCTTTTATAAACTGACCATAAGCTCTTAAAGCTCATACAGTGGTTCTTGCACATAAAATGGTCCTATGAGTCTCCTACAATGCTTCCAATTTGTCACCTTACTGAGAGGTCTTCTGGTTTTAATTTTTTTCTCATTTCCTACTTGATTTTAGTCCCAGAAAGATCTGTGTTTGAATCAAAACGCATGTTTTATTATCATAGTTCTACAAAATATCTTTAAAATGACTCCGAGTAGCTATAAAGACTCATCAAAGTGGGGATTAGGAAATCAAAGAAATAATCTATCTTGTATGTTGGCTGTCACAATCTTAGGTTTCCTCATTTTAAAAAAAGCAGGTACACAATTTCTCACCACCAAACCCTCAAAGCAACTTGCTGAGAGGTGCCGGAGCCCACCCTCGTGGTTTTCAACTATAGGCAACGCATGACTTCCATTAAAGAACAATGAGTTCCTCGGTTCTTAAAACTAAAAGGAGGGGCTGTGACACTGCTGAGTGTGATTCCACTGTTCTGCGTCCTCCTCCTCACTGCAAATAAACCAGGTCCAAGCCCAGCACAATCCTAGCTGCTGGAGCCCCAGGGGCCAGCAAATCTGCCCTTTTCTTTCCACCCCGCCCCGCAATGTCCTCTCACCTTTCCCTTTTCAGTTTTCAGTCACCCTCCCTTTTATCCATCACATCAACACCTCTCCAGAAGTCGAGCCACTCAAAGGCTAGCAAAGTCTCACTAATTAGAGGACTTTTACGCGTGTGATGTATTCCCCAAGAACAAAAAGAAACCCTCGCCTTTTACCACTAAAGCAAAAGCCCGGGGCTCAATCTAGTATTTTTACTTAATTTCCATACACACGTTATTTGTAATTTGATCTCTTTATCAGTGAGACACCAGAACCTTCTAAATGTAAGATAAGTGAGGTCAAGGGCCGAGAGAGAATCAGGAGAACCCAGGAAAACTACTGCCCCCACCCCCACCAGGCCATGCCTAAAATGGAGCTGTCTTCAAACAAACCCCGGCGCCGTCCTATCGCCCTATCGCTTAGTCACGAAAACAGCGCCAGTGCCCCAGGAGGGGCGGAGAGGGCGGGTGGCAGGATGGGTGCCCAAGAGCCCGCCGGTGGGGGTACACACTCGACCTAGCGCGATCTTTCCCGCTTAACCGCCGCCGGCCGCACGTCGGGGAAACGTGCCCAGGTTCCACACAGTGAGCTTCAGTAAACTACTTAGCAAAAACTTCCTTCATCAAACATGGACTCAAAGGGCAGGAGCACGCGACTGGGTGTGTTGGTCTTAGAAGGGTCAGCAAAGTATGGGGGCGCTTTGTTTTTGTTTCCAAATTAAAAATTCTGTTCCCATCCTATTTTCTTATCTGGAGAAAAAACTGCTCTGGCTTTCACACAATTGTTCTCTTGAAAGAACTAAAACTTTCTTAAAAATCTTCTGAACACATTTCTTCAGGAATATGAAATAAAACTGGGAATTTTGTGGAACAAATTAAAAATTTCCGTTTTCCACTCAAATTGCCTTTATATTTCAAAAACAAGCATTTGCAAATTTTGAGTCAGCTACATTTCAGCAAAGCATTTAGAGAAGCGAAATTCACACAAAATAGGCATTTTAAGACCATCATTTTGTAGAAAATACCTCTTAAAAAATTGTAATAACAAAAACTACCAATGTATTAACATTTTCTCCCAATTAAAAACAAAAATTGTATAATTTCTCCTCCAAATATTTTCTGAAATCTGCTCAGAAATACTTCCAGTGACCTCAATTAACAAGTTAGAAAAAATCATGTAAGAGAGGCTGTTACATCACTTTGCTCAGATAGCACAAAAGCAAAACCTTCACAATTTGAAAAAGGGCAATATTTTTCACCCTGTACTACTTGTACTTTTGTTCATTTCATAATTTAAAGATCTTTTTGTAGTAAATATTGTAGAAGGGCACTAATGTAAACATGCAAGTCATTTTTTCTCCCCTAAAGCTGTGAATAAAAGTTTATTCTTTAAAACTTAACTTCATCAGTACTCCGTTTGGCAGCACATATACTAAAAGCTTGATTTCATCCGGGGAAATAATATGCTAAAAACACAGCATAGACTGTCTCCCAGGTACTATTTTAATATTTACATTTTGACTTTATTCGAGGAGAGGTGTATCAGATATAGAAAGGAAAAGAACAGTGAGAGAATGAAAAACAAAATCAGGCTTTGAAGATGCCCATGTGGGAAGCAAATCTGGAGAAAAACATTCAGTCAGAAACTAGAGGCCAGTCACTAAAGTAGCCTTGTGCTAAACACAGACTTTCTTTGGGCCTCAGTTTCCTCATCAATAAAGCTAGGAGACCACACCAGTTTCAAAGTCTTTCAGCTTTAAAAAAAAAGTCACAGAGTCATCTCTAGAAACAACCCTTCCCTTCTTTTGGTGAAAGTGGTGCCTCTTCTTTCCCACCCCTATTTAATCACAAGGAAACACAGACATGAAACTTTATTGCACTCACTTAACACACTGGTGCTAACATCATTTCCCAACAGAAAAGAACAAGGTCTCTGGACTGCCCCTTAAAAGAACCACAATCAATAATAAAGGAAAGTTGTTGGTATATTAAAATTATGACAGTAACTTTTGGGAATCTTCAATTCCATCAGTATAGTCTCCGTGCTAATAGATTCACCCTAGAAAAAAAAGATGTGTCAAATGGCAATACAGTACCTATCATGATTTCTTCCATTAAGCTTTTTTATCCTTACTGCCTTCCTGTCTACTCAGTCCTTATTTGATAACTTAATAGTATAACATTGTATATGGAGCTTAAACTTCCAGATCACAACTCTTCTGTGTTTTTTCAAGTTAGTGCTAGTCAAGAGATAAGTCAAGGTATTAAATTCATCAAAGCAGAAGTCAAAGTAACCGCTATTATCAAATAAAAGGGTTGCTGAATAATCATGTAATTTCAGTAATATATAAGAAAATGCGTATCAGAATTCTAAGTTTTAAGTGTTAAAAGTTGAAATGATTCAGCTTTACAGTAATAAGGAGCAAATTCTGATATGTCTATATAAAAAATATAAAAGAACCTTCCTGAATTAGGCAAATTACCTCAAAAAGAGTCTTATATGTTGTACTTTATGTTATGGTGAATTATTTGAAAACAATAAAATGTCTCTATCTTTAACTCAACAGATGAGTGACCATGGAGAATTACAAAAGTGAGTAAGTCATCAATACTTTTCATCTCCACAAGCATTTAAATTCTACTTGTTAGTTTGAGTTACTGAAAAGAGAACTACAAAATACAACATTGCTAAAATCAGGGGAGAAAAGGAGTTAATTAGAAGATACCATCCATGAAATTCTGGTTAGGTATACCAGTTTTACAGATGGTGTGATGTGGATGGAGTATAGTAGGACATGGCAAGCATCCTGCTGAATTAGGGGGAAAGTCGAAATGGAGAATTCCTGAGAATCTTTCAAGTTTTCTGAGATAGTCCTTAGGACTCTTTAACATTAGTTAAGTAAAATATTTCATTTTAAAAAACAGACTAACCTGGGGCTGATGAAACCCGGTTGAATGACCTCATCGTCTTCTGAAGAACCTAGAATCAGAGAGTTCAAGTCAGTACTACATTAATTACCTATTTAATTGTCTCTTCTTCAGCTTAATGGCTCATTAGAAAGCAATAAAATACCCAGGTTTTGACTCTGTGAAGTGACCTGTAAAGTTTTTTTTGTAGTTTAAGAGTCGCCTAGCAAAAATTAGATAGCCAACTGGCATAAATTTGCCTTTTGTTTGTATTGGAGGACATTGCTTTAAAAACATTTAAAACAAGAACATTAAATATAAAGATCAGTTTCATGAACAAAGTAGTTTTAACTTCTGATTTTAATTTTACTCTGTAACTCAAGAATCCCAAGATTTTTCAACTTCAATTAAACTCTACCTAAGCTACAATATTATGTTCCTTGATGAACCTGACTATTCTTTTCTTGTAGACAATAAACAAGAGAAATTAATTATGGTATGATATTACTGACACTAGGTCTGCTATATTCACATGTTTTGAGAGAAAATTATTCAAATAGTAATCCATTTAATCAGTACTGAATAAAGACATCTACTATGCATTGAGCCAGATTTTTAAAGCATTAGTTTCCATTTAAAAATATAAGTAGTGGTATTTTTAGTATATTTACTAGCAGATGTCACAACACAATGACACTTAGAAGCCACCCAGTAACAGCAGTTGGAAGGGAAACTCCTTGAGCTCTGATTTTTACCCTCAGATTTAGAAAACAGTTTGGTCTAAACATGTACCCACTTACCTGCTACCACACAGGGTTTCCTTTCTTTTCTTAAATTTTAGACTCTGTAACCTAACATATAATTTTTCTTTTTTTCTTTCTTTCTTTCTTTTTTTTGGCAGATCCAGGGATTGAACTCAGGCCCTTTGAGCTATCTCCCCAGCCCTGAACTTTTCAATGGAAGTATTACATGTAAATTCTTTAAACTGCAATTTAATTTCTTCTCAAAAGGAAATGGAGGCTTTTCCAAGTGCAAAGTTCTACTGAATGTTGACCCAAGAATCTTACAAAGGATGACAATCCCACTGAGTAAGATTTCAAAATAGAGGAATAAGAACAAAAGGCACCTGAACCTCTTGTACCGTAAATCCTTGAGCTATCCAGTGTATACAACCAAGACACAATAATAGACCTAACTTTAACAAACTTCATTATAAAACTTGAAATAGCTTTCATTTATTTTGAAGCTGTTATCATTTTATTTTGTACATTTAGTTTGTATGTGAGTATATTTAACTATATATAAATACTTCAACAAAACCTTAGTTTATGCTTTTTTTGTTTTGGGGTTTTTTTCTGGGTATTGGGGATCAAACTCAGAACCTTGAACTTGGCAGGCAGGTACTTATTCCTCTAAGCTATCTCCTCAGCCCTTTGAACAGTCCATAGCCTATGCTTAATCTGACCTACTTATATTTACTGAAAAGTCCAAGCCAACATTTTAAAAGATATGTAAACATAATAGATAAAATTTGGTTTAAAAAGTTTTCAAATAATTTGAATTTTTTTTTTTTTTAAAAGAACCAGGGATTGAACTCAGGCCCTTGTGCTTGCCAGGCAAGCACTTATTCTACTGAGCTATCTCCTCAGTCCCTGAATGAATTATTGTAAGCAAGAAAATTTAATAAATTCAACCACTGTAAGACATGGCTGTTACTTAATTCAAGAACTAAATTTTTGGTGTTTAAAAATAATCAACTTGAATGATAAAGCTGTTCAGATTTTTCACTATCCAAGTGCATATTTTTGGTTATTTTTTTTTTATTTTTTAAATTTT
>NW_004524666.1:4014524-4021417 GCF_000260255.1 Octodon degus | reverse complement strand
GCTCAGCCCACCAGGGGGCGGGCTGGCTGGCATGTGGTGCTGGGGGATTGAACCGCGGTCCCTGATGCTTTTGCTAAGCTTGTTCTAAGTAGATGCTTTAGACCACTGAGCCATCTCTCCAGCCCATTTTTGGTTATTAATAGTTTCAATATTAGCATCCTTTTAAAGCCAGACATGGTGTCTCACATCTGTAATTCCAACACTCAGAAGGCTGAGGCAGGGGGATTACTGAGATTTCAAGGCCAGCCAGATCTAGAGACAATTCATGAATTTCCCTGATTTAAAAGGTTTTGTTTTAGTGATGCAAGGGATGGAATCCAAGGCAAATGATACTCTGCCACTGAACTACATTCCCAGCCTCACATTTCATTAAAATACTGAAATTTTTCAAAAGCAAGAGTTAGTAAACAGATTTAGATTTAAATATAAATATTACAATCCATCAAATATTTACTACACCATACAGGAATAAGGACAAGTAAATGACCTTTTATTCCAGTACTAACCCCGGGAAATTGCACATGATAGGCAAGTGCTCTTCCACTAAGCTATATCCTCAACTCTTTCTCAATTTTGAGATGGGATCTTGCTAAACTATCCCACCTGACCTCATACTTGAATTATCCTGCCTCAGCCTCTCAAGTAACTGAGATTACAGAGGTGTGCAGGCACAATGACAATTATTTATAAATTAAATATTCATGTCACCACCTTTGAATAAAAATTTAATTATTTAAATGCATGACTTACCCAAAAAACATTTGTATTTTATATATGGGATTTTTAAATATAATTTCATTAATACATTTCACATGAGTTCACTTTTATAAAAAGCAAAACTGAATTAAAATTGAAATAGTGGAATAGACTTCTCCACCCATTCAATAAACTAGTTCCTGTTCATTTAGAGCTTCATGTTGAGCTCTTTTTCTGCTTTATGCTAAGCACAATGCCTCTATCATGTAATACTATGTAATACTTTTAACAGACCATGAACATGTTCTTTCTCCCAACCTGACTCTATACTCTGTGGTGGTTGAGACTGTTGTATTTTTTTTTTTGAAAGTATGTTAATTTTTATTTACTTTAGGTATTCTATCAAAATCTCACATAATAGTATCAGTCATAATCATTATTAACTGGTAAATGCAAATGAAAAGTATTTGACATTTTATTTCAGTTAAAGAACAGATAAGGGATAAAGCATATATATAATATATATATGTATATATACATATGTATTTATATATCCTAAAATACATCAAAGTACTTGTATTTGTCCCCTCTCCTCCTTTCCTCTGACTGGTTCAGGATGTGGCACCATCTTGCTCTTGCACATCATTTGTGCCTGTGTGTATGCGTGAGTGTGACAGAGGGAGAGACTTAGGAAAAAAAGCAAACAAACATAGCAGAAATACACTGTCCTGCATACCCTTGCACCAGCAATCTGGAGACTGTTGTATGTTTATCTCATTTTTGTAATCCTAGCATTCTTTAACATTCAGTATGTTTTGTTATTGTTTCTCATTATGGAAATACAACTCAGAGCCTTCATACTGAGCTATATGCTACAACCCTGGCCCCTTTCCTTTTCTTGAGACAGGTCTTGTTAACTCACTAGGTTATCTAGGCTGGGCAAGAACTTGCAGTCCTCCTGCTTCAGTCTCCCACAGTGCTGACAGCACAGACATTCACCGATATCCCTAGCTACAATACACACACACACACACACACACACACACACATATATCCACATATATATTAAATGAATCAGTGACTTGATTTCTGTAGCTTGAAGCAATAATTTGTACTATGACTTTTATGGAGGAAAGAAAAGGAACAGACTTGTATACAAAACTTTTATTAAGATGTTTTTACATAAAAAATAGGCAATCATTTGAGTACTAAGAATATTAAATCTATAAAGAAATTCTAATTTTATTGTAAATATACAGGGACTGGGATCTAGCAACATAGAAAGCAAAGCAAGCAACAATGTAATTTTTCTTTCTTAGAAAAACAACTAGGGAAAAGTTTTTAAGTGGCACTAGTATACTTTAAACCACATAGCAAACATACTATGCAAACACTACAGTAAAACCTAAAGCATGATACTCATTTATGTCAACTATAACTTAAGAAATATACATATGCCAAATAAAATATTAGACATGAAAATTCAACACTGAAGTGATTTTCAAAATTTTTCATACTATCCTCTAAAAGAATGCATAGAGCCTGGGAGATACCTCAGTGGTATAAGTGCTTGCCTGGCAAACATAAGGTCCCAAGTTTGATCCCTGGTACTGCAAAAAAAAAAAAAAAAAAAAAAAGAATGTTTAATGTGAATCAAAATTTTACTGTAATTATTCTTTGCAAATTAGTCAACAGACTAAACTTAAATGCTGCTTAACCAAAAGCAGGATAAATTATTTTGCAAGTTACTGGACTTCCTAATGTAATTATAGGTATAATTGGATGTGTAGCTTATAGTCTCAATTGTATACAGGCAAAAAATATGCTAAGAAAAAGAAAGTTAACACAAATATTCATATGTGACATACAGCAAAAAAATTAGGTTATGGGTGTTCACAACAATTTGGTAAAACACTTTAGAAAGTATTTTGAGAACTAAGAATTACGCATTACTTTAGGAAAAATATTTCAAAACTGCATCCTTTTTTACATTTACATAGTATCTGACTTAACTTACAATATATGAAACTACCTCAGGGTAGTATCTGTAACAATGCTGAATCACAGAAATGAATTTAATTTTCTCAACTAATCATTGTGTTCAAATGAAAAATTTATTCTAGAAAAC
This sequence comes from Octodon degus, assembly GCF_000260255.1. Taxonomy (NCBI): domain Eukaryota; kingdom Metazoa; phylum Chordata; class Mammalia; order Rodentia; family Octodontidae; genus Octodon; species Octodon degus. Next base: position 4,018,593 of record NW_004524666.1, on the reverse strand, counting down.
AAAAATTTCAATGAATAACAATCTCATTCAACTAACATTGTTAAGACCTTGTGAAGGCAATATTTATGAAGCAAATGTTAATTGATAATTATATTTTTTTAACTTAAATGTAAACAGCACAGCTGAGTCACAACAAACTGAGCCACAGCTAGTGCAGATGTTTACATTTAGTTAAACAGTTTTATTTATGTAATAAGGCTTACAAATGAATCATCTCATGTTGAAGAAAAATTTAAAAGCAATAGTGGTTTACATTTTTTTAAATATCAGAATAGTAACAAAATCCCTTTTTATGAACAGAACTGCACATACTCTGAAGGCTTACCACAACTATAGGATAACTTGAAAATAGCTTCTGGTTATAGTAAAAATTATTCCAAGTAAAATTTATTACAATACTAAAAAAATTTTTACTGGATGCAAATTTTAAGTTTTAATATAACACTGTTAATAATTAAATTTTTTACTACTAGAGCTATAACTTAACTTTAGGTGCACTCTATATTCAGTAAACATTTTACAAAATATCTGAATACAAAAACATTCATCTTTACATCACTGATAGTGAACTAATGGTATGTGAGTGATATTATATGAAAACAATAGCATTTTAAGAGCAGAGGAAATTAAACCAACAGTAATGTTTTTAAAAAAACAACTGACAAATTTTTTCTAAAAGTTTAAATATACAAAGAGTGAAATCTATTTTTAACCTATTGAGTCTAGAATTTTACTTAAAATATTTTTTGAGAGTCTAAACAAACAATGCACAAAAAAATCAGAAAAAATACAAAAATAACACCTCAGCTCTTGTACTTACAAATACATTGTAAAAGAAACAGTAATCTGAAAACTAAAAATTTTTAAACATGTTTTTTCACCATTAGAATTGACCACTCAACACTAAGTTCTTTTTTCCATATAATTAAGCTTTTGTTCAGCCATAAAAAAAAAACCCTAGAAACTGATTGCTTGAAAATTAGCTGCATGCCCTTTGTCCTGGTTTGTCACCTTTGACCCTTAATTTGATGATCCTGTGTATCAACCCATTCTATTCATAATAAATAATGTCAAAGTTCTATGCTTAAAATAGTACATTTTACTGGAATATTAATTGTATTTTTTTCAGGTAATTCCCACAAGTGTTTCAAACCAATATTCATCTCACACAATGTAGAGCACAATCTATTACTGTGAGGAAGGCAAGCTTATGGCTAGTTTGGCTGTGAAAAGAAAATTTTGCAAAAGTGCTAAGTCAAGATCATTATAAATTCAAAACTTCTTTACTTAGAAAAGTTTATATTGTTTCTAAGTAGAATTTATTTCATGTGTGATTTCTAATTTGGTTTCAAATCTAAAGTGACATCAAAATATGAACCTTAATCAAAAACTGAAAACATAACAGTTTATACTCAATCTTAAGCAGTAACAACTAAAATTGTAGTTTTACTCATTATTTGCTTAAGCCTGTTTCTAAATCTTTATGACTACCTGAAAATGGCAGCTTTCAAAGAAACATCTAGCACTGATCACACTGATTTTACTAATATTATTCAAAATAATGTACAGTAAATGAATGTATTCTCAAAATAATATTTCTCCAGCATAACACCTCGATGATTGTAATTCAACATGGTAAAAAGTGTTTAAAGTAAAACCTGTATTTATGGGATACAAATTTTCACCATTATGATGCTGTTGGAACCTCAATACAATTTCAACACAGCTTTCAGTTAGATTTAGCAGTGGCCAATATGGCTGTCTTGATTCAGCACTATGGTCAGCGACTTCATAGACTGCCGTGTCAAAGAGACTGAACAAAATACTATTATACACATATGCAGTGGGCAAATTTCTCGGGGCAATGTAATTCTATATATGACGTATTTTTAGATATATATGTATAAACCAATCAAGTATCTGAATGCAAAGAACTTTCATTATTCTGCTTGGCAACCTAGAAATTTTATTTTGTACTTCATTGAAAACAGTATTCATAAATACAGTTGCATCAAAAGGCAAGAAAAAGTTTCAAAGCAATCATCAAATTTTGAGCATTTGAAAATTTCAAAACAAAATTCAATTGTACTAAATACCACTAAATAAGAACACCCTTCAGTTGACAAAAAATTTAATGCCCTTTTTATAATCAATAGCTTTAATTACTTCTAAAATTGATTCACCTTTGTATCCCCACTTTTCTTTTTTTCTTACTCAACTATAGATTAAATAGTCACAGGTCATTTCCTGACCTGAGTGTACTAATATAGTGCTTATAGCTGTGCATAGCACTACAATTATTTTAAAGAAAAATCATCTTTTACTAGACCTAAAGAACGTTATATACAGGTTTTAATAACTTCTCTTTAATCGTGATTTTTATAAATTATGAAAGCAGTGGATTATAAATTCCAAAGTGACATTAGATAACAAGCGTTACTAATATTTCAGGTAGGTAAAATCTCTTACCTTCTATTTCTTCAGAACCAATAGAGGAACAATCCTGTATTTACTAAAATTCTAGTGGCTTTTTGTGACTTACATGTGCAATACAACACAACCATTTTAAATCTCAATCTGCTTCATGTACAAAGTGGAAGAATGACTGCACTTTTCCCCCTTTTAATCAATCAGCTCTGTATTTGAAATCCTAATTACAGAACAATTTTCATTCTTTGTGAAAGACTGGCCACAGAACATGTATGAGACACTCTGCAATCTGAAAAGATAATCAACGAATCATACGGTTCCAGATCTATCAAGAAGTACCTATGAGTAGTCCCAATAACTGCTATGCATTACAAATTGGTAGGATTTCTTAAATTCATGATATTCTACTAGCTACCAATTATTAGCTAATGCTATTTGGAAATCAGAAAAGTCTAATGAAATTTATTCGCTGATACATGGTTCCTCTACTCTTAAATATCAGAGAGAGGCCTTGTGTCAGTTTAACTTCTAAAACTCTGTATATTAGGCACACTGGACTGCAATGTTTCAAACATGCGAAGATAATTTGAGAAATAAAAACTGCCCTGAAAATGGACAGAGGTCAACCTAAATGGAGCACTATCATATGTTCTTCTGCTAATTTATAGACTAATTCTTCTATCAAGTCTATGCAAATCCACAGCAGAAAAAAAAAAGGCAATTCACAACATACAAAAATTATACGAACTGACATACATTCCGAAGAACTCAGCTTTAACATTTAAACGTCCCTTAAAATTGTTCACAAACTTAAATAAAACTGTTTTGTGGTTTATTGCTGGACTTCAAATTTTGTTTTTACAAAGCGTTTCACATTACCATCTGTGTAAAAATGGCAATCTGCATCAAAAAGTGAAACCCGAGGATATTCTTGACCAGAGTTTTTTTTTTTTTAAATCACTTTGAAGGACACGTTCCCAACATGTAGTTTCCAATTCATTCTAATATCAGTTTGCCATATGTAATGTTTCGTTCCCATCTTTGTGATGAGGAAATTTTAAAAGGGTATTCTATACTGGTAACTGTACGTATAGCCTGAACACAACGCACTTTCGGTTGCACCGACAACCGTAGGTGCAGAGATTCCCTCGGGGGCTTCGGGTCTCGGGGCGCCGGCCCCTCGCCAGCCCGCCCGGGGCGCGGCAGGCGCGGCGGGCCTCCAGGACGCGCGGGCGCTCGGTCCGTCCTGCCGCCAGCAGCCATCCAAGATGGCGGACTCCCTTACACTCAGGAATTTCCGCACGCAGCGCCCTAGACACAGACTCTAAGATGCTACCCGAAAACACTCAACGTTTACCAACGTGTAACGTTTCTTAAAAAGTTTTTCGAAGTACGCATCCTCGTAACGCCCTCGCGTGCGGTGCTCCAGTGGTCAGTTAACGCTTCTGCAAACGTGTCGCTGCCTTGGATTTTCCCTTCTCGAAAGCCTCCTAAATCCGCGCGCATTTTCCCTCCGTCGTCTTCCTTCCAGTCCTTAGTTTTAATGCACGAACGTACACCTCGGATACCGAAGCCCGCAGGATCCCCGACGCCCGCCGCACCCGTACAAAGCAGCTGCGTGGCCGAGCGCGTCAGGCAG
>NW_004524666.1:4008687-4013644 GCF_000260255.1 Octodon degus | reverse complement strand
GGCCTGCCGGACCCTGCGGCCGCCAGGGCCGGGCCTCCCACGCGGGCCGGCCGGGTAGCGGGCGAGGAGCGCGCCTGGAGAGCGGTGGGCGGCGCAGCTCCTCCGGGCTGGCCCTCGGGCGCGGGGAAACTTCGGGAGATGCCCGATCGTTCCCAGTGCCCGCGTCAGTGTTACCAACGCGCTGGAAATACCACCAGATAATTAATTCCTAACTATCGAATTGGCGCAGTTCAGAATAATAATCTGGAAAGTATCTCCCCCATCAGATTGGAGAGACAGCGTTAGAAGCCTGAGGAACGTAACAAGCTGTTCCAATAACATAGCACTCTACCTCGAATTGGCTAGAATGGGCTCCCTAATTATTACACAAAGGTGAAAGAATGGCCAGAAATACTGCTACCTATTGGAATAGCTCCCTACCCGAGAAGTTCATGACTCCTGTCACGCAGATTCACTCTACTCTCAGAACTGAAACAATGCTCTTCCGCTACAAAAATTGAATATACCCCGGTGATTTGAACTGTTTGGTGATACCGGTTAAAGAAGTTAAGTAGTTCAGCTAACTAAAAACATACGTGTACAAAAACAAAGTCGAGTGTAAAAATCCACGTGGGTCACCACCGTGTGTGTGTGTGTGTGTGTGTGTGTGTGTGTGTGTGGCGGTGGGGTTAGCAATTTCAAGGCCAGGTAGGCAATTTAGTGAGGCCCTGTCTCAAAATAAAAAGAGCTAGGAAATACAGTTCAGTGGTGGTGCTCTTGGGTAGCGTGCATGAGCCCCTCGGTTCATTCCACAACATGAGAAAAGGATTGGGGAACTGGAACTGAAAGTGTAAATAAAGAATAAAGTGTAAATAAAGAATAATACTCTAATTAAAAGGCTTCAAACTATTTCTGTGTAAGGATGACTAATCTCGCTTGCAATTTCTGCATTAAAATTAAACTGGCTCATCATCAGGTATGAAAAAGAATCTTTGGCCTGGGAGTGAGACAAATTTGTGATTCCTCCCCCCACAAAGAATATTCCAGACTAGCTACCTTTTAGCAGATTTCCTAGACATCTGCCCGATTATTTATTGAGCTAGTCTATGATACATTTTAAAAATAATTTTTAAAAACAACTTCATTTGCTGCTACATAGAGTATTTCTTTACTCAGTACTGCAAAGAATTCTTTTACATACAATTCTTAGTAATAATTCTGTACCAATCAGTTGTTGGGGCTGGGGAGATAGCTCAGCGGCACAATGCTTGCCTGGCAAGCACAAGGTCATGAGTTCAATTCCCAATACCAAAAAAAGAAAGAAAGAAGAGAGAAGAAAAAAGATTGTTGGGGAGGCTGTGGGTAAACTGGTGCTTTCATTGACTACTAATGGGAATTTTAAAAAGGGCACACAATTTCGAGAGGGAAACTTGGTAAAGTCTCTCAAAAATTTAACTTATGGTGTAGTTATTTCTCATCTGGGAAATTATTCTACAGATACAATTATCTGACAGCAAATTGTGTGTATCTAAATTAAACATTTTTATAATAGCAAGAGAATGGAAATAAGCGTCCACCTATAGGGCTGAGGGAATTAAACAATGGCATATCGATAGGCTATGAAATCTCTCTGTATTGGGGCTGGGGAGATGGCTCAGTGGAATAAGCGTTTCCCTGGCAAGTGCAAGGGCCTGAGTTCAATCCCCGGTTCCACCAAAAAAAAAAAAAAAAAAAAAAAAAAGAAAAAGAAAAAGAAAAAATCTATATAGCTATATGAAAAGAGCTCCAGCATATCCTGAGTACAAGAAGCTGCGTGCCAAATAGCACACTTGCTGCCCTTTGTGGGAGCAAGGGACAGAAGAATGACAGAAACACTCAGAGGGACACAGGAGAGACAGACCCTCTCTTGAAGGGACTTCAAGCAGAACAGCAATGTCAGAGTAGATGGGGAGAGCGTCAGAAACAGGACAATGTATTCGTGTTATATAGTTTTGATGTTTAAAACCTTGTCAATGGATTACATTGACGAGTTTTCAAAGCTTTAGTAAAACTAGACAAAGTACGATAAACATTTTTACCTCGATAGAAAATATTTTTTAAGACCTCAGATTTTGAAAACTCAAAAAGGATGACCTAAAGGGACCTCACAATGCACACCTTTAATCCTAGGATCTTGGGAAGCTGATGCAGGAGAACGGCAAGTTCAGCTGAGCCTGAATTCAGGGAGATCCTGTTTCAAAATAAAAATAATAAAATTTAAAAAAAATAATAACTGGGATATGACTCCATGAAGTTCAATCTCCAATACAACAACAAAGAGACTTAAATTTTTAAAAAATGAGTAGTTGAAGCAAATGTGCCTAAATCTTAGTAACTGCTAAAGCTGGGTAGTAAGTATATGACCATTAGTTGTATTTGTCTCTAGTTGTATCTATATTTGAACATTTTTATATGTTTCTTTGGTTATTAGGATATCAAAACATAGACCTTGAAACCCAAAAATAAATAAGGCAAAATGAGTTTAAAATAACTTATGAAATCACATAAGAGGTGAAAATGTTATTTAAATATTATTTGTGGCTGAAAATGCTACCATTTGGGAGAAATTTTCCCTAATGCAGGGATTTAAGGTAGTGGCAGGAAAATAATCGAGAAAGTCTCCTTTGACCAGGGAATATGTTCAGGTAAGCAGACCAGAGGGAAAGAACAGTGCTTACAGACAGAAAGCCTATTTATCAAATTTCAGGGTTACACAGATGCCTATGCCCCAACTTGTAAAAATCGGTCTTATTCAATTGGCACCAACCCTTGAAGGAACTGCTCTTCACTTTAAAATTGTTTAGCTATATTTTGTACAAGTGTGTGTGTTATTGGGGATCAAGCCCAGGGCTTCATATATGCTAAACATGCTAAGCTTTGCCCCTTTAGTTGTATTTTAAGTTATCAGAACCATGATCTAAAAAATGTAGTGTCACACCACTATCAGTAAAAAGTGATTTTTTTTTAATTTTATGAAGGAATAAAGTGAAATTTCATAATTAAATAATGGTTATCACACTGTACTAAAACAGGTACTGAGAGTGCAAGACATTTTGAGCACACATTTCTGTAGAGGAGGGGAAAATGCTTCTGCTCACTTGGGCTCATTGATCGGTGTTCTGTAAATAAGGCTGACAAATTAACAAGAGAGAAGCATTTAAGGTTTCTGTGACGTAGGAGCCTTCACAAGGTAATGAACACACACATAGTCTAAGTGTTTTTGTGCTGCTTTTGACGGAGAGTGGAGAGGGAAGAGGACAAAGGGCATGAGCTCACTGTGGTGAAGGGGTGGGGGCTCAGTAAAGCCCGTGGGCTCACACTCCTCTTGGTGTCCTGCTCTCCTCAGAGACCGGGCTGTCCTTTCATGTCGGTGTAGGAAGAGCACCTCTTAGCAGCTTGTATGACCTACTTCAGAGAAGGGAAAAGTCTGAGAGCCCTTCATCTGCTCCTCTGCTTTTTTCAAATTCCTTCACGTTAAATACTCAGTATATCAATATACACTCAGTATTCTCTCTCTCTCTGTTTCTCTCTGTCTGTCTGTCTATTTCTCTCTCGCTCTGTTTCTCGCTCTCTGTCTCTCTCTCTCTCTATAGATAGATAGATAGATAGATAGATAGATAGATAGATAGATATGGATTTAACGCAGGCCCTTCATGTTGAGCTATATCCCCAGCTCTTTTATTGTTTATTTTGAGTTGGGATATCAGGAAATTGTCCAGTCTAGATCCTTCTGCCTCAGCCACCCAGAATACAAAAATTACAAGCCCGCACCACCATACCCAGGTTAGCATGCTATATTTTAAAGGATAATATTGAGAGCTCTGTCACCTCCAACACATAGTTCATTTATAGATTGTATGCCTATATTTGTACACTAATACATAAACAGTAAACATGTATAAAGTACAAATCTTAAAGAATGTGGTAAATTGTGAAGCCAAGCATAGGAGTGCATGCCTGCAGTACCAACTATGCGGGAGGCAGAGGCAGGAGGATCGTTTGAGCCAAGAAGCTTGAATCCAGCCTAGGTAACACAGCAAGCCCAGTCGCAAATAAAGCAAAAACAAAAACCATTTTAATTGTGTAATCTGCATTCCTCATTGGACACTCTTCTGTGCCCATCCATCTACTTAGGACCAGTGGCTTTGAGCAATCTGCATTGTAGACACAGATGCAGCCTGGACACCCGGGAAAGCAAAACGCCTAATCCTGTCCTGCTATTTCATAAGGTTATAATGAAAACACAAGTACGGATTAACGGGAAATTGCTTCTCATTTCTGGAAAACTAAGATTTGAGACTTAATGTACATATACCAGTAAAATCACTTGCATTTGTCACACTACATATGTAACAGGTATTTTTCTTTGAAGTAGGTACAAAGAAGTAGTTGCATATTAGATGGAATAAACATTTTTGTGTTGTTTTCGTCTAATTCTCTCCAGCCTTTGAGGCAAAAAAAAAAGACTTCTGGCCCTTTATATCTTACAGATGTGAAATTTGACATGTTACTTTTTTTTTAAATGAATTTAGGACAGCGTCTACAGGGTGTACAGGGTCTCACTATGTAGATCAGACTCAGTGATTCTCCTGTTTTCAGCCTCCCAAAACTCTGGGATTACAGGCACGTGCCACCACGCCCAATCTCAATCACTGTCTCAGCACACCCCAAGGCACAGCACACGGGGGATGAGGCATCATACCCCGGCCACTGTGTTCTGCCTAAGTCGGCTGAGCTACCTGACCTGCTCCTGATGCGTTACTTAAAAGAAAAAAAAAACTAGTGTTCAGATGGGCATGGATTACACATCTGTAATCCCAGCACTCTGGAGACTGAGGCAGGAGGATTACTATGAATCTGAGACCAGCCTGGACTGTACAGTGAATTTAAAGGCCAGCATGAAAACCCTGTCTGAAAGAAAGAAAGAAAGAAAGAAAGA
>NW_004524666.1:4005231-4008185 GCF_000260255.1 Octodon degus | reverse complement strand
CCAGCCCTAATGCTTTTTATTTTTTTTATGAGCAGAATATATTTATTGAGAGAGAAAGAAAGCTCCTGTCCAAGAGAGGGACAGGAGGGGGGGCCCACGTGGGTAGTTCCCCTCTAATGCTTTTTAAATGATTGATTTCATATTGAGCTTTCTGGCTCTTTTCTGTAAACAATCCCAACCTCATATCCACCATCCTTTTTAAAAGTTTCATCCCATTATTGATTGCTGACATGCAGTTGGAAAGGGGTTCATTTATGATATATTAATGCAAACTTTCTGTGCCATGTAGAATAATTCAATAGGAAATTACTTAAAATGATATCATCAATAATAATAACATCTAACATTTATCAAAATCCTATTTTTTCAAACCTAAGACCAGATCTCTCTAGAGACATTTTGTAGGGACCTTTCTCACTATTGTAATGTTTATTCTGGAAAATGAGCCACGACGGCGTTTGGCGACTCTTCATGTTAATGTAAATGTTCCTGTGTCTCTTGGTATTCAAAAACCAGCAAGGTTCTCTACTTTCTCAAAAGGTTATCTTATCAACATAACAGATTTTTAAAATTCTGACTAGGACTTGCTCACAGCAGTGCACTGACTTACTCCTTACTAAGGCTGCGTTGGGTGCGTTTACTCTTCCCCACATTATTGCTTCACTGTGTCCAAAAGCCTTAGAGGTTTTGAAAGATCACAAGATGTTTACATCTTTAGATCCCTCATCCCGGAGACAGAAGACTTCTGTTTGAGAATTACCTTGGTGACTTAATCAGTTCTGTGACCTTTTGCAAGCCATTGTGTAAAATGGGCAGATGCTTGGTGTGGAGTAAGCTCTCCGTAAATGTTATTTTGTTTTTTGACATAAAGGTTAACAAACAGAGCACATAGTGCTTACACAGATCCTAAATCTAAAAGTCAAACATACATTCTGCACATTGACCTCATGACTGTGACTTGGACTCTGCACTACGTTAGTGTCCCTCTTCCCAGCCATCTTAACTGACTCTGTATTTGAATATAAAATGCTGGCATGAGGAGTGCCGTGGAACATGCACATAACCCCAGCACTTGCAGACTGAGGCAAGAAAACTGCTTGCATTCGGGACTTTGAGACCCCATTAGGAGGGAGGGAAGGAGGAAGAAAAGGAGAGAGGAAGGCAGGAAGAGAGGGAAGAAGGGCTGGCACAAAGTAACAAGATTGATTTTGTACAAACATACTTGAATGTATCCAACATGAATGTGATCTACTTTTTAATACATTTAGTCTAGCACTTTTGTTTGGACGAGTATTGACATCCCCTTTGGAGTACCTCTCGGGAGTTTCTTTTCATCCTAAGAAGTGCGTGCTATTGCTCTGTACTCATAGGATGTTCCTTCTTATTGACATTTGCTTTCGCAGTCCTTCCGATCTCAATTTCTTTCTCTTTGTGTCCATGCTTTTTTTCATTTACTGCCATCAGTACTTGGGTCTGCCTGAGAAGTCAGAATAGGGCTGGGATAACTGATTAGGAGTGTGTGTGTGTGTGTGTGTGTGTGTGTCTGTCTGTCTGTCTGTCTGTCTGTCTGTCTGTGTGTCTGTCTGTAATAAGAGTAGGGAAGAACTAAAGGATTTAGCGAAGTAGTTAGGCAGAGGTAAAAGAGAGCAAGAAGATGGGGAAACTTTATCACCAGAAACATACCACTAAGAAGGAGGGGGGAGTGAGAGAGAGAGATTGAGAGAATTCATTATGTTATGATTTATGTCTAGTTGCCCCCCAAAGCCTCATGTAGGTCATGGGGCAGACGCAGCTGGAGGAGCAACAAGTGGCTTGAGGGGCGGGGCTAGAGGACCAGGGCGGAGCTTGAGGGGCGGGGCCAGAGAGGCTAGCCTGCGCTTTTTTTTTTTTAATTTATTTATTTATTTGTGTGTGTGTGTGTGTGTGTGTGTGTGGCCAGCTCAGCCCACGGGGGTGGGGGCTGGCTGGCATGTGGTGCTGGGGGATCGAACCGCGGTCCCTGTGCTTTGCTAAGCTTGTTCTAAGTAGGTGCTTTAGACCACCGAGCCATCTCACCAGCCCCTAGCCTGCGCTTTCTCAGAGGGGTGGAGAGGGCCAACCTGGACAGGGCAGCTCCCCAGCCTCTCCTCCAGTGTCTTGAAACCTCCAGTAACTATGAGCTAAGTAAACCATTCCTTCCCTCATTTTGAGTGTTGGGTATTTGTCCTAGCAATGAGAGAAGAGTAACTAATACAAATGAAAATAAAAATAAGCTATGGATGCCGTTACTTTTGCATGTGGCCAGGTCAGTAACCAGCTTGTTTATCATACAGGGGGAAGGACCTATGTCTGGGGAGAGTCACAATGACATAGGAAGTATAACTTGTTCTAAAATGGAATAAAATCTGCTCTAGATATAAAATTACTCTTAAACTCATAAGTCTATGGACAGGAAGAAGGTTGAGAAACATGAGCACCCTCAAGAAAAGTATATTCTCCAACAACTGTTTCAGAAACTGCCAGATATTGGGCTGGTGAAATAGCTCAGTGGTCTAAGCACCTGCCAGGCAAGTACAAGGACCTGACTTCGATTCCCGGTACCACATACCACACCAGCCCCAGAACCCTGGGTGCACCTTGCAGGACACCAAAACTGGGCATGGTGGTGCACGCCTGTAATCCCAGCACTGGGGAGGCTGAGACAGCAGCATCCCTACAAGTCTGAGCTGCATAGTGGGACCCTGTACCAAATAAATAAGTAACTAATAATAAAACAGCGATAATATACAAATGAAGACTTTAGAGAGAGTGAGGTAGGTAAGAAGAAGCAAAGTCCATGAAGAACAGCCAACAGAGGCATTCCTCCTGCTAGGCATGGTGCACACTCTTTTAAATCCAGCTACTTAGGAGTCTGAGGCAGGATGATTGCAAGTTCAAAACCAGTCAGAGCAACTTGGTGAGACCCTGCTTCAAGA
>NW_004524666.1:4001509-4003515 GCF_000260255.1 Octodon degus | reverse complement strand
TCCCTGTGCTTTGTTTAGCTTAGCTTGTTCTAAGTAGGTGCTTTAGACCACTGAGCCATCTCACCAGCCCGTTTTTGTTTTTGTTTTGTACCAGAAATCAAACTCAGGGGCCAGGGAGATGGCTCAGTGGAATAAGCACTTCCCTGGCAAGCACAAGGGCCCGAGTTCAATCCCCAGTTCCTCAAAAAAGAAAAAAGAAGAAAGAAATCAAACTCAGGACATGCATTTGCCAGTCAGAGACTGTGCTACTAAGCTATATCCCTGACCACTGAAGGTCTTTTTAATATATATAGGTATGTTCGTTTTTTGAGACAGGGTCTTACTATGTAGTTCCTGCTGGCCTTAAACTCCCAGCAATCCTCCTGCCTCATCCTTCCAAGTGCAGGGATTAGAGGCATGTACCACCATGCATGGTGGTTCTTGTGTTTAAAAGGAATATCAGAAATTGAAATATTTAATTTCACAAGACCAACTTTTCAGTGATCTAAGAACTTAAATAGAAGTTCAAGGTTGAGGGCCAGGGAGATAGCTTGGTGGTCTAAGCCTCTGACTGGCAAGCGCAAGGACCTGGGTTCAATCCCTGATACCACATGCTATGCTGGCCCCGTGCTCAGAGCCAGTGACAGAAACTGGGTGTGGTGGCACATGCCTTGTAATGCCAGCACTGGGGAGGCTGAGACAGCAGTTTGATTTTGAACTGTGTAGCAAGACCTTGTAATAAATAAATATGGATTTAATTTTTTTTTGGTTTTGTATTTTGGTGGTACCAAGGCTCAAATTCAGGACCTTGAGCTTGTCAGGCAAACACTTATTCCACTGAACTATCTCCCTGGTCCCTTAAAAAAAAAATTAAAAAAGAAATTGAAGGTTGAAGGAAATAGAGTACAAAAAAAAAGACAAACTAGAGTTTTAAAATTTTACACAAAAAAATCCCCAAAATTTCAAAACAAGATAATAGGCAGGTAACAAGGGGCCGGGGAGATAGCTCAGTGGAATAAGCACTTGGCTTGGCAAGCGCAAGGACCTGAGTTCAATCCCCAGTTCTGGAAAAAAAAAAGATAATAGGCAGGTAACAGTGGTTAATAAGTTATGTATTATTATTTTTAAATAGGTACTCAGAGTACAAGATATTGGTGTTTACTGTTCCAAAATGATATTAGCACAAACCTTTCTTTTTCAATGAACTTAGAGAAATTAGTAGTGTAATTATGATGATAGGGGATCGCTTACAGGCAGTCAATTCTTGCACCCAACTTAATTGAACTAGCATGGTGATGCATGTGGGAAGTACACCTGAGGGTTATTCTGTCAGCAGAATAAAGGCAGAACAGGAGAAGCTGTTGGAATGCTGTCAGGGATACTGTTTGGACAAGCTGTTGGAGCTGTTGGAAGCTGGTGGTCTCCTGGGCTGTTCTGCTGGGGGACTTTGCCATACTGGCTTTCCTGATGAACTTCGCTGTTCTTGTCAGGGGAGGAGCTTGGAATCTTTGGTGTCACTGAGAATGGCTACGGTTCATTTTGGAGGAGCTTTGGTCCTCATCTTGAGCATCGCTTCCTGGCGCCGGAGGGGAAGATAATGCACTGCTCAGCCTTGTGGAGATGCTTGTTGTGTTGGCTTTCCTGATGGAAAGTCAGTTTTTCTTATCACTGGAGGAGTTCAGGACCTCGCGGTTGCTGAGGATGGCTGTGGTGCCTTTGGGGGCGCTCTGGTGCTTACTTGAGCATTGCTTCCTGGCTCCAGTTCAGATTCTTCTGCCTGCTGGCCAGATCCTTCATCCCGCTAGCATTTCCAGCACAGATCTGTGAAGCAGGCCTGCATGAGACTTTGTTGTGGGCTGTTTTAATTTGCCTCTCTCAAGTGACCAGTGATATTGAACACTTTTTCATAAATTTATTTGCTGTTTGTATTTCTTCATCTGAGAAGTTTATATTAATCTCAGATCCCCATTTCTGGATTGTGCCTTTAAACTGGAGGGAAGTCTGATTTTTTTTTTTTTTTTTTTTTT
>NW_004524666.1:3999363-4000784 GCF_000260255.1 Octodon degus | reverse complement strand
TTTCTGAACTGGGGATTGAACTCAGGCCCTTGTGCTTGCCAGGCAAGTGCTTATTCTATTGAGCCATCTCCCCAGCCTCTCTGTGGGGTTTTTGTTTGCTTGTTTGTTTGTTTTTGCTTGTACCACACTGCTTTTATCACAGTAGCTTTATAGTATAATTTCAAGTAAAGGATTGTGTTGCTTCCTGCCTTGCCTTTGTTGCCCAGAATTGCCTTTGATATTCTAGGTATCTTCCAGTTCCAAATGAATTTTAGGATCCTTTTCTCTAATTCTATTAGATATGCTATTGAAATTTTGATCAGAATTACATTAAATCTGTGTAACAGTTTTGGAAGTATGGCCATTTTCACTGTATTGGTTCTTCCTAATCAAGAGCAAGGGAGATCTTTTCATTTTCTGATATCTGTTTCAATATCCCTTTTCAGAAAACTGTGGTTTTCAATGTAGAGAGGACTTTCACATGGTTCCTTAGATTGATTCCTAGATATTTCATTTATTTAGATGCTATTGTGAAAGTGGGTGGTTCCCTAACTTCTGTTAGTTTATTATTCATGTACAGGAAGGCTATTGATTTTTTAACGTTGACTTTGTATCCAGTTATGCTACTGAATTTTCTTATTAAATGTAGTATTTTTTTAGTGGAGATTTTAGTGTCTCCTATGTAGAATAGCATGTCATATGCAAATAATAATTTAACTTCTTCCTTTCATATTGTTATTCCTCTTATTTCTTTCCCTTCTTTAATTGCTCTGGCTAATATTTCCAGCACTATGTTAACATAAGTGGAGACAGTGGACATCCTTGTCTTGTTCCTGGTTTTAGAGAGAAAGCTTTCAGTGTTTGTCCATTGACTATGAGGTTGGCTGTTGGTTTGTCATAGATGACTTTTATCATAGATTGAGGTAAAGACCATCTATTCTGTTTTTCTGTAATGTTTTCATCATGAATGAGTGTTGGACTTTGTCAAAAATTTTTCTGCATCTATTGAAATGGTTATTATTTTTGTCCTTGGCTTTATGAATATGTTGTATTACATTTATTAATTTATGTGTGTTGAACCATCCCTGTATCTTTGGGATTAATCTCACTTGGTCATGATGTATAATCTTCCTAATGACTTTCTGCATTTTGTTTACCAGGACCTTATTCAGTATTTTTGCACCTATGTCCATTAGGGAAATTGGCCTTTAGTTCTCTTTCTTAGTTGGGCCCTTCTCCAGTTTTGGTGTCAGGGCAATGCTTGCTTACAGGAATGAATTTAAGAGCATTTCTTCTCTTTCAATTTTATTAAATTGAGAAGTTTGAGGAGTAATAGTTTTAGGTCTTCTATAAATTTCTTGTAGAATTCAGCAGTGGATCCATCGGGGCTTGGACTTTTCTTTGTTGATAAGTTTTTAATAAACTTACAAGTTCATTGATGG
>NW_004524666.1:3990098-3998873 GCF_000260255.1 Octodon degus | reverse complement strand
ATTCCTAATTATGTGGATTTTAGTTCTTTCTTTCATTCTTTCTCTTTTTTTCCTTCTCTCTTTTTAAAATAAGGTTGGCTATGGGTTTGTCTTTTGTTTACTCTTTCAAAGAACCAACCCCTTGATTTATTAAATCTTTGTATTATTTTCTTAGTCTCCATGTGCTAATTTCTGCTCTGATCTTTATAATTTCCTCCTTTATATGAGTTTTTGCTAAGCCTTCACTTCTTTATCTAAAAAGAAATAAAAAACAGAACAGTACAGAGCCACAACCACGAAGAGGCTAGAAACCACATTCACATTCATAAAAAAACAGGATCAAACAATGAAGGAGAAAAAACAAACAAAAGCAAGACCACCACAACAAAAGACAAACAAGAGAGAGAGAGAAAAGAAAAACAAAGAAGAAAAAGTTCACTTCAGTATGTCTCTGATGTCACTGGTAGACTATGTGGAGACAGTCCTGGGTCATGTCAATCTATCCAAATAACCCAGCAGTATCTGTTTGGTGGGGTACCAGATAATCTCAGTGAGCCTGCACCATCTAGCCAAGTCCAGACTTATTTGGCCTGCAACCATCAGCATACCTTCCATGAGCCTGAGTCTAGCTGACAGTCACTAGATGGAGCTCACAGGTCCTCTGAGTTCTGAGTACAGTCAGCCCCTGTCCAAGATGGCTCCCAGCCAATTGCTGTCTTGTGCAGGACTATTGAGCCTTTAGCACACACCACCAGCTAGTGTAGCCCTTCATATTCACTGCTTCCCTCCACTGTTGCATGCCTCTGCAGAGGCCTCTGAGGTCACTACCAGTCATCATGTGTCTGTAGGTTTGAACCACTCCTCTTTAGGAGTGAGTCCTGGCTCAGAGAGAAAGAACTACTGAGCACTTCCTTCTTCTTCAGTGAAGTTTCTCTCTTCACTCTCTCTGTGAGCTCTAGTTCAGGTTTTAGATCCTTGTCTTCCTCACATTGCTATATTTCAGTGTCTGGATGGCAACACTCAGAGGGGCTCTTTCTCTGCTCCTTACCACTCTATCATCTTGGTGCTCAATCAACAAACTAGATTTCTAAAGTCAATCCAAGATCAAATTGAGGATAATTGACATGCCAACTTAGTAGTAGATTCTATGAGAAACTGGTTATAATAATTCCTCTTCTTTTTTTCTGTATCCTTAAGCAGTGTCTTCCAAAGTTTGTCTGTGGCTTGTTTTAGATAAAAGGATATTAACAAATGAGACACAATATATACTCAAGAAGCACTTGAGCCCTGGGATTGTTCTCTTGCTGCTCTTTGGAACCTTGAGACCATCATGTGAAGAAGTTCATACTGTTGATTTGTAGGAAGAGAGAACTCATGGCATAGTGATGAACCATTCCTGCTGAGGTACCCACTAGACTGTTCATAATCCCAATTGCCCCAGTGAGGAGGAAGGCTATCCATGACTGCCTAGCCAGAAGCCCAACATGCCTGGATACAAAGAGTCATCTATTCAACCTAAAGATATATATAAAATAATAAATATTGGAGATTTTAAACTGCTACATTTTAGGGTGATTTGTTATATGGCAGAAGTTAATGTAAATGCTGATCCAACGATCCTTTGCTAACTTCTATCATAATGTGTCCAGGTTGTGTGAACATTTTCCTGTGGCTTCTTTGTAACTGTTATCCTTCTGTTTTCATTCAGACCCACTTATTCTGTGAGGAGAAATAACCTGATTAATAAAAACTCTTGTGTGCATGTCATCATTATCTTCTATGTGACTTCTCATCCAATTTTCCTATATTTGCTTTCTAACTAGGACTCTTGTGGAATAATTTCCAAGATAGGCAAATTTGTTCAGAGCCATTGACAGGGTAGAAAGTGACAAATAAATATTCAGGGGATGCTCCATCATTTTACCTAAAATTATTGTTGACTCACTGACCACTGAAGATAAAGGTTAAAGAATGATACACAGGACTGGGGAGATGGATCAGTAGAATAAGCGCTTCCTTGGCAAGCGCACAGGCCTGAGTTCAATCCCCGGTTCCGCCAAAAAAAAAAAAAAAAAAAAAAAAAAGAATGATACACAAGCCAGGCATGGTGGTGCACAGCTATAGTCCTGGCACAGTGCAAGTATAAGGCACGAGAACCACAAGTTCAGACGTGGGCTGGGAAATTTAGCAGTTCAGAGAGCCCTGTAACAAAATGTCAAAATAAAAAGAACTGAGGATATGTCTTATCCTGGATTAATACCCAGTAATACACACACACACACACACACACACACACACACACACACACGAGTACATGCACCTAAGAATAATATAAAGTCAAGAATTTCCTTCTATAGTGTGTCTTTCAATGCTGTTACTCAGAATCTTTTTTTTTTTTTTTTTTTTTTTGTGGAACCAGGGATTGAACTCAGGCCCTTGAGCACTTATTCCACTGAGCCATCTCCCCAGCCCCTCAAAATGTTTTCTAAACACAAATTATGAGGTACAAAAGCAACATAGTTCAAGGTTCTGTGGCTTGATCAATATTTCATATGTAAAAAATAAGTTATATGCTTTTACCTTTTGTGAGAAATATAACAAACGAGACAATATATTGCCAATAATTTTTAAAGTTTTTTTCTCTTTTTCAACAAGCAGAACCTCCCTCAAGTATACGAGTGATGGTGGGCGTGAAGATGGCCCTGATAAATACTGGCTTTTTCATTCAAGTGCTGTCCACAAGGCTGCATCTATTGAAAAAGAAAGGCATTAGATTTATTTCATTGTACCATCTTGTAAATATAAAATAAAATGGAAAATTGCTCAAAACACTGCCTAGCTCATGTAGTTTTTCTTGTTTTTTAACTTTAATATAAATTGCATCAATTCTTAATTTTTTGTTCCATCCCCAGGCTTGCTGTGCTGGCCCCACCCCCAGGGAATGCTGAGACACCAATTGAGACTGGGTGTGGTGGCACAGGCCTGTAATCCCAGCTCTTGGGAGGCTGTAAATGGGTGAATCACTACAGAGTCCAATCTAGTAGTGAGATCCTGAACACCCTGTAGACCCTCCCCTAAAATAAAAAAAAAAACCTCTTAATTTTTAAAATCACTGTAGAGACTCTCCATGAAAAATGTATGATTTGTCCAGTTATTTCCTCTATTAGTCCTGACATTTCTATGCTTTCAGGCTGACAGATCCTACCCATGGAAGGATAATACTAAAGTTATTTTATATTCAAGATACAAGGTATATAAGGCATATCAACTTATGGGACCAAATTCAAATATTGTGTGAGTTATTTTGATTTCCTTTTATCAGAGCAATGTATAATGAAATTTAATCTGGGGCAGGTGGCAGACCAGTTTTAAGCAGTAAGCAAAGCTATTCAGAAGTTAATCTAGCTCAATAACAGAATGTGTTTATTGTGATCTGAATGAGAGGGATGAAATTATATTGTAATACAGCACTGTTTCTTATAGCAAAAAGTGGAAAGGAAGGGCTGTCTACAGTAGAATTGACATGTTGCATATTACCAGGTGCTAGATTCTCCGTATTTATTTGTGTTATCTGATTTATATTTTATAAGAAACCTGTGAAGTGTGCATGATAATTTTCACTGCAGAGGAAAGAGCCAAAGCTACCACTTTGTGTTCTACAGGTTAGTTGCAGAAAAATTACCTACACTATTTGATAGAACTTATCTTTTTTGTTCTCAATTCAGATTTCTCTGGATCATAAATTGCGAGCTCCTTGCTAGAAAAACAATATACTAAATTATACAAAAATTGTAAAATATATGACAGTTTTCTCTTGGGGTTGACTATTAAGTCATTCATTAATCCTCTTTTGTCCATGACAGATTTCCTCAAAGATCAGGAGATGTATCTATAATTGTACTTGTAAAAAGCCAATTACTAATTTTTAAATTTGCAAATATAAGTAGCATAATAAACATGAAAGATATCAATATGCTAGACCTTAGCATATAACTAATTTCTTCAATAAACTGTCAGGGATAATACCAAAACCAATTGTTAATGTTTGAGGTTTTTTTTGTTTTTTTTTTTTTTTTTTTTTTTTTTAAAGGGCTTACTGAAGAGTAAGCCCTTGCATACTCTTGGCTTTTTAGTGATAATTTCATTATAGCTATTTTAAAAACTATATCATTTACCATTTATTTTACTTCCTTATTTCTTATTTTACACCATTTTCTTCCTTCACAAATTAGGTTTGTTGTGAATTTCTGATAATAGTGAATGAGGTAATAAATAATATTTCCTTTTCCCAGTTCTGAACCAGTTAAGATACATACAGAGAATTGAGACAGGTGGAGGTGAAAACAAGAGGCTAGACTGAAAACTAGGATTTAGTTTCTTTTATTAGTGTATGTTTACAAGACATAACAATTACATTCATCTTGGGGAGGTGGTACATATGTACAGCATGTCATACTTATTTTTTCTTTCCCTTCCCCTCTTCTCCATCCCATCCCCAGGTCTCCTTCATAACTCTACAAATTCTTCCTTTTTTCCCCTATTATCTATTTTTTTTATCTTGCTACTATTTAAATTATTTATATTTGGGGTTTCTCGTATAAGAGAAACATGCAATATTTAGCTTTCTGTACTTGATTTATTTTACTTAGCATTATGGTCTTGAGGTGCATCCATTTTCTTGCAAATGACTCAATTTTATCCCCTAAGGCTGAGTAAGGCTTAGGTCAACAGCTAATCAAGCTTCCTAATACTCAGCAAGTCTGGCTTTGGGATGACCCACTTACCTGGAATCACTTCTTCCAATCTGTCAAGCCCAGAGAGTGGTAACAGAGATAAGCAGCTTCCAGCCATATTTCTAAAAGATAGCTTTAAATTGAGTATAGATATATTAGTATATATCCATTAGGACATACTAGGTGCAACATGTGATTAAACATATAGGCAATGTTTATATTTTTTAAATTTATTACATTATGAGACAGGAGGATTGCTGTGAGTTCTAGGTCAGCCGGTGCTATTAACTGAGTTCAAGGCCAACCTGATTTGCATAGTGAAACTCTGTCTTAAAAAGACAAAAAATAAAACAACCCCCCCAACAAAAATAAAACACACACATTACAGTGAAAGGCTATTACCATTAATCTCAGAATACTCCCCCAACTTTGAACACATTTAACCTGTCATTAGTGCCACTTTCTGAAGCAGTTCTGGGAACTTTCCTTCCTGCCTTTAGTTGTACTGTTGTGGCTAACTCAGTGTCCCAAATCAATGCAAAATATTTACCTTTCATGGTCATCCTGATTTTGGGGAAAGATCCAGAAGTCATGCAGGGCCAGCTTTGGTGAATAAGGTACACGAGGATGCACTGTAATGTTTTATGAAACTGCCTTTCTGTTGAGTGGCATTTGGCAGCAGTATTCACTATAGTTCTGATCACCTTGTTAAGACGCTGAATGGTATAAGCTTGTGCAAAACAAGGGTGAGTATTTTGACAAGGACTCATGGCAGTGTCTTTTATTATAATGAATTTTTAAAACTTAGACATTTATCAATGCCTTAGTTACTTTTCACTCATTGCTGGGATAAATAACCAACTCTCAAAATTAAGGAAGGAAAGACTTACTTAGCTCACAGTTTGTGGAGGTTTCAGTCCGTACTCATCTGGGTCTAAGGCAAATGACATCAGTTCACGGTGGCAAAAAACAAAAGAGCAGAGGAGGAGCAATAGCTGAGGCATCCATCAAGCCTCTCTCTTCCTTCTGCGCTGACTGCGAAGAACAGAGCTCCTCTGAAGTGGCACAGCTGCAAAGTGGCACGAGGAAAACCATGACTTCTCCAAGAGAGCAGGGTGGGAAAGTGGAGAAGCCTTCCTCAAAGCCTTTATATACACTTTTTGTGCTGAGTCACTCTGGGGCGGGCCCTCTGTGTACCCCAGGGTAGAATCAATGGTGTCCCAGGGAAGGACTTCTCTTTCCCCAGAGCCCAGAACTCCTCAAAGCTGATCCAGCCAAGCTGTAGACATCTCAAGTTGACAGAATATATCAACTACCACAACCATATATTTTGTTCATGCCCTCTGTATTCTAATAAACATATGCACACGTAGGAAAAGGTCATTATTTCCATGAAATGAGAACCTAGGTATACTTTAGTTCTAGAAGCAAAGAGCTAGGCTTGACAAACTAAATGTTGAAGAAGAAGCTACGTCTTGTTATTGCCTTGGGCCCCTGCCTTCTTTCTCAATAGTCATATACAAGATAAAATGATGCCATATTGATACAGAGAGAAAAACTGGTCTCAGGTGGGTGACCTCCAAACAATATAGGGAGGAGCTGGGGAGATAGCTCAGTAGAATAAGCACTTGTCTGGCAAGCACAAGGGCCTGAGTTCAATCCCTGGTTCCACAAACAAAACAAAACAAAAAACAAAACACAAAAAACACAACATAGGGAACCTCCAAATGACACAGGGAAAAATGATCTCTGGACCTGACCTGCACGAGTTCATGTTCTCTAAAACTGAAGTATGAATTTTAGGAACAAATGGAGGTTATGAGCAGAATATATTTATTGAGAGAAAGAAAGCTCCTGTCTGAGAGAGGGACAGGAGGGAGGGAGGGGCTTGAGCAGGTATCTCCCCCCCCCCACGTTGTCTCTTGCAGGGACTTTTATAGAGGAAAACCATGTGGTGAGGCGGGTCTAAGGTGGTGGAGAAGACATGGGAAATTGCTTAGCTGGGCAAAACTATGGTCAACCAATGAGATTACAAGCGCAATTGCTCAGGTAAAATTGATTAAATACAGTATCAAATGGGAAAGCAAGTCACATAGCAAACAGGCACGAATACAGAACAGGGTCTCTTCCTGTTGGGGGTTGGTCTAGTGATTCATTTGGGCTCTTTCAAGTTGATTGATACTATTTAGGACATCAATCCCTAATGCCCATCCCTAGGGAAGTATGTAGCTGTGCTTCCTCTTTTTGTCTTGGTCTTGAGGTGTGACCCATATGGGAGTATCTGTCTCTTCCAAGTTGCAAAGTTACCTTGTCTTCCATCTTGTCTCATTGAGGGCCTGACCCTGTCTAACTGCCTATAATATTTCTGTCTAACTTGGCTGCCTGCAACAATATGAGATTCTCTACCTGTTCCACTTTGCTTGAAAATTCACCAGGCTTGAAGAGATTCAGTAAATCACAGAGAACCATGATTAGTTATGGAATTGTTAAAACACTCAGTGGAAATTAATACATAGTTCAAAATGTTGCATGCAAGCTTTTAGAATTATAGATCATTAGGCCCCAGTGAAATCCTTTGTGATCTCTTGAATTGGTATCTTGAACAAAACAACCTTGGAAGCCTCTGCCACCACCTGTCACACCTGTTAACATCCTATTAATGTAAGTAAGGCTATGGTGACAGTGTTTTGGATTTTTGGTTTTTTTGCTCATTATTTGACCATGTAGCAGGTAATATTGGTTTCAGGGTTTAACAGAGTCTCAAGCAATGGCAGTAACATCCATGAAACAGGGTTAGTCGGTTTTGAGTAAAACTTCCTAAAATGTTCTAAAAAAGCAGAAGATTGTCCTATTCTTGCAGAATTTATTCGTTAGTAGATAAAAGAAAAAGGAACAACTTGTTTGAACGGTAGAAATAAGAAGAGTGACAACAGCAAACATTTATTGAGCGCTTATTGTATTTCAGGCCTACGGTTATACAGTTGATCATTATCACAGAATTCATGTGTTGCTATAATTCTTTATAGATGTAGAAATTGGGACTTAGGTAGGCGGAGGGCGCATATTAAGTAATTTGTTCATAGACATGCCAAAAGTAGGTCCTTAAACTAGAGTTTAAACCTAGGAAAAAATATGAGACATGGTACAAATTCAAAATCTAGTAAATGAAAAGAAGAGATACTTTTCTCTTGTGTGATTGGGAGATTGTGTGATTACTGCTAATTCTCCTTTCTCAAAAGACTAGCACCTTGCTTAGAACACTGTAAGCCTCTGTGTGTGTGTGTGTGTGTGTGTGTGTGTGTGTGTGTGTGTGTTTGAGTTAAACAGCACAAACAGAGACAGAAAGAAACAAAGAAACAGAGACAGAAAGAGAGAAGAGTCAGAATGAGCTCATGAGTTTAGAGAAAGGAAGTGGCAAGATCCACATTTTGTGTTGGCGTTCACATGTTCCTCTTTTACTGCCCTAGTCTTTAGGAGAGGGAGACAGGAGGGAGAGGATTTAGCAGCCAAGTGGCAGAACAGGGAAGCCAAATCCAGCAAGTAAGAGAAGTGCCAAGAATTTAAGTCCTAGAGATTATGGTGGATTCAGGCATGGATAACTAGAGCAATTAGAACAAACAAATAATTAGCCAGAGCTAATTAGTTAACAACAGACTTCTAATCTAAACTCTGAAAGTTTAAAGTTACAAAGCAGTTGAAACAGCTAAACTAGGGATTTAGATATGAAAACAGTTTCACAGCCGAATATATAGATTGAAGTCACGAACATAATTGTGAACAGGTCAAAAATGCCAGAAGTAGGTTTTTTTTTTCAAAGATAGAGATAAAAGGGGGCCAGGGTGATGGCTCAGTAGAATAAGTGCTTCTCTGGCAAGCCCAAAAGTCTGAGTTCAATCCCTGGTTCCGCAAAAAAAAAAAAAAAAAATAATAAAACAAAGACAGAGATAAAAACCAGTGTCTGGGCATGTAGGCACATGCCTGTAATCCCAGCACTAGGGAGCAGAAATCAGGAGGATCACTATGGATTTGGGCTGTATAGTGAGACCCTGCAATGCACATACAT
>NW_004524666.1:3986471-3989998 GCF_000260255.1 Octodon degus | reverse complement strand
AAAAAAAAAAAAAAAAAAAAAAAGTTATTAAACAAAGATAGAGATAAAAACCAGAGTCTGGGCATGGAGGCACATGCCTGTAATCCCAGCACTAGGGAGCAGAAATCAGGAGGATCACTATGGATTTGGGCTGTATAGTGAGACCCTGCAATGCACATACATGCGTGCACACACACACACACACACACACACACACATATATACACCTTTAAGAAAAAAACAAACAAACAAAGATTAGGGCTGGGAAGATAGCTGGGAGGTCTAAACTCCTGCTGGCAAGAGCAGGGTCCTGTGATTGATTCCTTGTACCACATGCTGCGCTGGCCCTATGCCTGTAATCGCACTGCGAAGGCTGAGACAGGAGGATTACTATGAGTCTGAACTGTGTAGCAAGATCCTGTATCAAATAAATAAATTTAAAAAGATTAAAGTGTCACTGTTAAATGCCCAAATTTACAGGTGACTTGTACCTTAAAAAATGTTTCTTGCACCATTTTTATATACTTTTTCACTTTATATAATGAATATCTAATTAATTTACAGTATTTTAATGAAGGTTATATATTTAGACTTAAACTTTTACTTCTCAAACGTAGAGCCAACTTTTGGAGCTCAGAGGATTTTCATAAATTAATTCTAGCTGGAAGGGTGTGCTTCTGAGTCCTGATGGGGCAGCCCAAACCATCTTTCATGCAGAACCATAATAAAGCTCAGATGTGGTGGTACATGACTATAGTTCCAGAATTTGGGAAGCTAAGGCAGAAGGATGGCAAGCTCAGAGCAAGCTTGGGATACCGAATGAGTGTAAGGCCAGCTTGAACTATGTACCATGCCAGAGAGAGAGAGAGAGAGAGAGAGAGAGAGAGAGAGAAAGAATCTGATGAATGGGAGAGAGAAGGATGGAAAGAATGGCCTTAACTATTAATATATCCAAAGGAAAGCTTTAAGCAGGTTACAAAGCTCCCTTTCTAAGGCCCAGGACTCCTTAGAAAGATGTTGGGACTATGAGCTAGGCCCCTGTGCCATTGATATTAGGACAAAGAAGGGAGACAAAGCCCACCGACTGTTTGTGGAGGATGTGCATGGGGGTCCAAGTAGCAGGGAGGAAATTCGTCGTATCATAAAAGAGAAATTCTTAGTTAATGAGAAAGCGTATATATACTTTTTCTTTTTGTTCCCAGTGCTAGGTTTAGAACCCAGGCACGCTTTACCCTTGAGATATATCCCTAACCTTTAAAATTTATTTTATTTTATTTTTTTATTTTGAGATAGAGTCTTCCTAAGTTCCCCAGGCTGGCCTGGAACTTGCAATCTTCTTGCCTCAGTCTCCTGTCTGTCAAGGCAGGAGCTCAATAACAGGGATGCGCCACCACTCCAGGCCTTTCCAGTTTTTTCTTCCTAAGCTGTTCAATTGGGATGAATGATACTTATGTGTCCTCAAGTTCGCCACTTCCATTCACTAGTCTACCCTTTGTGACTGAGCTTGGTGTTTGTTGCTTTTTTGTTTTAATTTTCTTTACTGTATTTTTCAAATGTTTCCCATTTCTTTTAATTTTTATTTTTTGCTGAGCTATTTTATATTTTCACTATTTCAAGTGAATTCATAATTACTTCTGAAGGCATATCTGTGATGGGTGCTCTAAAATACATTTCAGATCATTTCAACACCTGATTCATCTTGGTACTGGTGTTCCTTAATTATCTAGTCCTAAGTTGTGGTTTTGTCAACACCTCCTAGGATAGAGAATTGTTAGTGCCTGAACCCAGGGAGTCCCATGTGTTGAACATGTGTTACACCTCTGAACCCCATGGGGTTTTTCTGTTGTATCTTGGTATTTGGGTTATTGTGTTAGGAAGTCCTGGGTTGTATTTAAATCTTCTATTTTAGAAAGGTTCTATTCCACTTATGTTTAACATTCAGGTGCTGGTCTACTTATAGACTGTGATTTTTTTTTTTTTTTTTTTAGACTGTGATTTCAATGACAATTTAAGGTTTGGAGGCTTTGCTGTGCTATTTTGGTCTGCTCAGTTCCTCCAGTGTCATTAGGACTCCCACTGATCCCAGCTGCCTCCTGTAGTTTTGAAAGGCACTTCCTCAGTGCAGGTCATCTGTGCATTTAGGTAGGGCATTCTCAGCTTTTAGTGACAAAAAGTGACTCCCTGGGAGCTTTTCCCTTGCCAGAGCCACCGAGTCTGTCTGATAGTGTTGGCATCAATCTTAGTTAATCCTGGGGAGAAATATGCCTACCGAGGCTAACTTCTGCTAAGTTATGGTTCAGGGACTTGGGTGCCCTTTTATGGTGAGATTATTGTGCTGTTCTTCCTGTTTATTATCCCTAGCCAGCTTGACTTTTCCTGTTTACACTCAGCGTCGCCCTATGGTTTGCTCTTGCATTATTTCTAGACTTATAGTTGTAGCTAGAAAAAAGAAAAAGAGAAGTCAGTGGCATTTGTTTGAAGTGGGTGATGAAACGACATATATATATATATATATATATATATATATATATATTCCTGTGGATAGAACCCAAGGCCTCACACATGCTAAGCAAGCATACCACCAGTGAGTTATATCCTCAAGTCAAAAAGGGATATTTTTTAAAGATAGTACAGTGTTGCCATTTAAATTTTTGAGACATTCGAAATATTGATTGAATAAATACTATAGAAAATTTACCGTGTGCCATGAACTATCTGGGAGGTATAGAAAAGGACACTATAAATATGTGCCTGTCTCAAGGGATTGGCAGGTGCTTTGCAGGAAAGCGAGGAATTATGTAGTAGGAAGAGTTATATTTGGAGGCGAAGGGGCAGGAATCACAGAAAGTAATAATTCATTGCTCCTCAGTAGCAACAAAACAAAGAGCACGCTGTGGTTAGCGATCTAGAGAAGCAGGACAACAACGTAATAAAAGTCAAAGTAGCTGCTGGAGGAGGAGTGGGGAGCTTTGCTGAGGAATACAGTTCTGACATGTTTACCATTGAAGAGGCGTGACACTAATATTATAGAAGTTGTTTGAACAATAATGCGACACAGGGACAACTAGAACAAGACAACTGACACACACAACTAACAGCAAACAAGGCTTGTATTAAAATTTTTATCTGATGGTATACAATAACAGTAGTTCTTAGATGGAGACTTATAGCACTGAAGGCTCATATTAGAAAAAAAGATCAATCATTTAAGTTTCCCCCTTAAGATGCTAGAAAAAGAAGAGCAAATTAAAACCAGCAGAAGAAATTAAACATTAATAAATAAGCAAAATCAATAGAGAAAAATCAACAAAACCAAAAGCTGAATAGATCAATAAAATTGGTAAGTCTGTAGACAAGCTAAGACAACCAGAGAAAGAGAGAGGGGGCAGGGTGGGGGAGAGCACATGCATGCACTGGGCAGGTTGGTACATGCCTGTAATCTCAGCACACTGGGAGGCTGAGGCAGGAAAATTGCAAGATCAAATCCATCCTGGATAGCCTAGAAATTTAGTGAGACTCTATATAAATTAATAAAAGAAGCCAGAATA
>NW_004524666.1:3981568-3985746 GCF_000260255.1 Octodon degus | reverse complement strand
TTCCCCAATGCATTTTCCTACTCTTAACCTCTCTTGTTCTTTAGAATTCATTTTTAACTTCAGGAACACAAACTCAACATATCTGACATCTAGTAGGTTGGGAGTTACATGTTTTC
The DNA here is from genome assembly GCF_000260255.1 of Octodon degus. Lineage (NCBI taxonomy): Eukaryota > Metazoa > Chordata > Mammalia > Rodentia > Octodontidae > Octodon > Octodon degus. The sequence continues at coordinate 3,985,630 of NW_004524666.1, read as the reverse complement.
CCCTATATCATTTTGGAGGCCCCGCAGAGATAATTGGAAAGAGGTAAGAGTTTGCTTTTGTCTCATGAATTCTGGACTGTGACTCATTTAAGAAATCAGAAATTGTTATCCTTGTTTGCCAGTTGCTTATGCCTTGTTTATTTATGCTTATCTCTTTATGCCATGTATTTCATCAAATGATGGTAAATTTAAATTGAGAATATGGAAAGGTTATATATTTTTGATGGGACACTTTGATGGGCCCTGTATTTCCAATTTGCATATGGGCTTACTAGTTGCTCAATTTACTGGTGTCCCTTGCTTCGCCGATTGGATCTATTTGGCTGTTATGGTTGTCTTACCTCAGACAAGCGTTGCTAGGGAAAAGTAATGTGAGAGCATCCCCTAGAGGACTTTGGTACTGACCAAATGTGAATTTGTAAAATGCTGTAAAATGGGTTTTTGGATGAAATCTAGTTTATGAATTCAGGACTCCCTTAACTAGTTAATCATGACTGAATGGCTTCTGACCTTACATATGGGAAGACAGGATCCAATGAGACAGTCTGGCCTAATCCCTGCCTCCATGCTCCCGGAGGAGAATGTCAAGCCTGTTCTGCCTCAGTTTCCTTTCTGGTCTGAACTGCTGTGAGGAGGCCATTTTGGCTCTTGTGTTTCCCCATTCTTACCTTTCCAGGCTGAGAGTGAGGCTTCAGGGGCAAATTGTCTCAGTAACTCACTGTGAACCTCAGAGGAAAAGACACTAATTTAATTAATATTAAAAATAAATAAATTAACTTATTTTACTTAGCATTATGATCTTGAGGTGAACCCATGTTCTTAAAAACGACTCATTATCCTCTATGGATGACAAAGCATTGTGTGTAAACAACCATTTAGATCAGCAGCCAATGAAGCTTTCTAACACTCCTTAGCAAGTCTAGCTTTGGGATGATTAATTAATTAATATTAATTAATTTCTGATCTCATTTCTAATCTTATTCTGTGACATTGTACTTTCTTTTTGGAGGGGTGGAGGACATGTTTCTTCTTTTTGTTTTTTTTTTAACTTTTATTTATTTATTTATTTGTGTGTGTGTGTGTGTGTGTGTGTGTGTGTGTGTGGCCAGCTCAGCCCACCAGGGGGTGGGCTGGCTGGCATGTGGTGCTGGGGGATTGAACCGTGGTCCCTGTGCTTTGCTAAGCTTGTTCTAAGTAGGTGCTTTAGACCACTGAGCCATCTCACCAGCCCCGACATGTTTCTTCTAAAGCCAAAACAGGAAGAGACAGACTCTGAAAAAGTTTAAGTCTCAATCTAACTCAACCTCTCCCTCCTATCCACAAGTAAGAACTTTAAAGTTGAACCCATAGAAAATGAGTATTTCTTAACACCAAAAACAGGGAAGTTATCTTAGGTGAGAAACATATACCCCATTTCTGGGTGAGATGAGATATTAGAATTTTGCCCATCTAGGAGAACACACTTGAAGGTGACATCCTTACCTCGTGTTCTGGCATAATTTCCTGTCCAGTTGATACAGGAAATTGAAACCTGAGACCCAATGGAAAGAACTGACTTCTAGAGGAAAACAGAAGTCACTATTTCCTAAGTATTATACTCAGAGGACCAAAACACATTCAGTTCAAGAGACAATTTCTAAACTACTCTTCTATCTCACTTTCTTGTACTCTGAGAAAAGCCCTAGCCCCTTGACTCTGTCCTCTACTAAGCCTAGTTCTCATCATTTATACATGCAGGGGACGGAAATATCTCTGCTAATATGTAAGCTGTGGTTGCTGGGCAGTGAGTATGGCTTTTAACCTGCAGTGTTCCTAAAGGTAGTACATGAACAGAGACATGGAAATCTATAGAGTGGATTTTGAGTAAAGGGTAGCCTTGTCTTGGCACTAAGGGAGATTGTGTAGGTGATTCGTTAGGTAACACAAAGTTCTCAGCCGTGTCTTTTGCTCTAGGGCCCAGAGCAGGATTTTTCTGCACCATTATTTGCCTCTATCCATCTTAAAAGGTGACTTCATTTGCAGGTTGGGAAGTGTTCCAACCACTTTCAATCTGCTCTTATTTTTTCCTTCTCATTCTCTTTCAAAGAATTGAAAAGCAGTTACTCAGTTCTCCTGATAATTGTTTTAATTTTGCTGGCAATACTTTCTTCCTTAAATACAGCCATTGTATCAGAAATCAGTTGCACCTTGTACTTTTTGGAAACTGATAGTTCAGGACTGAAAGTTTCCCAAGCACTCTGCCCCAAACACTCTCCTTCTTGGTTTCCCAGGGACCCTGCCCCCAAACTCTCTCTGCCTTGGCCCTACACAGAGCCAAGCCCAAAACTAAAGAATAAGTCTGCCTCACTTTGACCTGGGCAAGCAACCACGAAACTCTCCTTTGTTAACATCGAAGACCCCTGCAGACCAGGTAGCTCTGAGAAGATTAGCTCTCCCTCAGCTGTTCACACTCACAAACACCCTCCCTACTCCTTAAAAACCTTGTGCCTTGCCTCATTTGCTGCTGTCTTGGTCTGCTAGACAGACAGCCTTCTTGCTGTCCTCAATAAATCTGCTACTCTCAGAATGCCTGGTCTGGTTGATTGTATGGGTTCATACCTAACAGAAACATACTTTGGAGTTAGGAATTTGAGTTTCCAGAGAATGTAGTGCTGTGTCAATAATGGTGGTTTTCCAGTTCTGTCTATCTCCCAGTCACTCTACACATAGCAGTCACCTTCTCTGGAATGTGTCACCTCAGCGATGCCTTGAGGGCACATGAAAACCAAGCAGGGATTAAAGGGGTTGCCTATTTTTCCCTTTTTGTTTCTGGGAAACTCAATATGAAATTTTCTTACTCACTTAGAATATATTCTTAGCACTGGAATTTGTTTGACCCTCATGTGTTGAGAAAGAACATTTTAATACTCTTCTGCACCATGCATTGCCTACCTACCCTGTAGAGATGAAGGAGAATGCAGAAGGAAGCATTATCAACTAGAGCTGTTCTGTAACAGAGGTAGAAAATGGTCAGAATTACCTTATGTGCTGCAGACTTTTTTTGCATTAAGAGACAGTATTCATCTCTTTGGACAAGTGCTCATTATGACTTGACCTGTTTTAAATTTTCCCAAGTTATAGTCTTACAAGACGTACATGATACACTATTCACTAACAGTTTCCTCTCTGGTGGAGAAACAGATGCCTCGCTAAAAGACGTGACCTTCCTGGCTACATTCCAACAGACTCAACAACTACAGAAACAAGGTTAAAGGATAGCAATAGCCTCAGACCCCAGAGATCTGCCTTTTTCATGTCAAGATTTCTCTCCAGAATATATTGCCAGGCCAGCAACCATTCTCAGACATATGCTAACTAAAGTTTGAAAAAGGCAAGCCTATGACTGATATGGTCCAAGGCTCACAGGATCACAAGGAAGGGGGCCCACACACATGGTAAGAGCAGATAACTCAGCTCTGGCCACTTCCACACACCTCTAGTTTACTGCCACTGGCACTGTGTGGAGTTAAGTCTAGGGTATGCCTTATATTGGGCACAGAGCAAGAGAGATAGAAAGGGAGGCCTTCTTTCCCTTTGTTTCTTTGCAAAGTGGGAAAATTATCCCAAGTAGACATCTGCCGTAGCTCCGAATAGCTACCTAGTCTCTTCTACATCTCATCTGTGCACCCCTTGGAAACACTTCTAATTACCCCTAACAGTCCTTTTAGAGGAAATAGTTACATATGGTTATCAAAACAGCAGTTTTGCCTATCGGCTATGCCTATCAAGCAACTGTGGCTATCAAAGCAACAGGGAGAAACCTGTGTAGGTGGGTATTCCAATCAGATAAACTGTCAGCCTAGAGCCCATTTTAAAAGCTGTCTTTGCTTTCACAGGCATAAAGCATTTTTGTTTCTTCTGATTCTTATTATAAGAGATCTCTGTTAATTGACTATAAAAGTTCTAACAAGTCTATTTATAATTTTAAACCTAAAAACTGTAAAAAGGTTATTATGATTCAACTTGGCTAAACACATCTGAGTGTACTCTGGTCTATTAACAACTGTCTTATGTGTCCTTGTT
>NW_004524666.1:3957423-3958453 GCF_000260255.1 Octodon degus | reverse complement strand
CTTCAATTAAACTGGATTTTTTTAAAAAAAATTGGGCAAAAACTTGAACCAGAAACCCCCAAAGAAGACATTCAGTTGGCACACAAGCCTATGCAGAGGTGCTCCATGTTATGTCACTAGGACAATGCAAATCAATGATGCGATGCGATAGAAGTTTCATTTTGAGACGAGGTCTCCCCATGCAGTTCAAGCTGGCTTTGAACTCACTATAGGGCCAGGGAGATAGTTCAGTGGCTTAAGTGCCTGCCTGGCAAGCACCAGGTCCTGAGTTTGATCCCTGGTACTGCAAAAAAAGAAAGAAAGAACTCACTATATGCCCCAAGCTGCCCTCAACTCACAGAGACCCTCCTGCCGCAGCTTCCTGAGTACTACAAGTACAGGTGTGTGCCACTACACCCAGCTTAGACATTCTAATAAGGGATACTGCCAATAGCAAAGGCTACTGAGGCTGTGGAGAAGCAGGAGCTCTCCTTGATAACTGGTGGGAATGCAAAATGATAAAGGCACTTTGAAACACAATTAACATTTATACTCCTTGGTGTTTACCCCAGTGAGTTGAAAATTTTGGTCCACACAAAAATCTGCACAAAGTTGTTTGAAGCATATTTAGAATTGCCACAAGTTGGAAAAAGTAATATAAGTGAATGAAGAAATAATCTGTAGCATATCCAGACAATGAAATACTAATCAGTGCTAAAATAATATGAGGGCTAAAGCCATGAAAACTTATGGAGGAAAATGAAGTGTATTTTACTAAGTAAAGAAAGCCAATATGAGATGGCTACACATCCTATGATTCCAACTATAGAACATTCTGGAAAAGGCTGGACAGTAAAAAAAAATTAGAGCTTTCCAGGGGTTTGGTGAAGGGGAAGGGAAGGCTGCCTAGATGGAGCACAGAAAAATCATAGGGCAGTGAAAATACTATCTATAATTATAATGGTGGCTATATTATACATTTGTCCAAATCTATTGCATGTACAGTGCCAATGGTGAATGCCAAAGTAAACTGGGCTTTGGCAGACAATGT
>NW_004524666.1:3950585-3951788 GCF_000260255.1 Octodon degus | reverse complement strand
GACTCCACCAAAATTCTGTTAGAAAAAACAAAGTTAGTGAAGTTTCAGGATACAATTCTTCATGCAAAAATAATTCCATTTCTATATTCTTAAACTGTATCACAATACAAAGAAAACAATTGAATATATAATAGCATCAACAAGAATGAATACAGAGGGCTGGTGAGATGGCTCAGTGGTCTAAAGCACCTACTTAGAACGAGCTTAGCAAAGCACAGGGACCATGGTTCAATCCCCCAGCACATGCCAGCCAGCCCCACCCCCTGGTGGGCTGAGCTGGCCACACACACACAAATAAATAAATTTTTTTTTTAAAAAAAAGAATGAATACACAGCAAAAATTTAAGCAAATTCATCTGTTGACTGAAAGTTATGTAATATTGATAAAATGCGTGAGGGTAGGACATCCCTCCTGGTTCTCATCTTGGTCCACGAAGTCTATATTTGTAATCCCAAAACTACATTACTGGAATCAAAACAAGTTAATTCCAATCTACCACTCCCAGTGCCACGCAGGGTGAAAATAAAGACATTAAAGCATATTTATAATTAGGGGGAGCCTAAGGCCCTAAGTCCAGCCACGAAGATGGCTTTCTGGAACAAAGAGGCTGACCAAGGGCCACATCCAGGTCTTATTCCTTGATGAAGGAGAAGTGGCTTGAGAATGAATGACTGAGAATTGTAGAAAGTAGGTGAGTACTTTGAGTTGAGCTAGGTAGGTGGCCTATATTGACATCTGAAGGTAGGTCGCCCCTCCTGGTTCTCATCTTGAGAGTTCTCATCTGAGCTGCTCAGGTGGTCCTCCACGTATGAAAGTCACAAAGAGAAAAAAGAGATTTTGGATTGGGAAAATTAATATGGTTCTAATGTCTGCACTATGAAAAGCAACCAGCAGAATCAATGCGATTCCTATCAAAATATCAATATTTCCCCAGAAATACAGAAAAGAATCTGAACATTTATATGGAGCTACAAGCTACTACAAAGTGTGTTCCCATGTCTGCACAAGATAGATGCATCATATTATCTGATTTTGAAGTATATATAAAGTGACAGCAACCAAGACATTCTTATACTGCAACAATAGACACACATATTAAATCAGATAGCCCAGATACAGTATAAACCAAAGCCTACTCTCTCTGAAGGGTTCTCTCTCATTTATATATTTATTTGTAGACAGGGTCTTCCTTTGTAGTTCTG
>NW_004524666.1:3948580-3950485 GCF_000260255.1 Octodon degus | reverse complement strand
TCCAACTCGGGACCTTGTGCTTGCCAGGCAGGCACTTAAGTGGCTATCTCCCTGGCCCTAAATCGATGTTTTTCAATCTAACCACCCACTCTGTCATGGTATGGTCTATCTTCAGTTAATGTAAAATAAACCATTGATTCAAAGTGGTGCAGAGATGTTTAAATTTCCTAGAATCAGATTTCACATTTCTCCAGTGGCTTCCATTATACCTCTTCTTGTCTGAACAGACTTAGAAGAAATTCGGATAATAACTAGTGTATTATGCAGAAATTGTTTGGTTCCATTCATAACACTTGCATGTGTGAGCGTCTATAATGTAATTATTGTGTCAAATAGTTGGGATGTTGTTTGAAGCACTTATGGTATGTGACTGTGACCTACCAGGCCGGAATGGTTTCCAAGGACAATGAGGAAATTAATTGGAGCACTTTGATAAGCTTTACACCCATTTCATTAATTATCCTTTAATATTTAATAATTTTCATCACATTTCAATAAAATTAGTGTCTATACTTGTGCTTTCACATGGAAAATTTTTCATTACTAATACTTCTTTAAGTTTATTTTATTTATTTATTTTTTTGCGGAACTGGGGATTGAACTCAGGCCCAAATAAATTGTATATTTATTTGGTATAGGGACTCACTACACAGCTCAGACTCATAGTGATCCTCCTGTCTCAGCCTCCCCAGTGCTGGGACTACAGGCGAGCACCACCATGCCTGCTTTCAGTGGCCATCGCAGAATGGCTGGCATGACATGTGGTATTGGGGATTGAACCACAGTCCTTGTGCTTGCCAGACAGGTGCTTAGAGTGCCAAGTTATCTCTCCAGCATCCTTTGCTGATACTTCTTCAACCATAATTCTATGCGTTTTTTTCCTGCAAAATACTTTATAGGAAGTACTTTACTTTATATTGCCATTCTACATTTAAATGTCAAATGTGCTAAATTTTTATCTGTTAAGTGCTTAAGTAGATTAAGAGCTTAATCTTAAGGTACTTGAAGTGAAATGAGTATACTGAAAACATTAAAACATGATAATACACATAAACCTAAATAGATTTAAGAGTTTGGTATATGTTTTTCTAAGGCATCAACAAAGCTTTTCCTCCACTTGAGGTCATTTTTTTAGTATTGTAAGAAATATGTAAAAGATGTCCATTAGAGTCAACCCGCTTCCTGCTTCTCCAGAAGGCTGAGCACTGCACCATCTTACCCTTTGGAGCCAGGAATGATGCTCAGGATGAGGACTAGAGCTACTCTCAAATGAACCTTAGCTATTCTCAGTGAGGAGGCCCCATGCTCCTCCTCTGACAAGAACAGCCAAGTTCATCAGGAAAGCCAGCATGCCAAGGTCCTCCAGCAGACTTACCCAAGAGAGCCAGCAGCTTCCACAGCTACAACAGCTTCTCCAAACAGCATCCCTAACAGCCTCTCGACAGCTTCTCCAGTTCTGCCTCTTATGCTGCTGACAACAATCCTCAGGTGGGCCTCCCACACCCAGCACCATGCTAGTTCAATTCAGCTGGATGTAACAAGTTGACTACCAGTTAGCTATCCATTACAAAAGGGGAAGGAGATTTTTAAAAAAGAAAGAAGCTGTAATATGTTAACCACTGCCCAAGACAATTGTAAACTACATGAACTGCAAACATGACAAATAAAATAAAAAATTAAAAAAAGAAAAGTTGACTCACTCAAAAAAGAAAGGAAAGGAGAACTAAAGAAAAGGTGGTTGAAAAACCACTGGATTCACCTATAATATTCAAATGATGGAACTAAACAAAAAAGGGGACACAGATGAATGTCCATTTTGTATCTGTGTATTCAAAATGGTTAAGATAGATATATAGTTACTTTCTCTTAATGAATAGAGGGATTTGTTCTAATAGTGTTTGTAAA
>NW_004524666.1:3936196-3939174 GCF_000260255.1 Octodon degus | reverse complement strand
CAAGACCTTGTCATAAATAAATAAATAAGCAAATAAATAAAAGGGAGAGGGTGTAGCTGAATTCAGAGATGCTCAATTCTGTCCCTAGAAATTTTTAAAACTTCCAGACACACACACACACACACACACACACACACACACACACACACAGATCTCTTATATGTACCTTGGCTTCAACTTTCTGGAGTACAACATGCCCCAAATAGCTTGAATAACCTCATAACTTTCTTAGGCAGCTTTAGTGTTATGGACATTTTTGGACCATCTTCACAGTCCTTATTGGAACTGAAGTGAAACTGAAATCAATCCAGGAAAGAATATCATCCCCAAATTCAACAGATCTTGAGGGGATGGCACTTAGAGCTGTCTTGAAAGAGAATGGATCCTTTGGAGAGAAAAGGATTCCCACTGTGCCTGTCATGTCCTTAAGTGTCTGCCTATTTATTGTATTAAACTTTAAATTCAATGAATTCTAACATCACACACAGCTATTCTAGTTTCTCATTGCTGTTCCTAAAGAGCACACAGGTTTGTTCCACTATGGACAGAAAGTGGCCATAGGGTCTTCTTATCAGAGTGGGGGGCTCAGCTCATGGCCCCGGCACTGACCTCACTTCCTTGGCAATGGGTCCAAACAGAACTTGGAGCGCTAGAGACACCAGTCAGCACAGTCTAGCAACAGCTGCCTCCCCAGTCACTTGGCTGGAGACAATCAGCAGGGAACATGCTGTGCTGCTTCCCCAGGTCTCGAGACCGCAGCTGCAGGGCCCTGTGCAGAGATTGCACTTGGGAACCAGTGAGAGAGTGGCTAGCTCAGTCCCGATGCCTCAGGGTCCTGGGTAGGAACCACCCAACTGCCTTGGGTGGCACAGGGCGGGTCATCCCAGCCCCAGTCCCCAGGTGATCTGAGATGAGAGGGAGCCCAGGTCAGGTCTCCCTAGGCTGGGCCACTCAGAGCCACTGAGTCCAGGGCAGGTATACTTAGGCCCAGCTGCCACTGTGAGTCCTGGCTCAACTCCCACCTTTGTCCTCACTGGGCAAGAGCAGGGCTGGGAGGCTGAGGTCCTGAGGTCCTATCATATTCCCACCCATGATAGGTCTGGCAGGAGGACACGGGCAGTGCCCAGTGATTGTCCACAGCCCCAGAGCCAGCTCCTATCCTCCTGGGGTAGAAGCCCGTGCTGGACCTGTCTGTGTCTGAGCACAAGGTTACCTGGGGCACAAACAGCACAAATTGGGGTCAGGCTGAGCTTTGTGCTTCACGCCAACTGCTGGGCACTTTCCCAGTGGAGCTGTCCATCACTGCACATGGGCCTGGCACTGGTCACCCGGGCTTGTGGCCTTGTGCCTGTAACAGATGTACTAGCTGATACATTGTGTCAACTCGAGAAGTTTAGAAGTTTAATTAAGTGACTCAGCAGGGAGCCAGGGTTCTTACTTTGTAAACACCGTCATCCTGTGCAAGAGGAGGGCCTGGACATTGTGTGAATTCTATACCTCAGGGTAGCCTGCTTATGATGTAAGGAGGAAAGAGAGGCTGGCTGGAAGCCTCAGCTGCTGCCCCCCCCACTTTGATCTTTGCTGTGTTCTGCTGCCATGAACTGCTGCCCTCTGCTATGTGCTAAAACCTCCACAAGTTGTGAGCTAAATAAACCTTCCTCCTTTAATCTTAGACGTCAGCTATTTTGTCCCAGAAATGAGTGGGAAGTAACTTAGACACAGACACTGGGGCCCATAGTAGGCTACAGATGCCTGCTCAGGCACAGAGTGTGTGTGTGCGAGCAGAAGGGTCTCTAGACAGAGGCCATAAAAGGACAGAGAGGACCCTCAGGGACAGATAATAGCTTTGCCCCCTCCCTCCAGGGGTTGGTAAAGGAAATTGGACCCCACATCCTTAACTTTCTCACAACCTTTCTGCTCAGTCTCCACCGGGGAGGGGCAAGGTCACTGTCCACATATTGGTGGGAATATCAGCAAAAGACATGGGCACTATGTCACGTCAATCCTGCCATAATTTCATTCTTCTAATCACCTCATTGTCACTCCTGGCTTAGGTGTCCATGTGGCACCTGTTAGATGTTGGAACCTCCTTGGCTAAATGACAGTGAACACAGCCTTTCAGCCTTACGTGGATAAAGAAACTGGGCCTGACTCCTTCCTGGGCCATTTTCACAGAAACCTGAGGAACAGTCTCTGTGGCCTCAAAAATGAACCTGGAATCCCAGGAAAAGCTCTATTTTTTCATCTTGTACTATAGGAGGAGGTCTCAGAAATCAAGGGTAGCTGCTGTTTATGCATGGAATTGCATATAGCCTCTCTACAAATAACAAGCTGGCTTGAAAATGCTAGTATTTCCAGGTGCCCCTTGTAGTATTTTTTAGGTAGGAACCCATGCAATTGACCAGACCAGGCAATCTGATCAAGTAGAAAATCTATTGAGGGCAGCAAGAGGGCTGGCTCTCTAGTGGCCCAAGACAGCAGTGAACAAGGCAAAACACAGGGCTTTTAAGGGTTTTTGTCGGGAGAGTGTTTGCAGGCTGGGACAGCTGAGGGAGAGCTGATCTAGGCAGGGCTACCTGGTTTGTGGGGGATCTTCTATGTTAACAAAGGAGAGTTTCTGTGATTGCTTGCCCAGGTCAAAGTCAGGTGGAATTATTCTGTGGTTTTGGGCTTGGCTCTGCATGGGTCAAAGGGGAGAAAGTTTGGGAGCAGGGTGACTAAGAAACCAACAGGGAGAGTGTTTGGGGCAAGGTCCCTGGGAAACTTTGAATCCTAACCTATCAGTATTTAACTTTGAAATGAGGATCACTTTTCTGCTAGGGCCCTCTTGTACCTCTTCTCATATGAGCCACGGTGGGCAATTTGGGGTTTGGTCTGGGCCTCAGCCTCCAACCCTCCTGATGAGTCATGTGTGGGAAGCCAATTCCATGTCTGAGTGCCTGGCAGAGGTCTGACAATGAGGATGGAGCCAGCAGGCA
>NW_004524666.1:3932737-3936096 GCF_000260255.1 Octodon degus | reverse complement strand
AAAAAATGATTAAAAAAACCCACTGGATGTCACATTTCCTTGATTTTTCCAAACTGTGCAACTCACCCAGAAGCTAAAAAAAATCAACCAACACCGAAGGACATCCTGCTGAGTAGGATACTTTTCATATTTTGGCATGACCACACAGTGGTGGCTGGTTCTTAATATAAAGTCCTAATACTATGACTATCTATAATTCCAGATATTTACCCCCACTGGGGATTGAACCCAAGGCCTTCACACTGAGCTATATTCTCAACCCTTTTCTGTTTTTTTATTTTTTATTTTGAGATAGAATCTAAGTCACTAAGATGTCCAAGCTAGGCTTGAATGGTGATCTTACTACTTCAGCTACCTAGAGCTCTGGGACAGTAGGCATCTGCTATCATGCCTCACCATCAATCCCAAGTTTTTAACTCACTGTTGTAGTCAGGGTTTTCAAGGGAAACAATACAGGACACATAATTTATAGGATCATTTTACAATGGTCACCTAAAGAGTTAAGTACAAAAGAGTGCAGGAGATCTGTCCACACACTAAAGATCAAAGACTCCAGCTGAGGGCCTGGATCACATGGCAATGTCCTGCATGAGTCCAGCTGAAGACCTAGAGCCCATGACAATGCCCCCCCCCCATAAATCCACTGGAGGCCTAGAGCCCACAGCAATATTTCATGCAAGTCTGTTTCTTGGATCTGGGCTGGGAAGGCCCAAGGGTCAGCGTTAAAAGCTAGAAATTCTGTGCCAGCACAAAGACTCTATGTCAGCAGGCTGAGGGATCTGCACTGGTGCCAGGAAGCAACACTCAAAATAAGGCCCAGAGCTCCTATGAAAAATACCACAGCCATCCTCAGTGACAAGGTCCTGAGCTCCTCCAGTGATGAGAACAGCTGAGTTCCTATCAGGAAAGCCAACAGGACAAACCAACAGCCCCACTTCTTGTTTTCCAGTTCTCCTTTTAGGATGCTGGCAACAATCCTCAGGTGGGCCCTCCACACTTAGTACCAGGAGAATTCAGTTCAGCTGGGTGTTACAAGTTGACCACATAAAATTAAAGATCAAAGACTCCAGCTGATCATTTTTGGGGGGTCTTTTTTGAGACAGTGTTTCACTATGCAAGTCAGGTTATTCTAGAACTAACTTTGTAACTAAGGTTAGCCTCAGACTCACAGTGATCCTCCTGTCTCAGCCTCTAAATGCTGGGGTTTGTGACTGATAATCATGGTCATGGGGCAGAATATAGGCCTTATAATTTTTGAAGGAGAATCTGAGTGTATAGTATAATGATTCAACTAGAAAGGTCTAGGACAAAAATCCTTGGAATCAAAAATTGGAAGTTGGAAAGCTAGGGAAAAACGGAGAACAGCATAGGCACCCTATTCCCAGCCATGAAGCACATGCAACAGAAATGTTAATTGTGTGATATGAGGTCACTGTATTTTTATTTTTATTTACTTTTTTATGTATTTAGTACAGGGTCTACAGAGTCTCATTACACACATCAGACTCATAGTTATCCTCCTGTTTTCAGCTTCCCAAAAGCTGGGATTACAGGTGTACTACACCAGCCCAGTCTCAATCCCTATCTCAGTGAGCTCTGGGGGCCAGGGAAGCATGGTGTGTGGCTTTGGAGATAGAACCTTGGTTCCTGCGTCTGCCTAAGCAGGCACTTTAATCCGCTGAGCTATCTGGCTGGCCCTATGTATTTTTAAATTAAAAATAAGAATCTAAGTACTTTAATTTACTAAAATTGGGTGCAGGTAGCACAAGAAACAGGGGGTCCTAGTCTCAGTGTGTTGCACAACCTCAGAAGGGGATGAGATCTCAGAGCCCATTTATGGAAATACCACAGGGCATAACAGATTCAATTATTTCATTTCACACTGGTGAAAATGAGCCAGTCAGCTGAGCCAAGAGCTAGCACTCCTCCCCACCCTCGATGGCTGCCTAATTGCTCATTAGGCAGCTAATTAGTCTTGCATTACTCTCGGCTGGCCACAGGCTCACAGATCGCCCCAGGAAGACACCCCCATGGTGCCATGGTGGCTTCAAGAGCTTCTCACTTTGTATTCAGAGGTAGCTCTAAGGGACTTCTGTTGTGTTCTTGTTCTAGAAAAAGGAAGTATATTTTAGGCACTTTGTCAGTACACTGACTTTTGTTTTGTTGACTATGCTCTAAAGGAGGAGTACTATTGAGTTTGGTAATTCCACAGCTTAAATCTAAATGGTGCAGGGTGGTGCACCCTTCTAGACCCAGCTACTTAGGAGGCTGAAGTAGGAAGATTGCTTGAGCTCAGAAATTCCAGGCTGGGCTGGGCTACATAGCAAACCCTACCTATAAATAAAGAAAGGAAGGAAGGATAGAAGAAAAGAAAGAGGGAAGGAAGGAAGGAAGGAGAAAAGGAAGTAAGCTGGCTGTTGTGGTAAACATTTATAACCCCAGCACTCAGGAGACTGAGGCAGGAAGACTGGCACCAGTTTGAGACCAACCCAGGCTACTCACTGTGTCTCAAGGCCCTTGAACTACCTAGTGAGACCCTTTCTCAAAATCAAGTAGATGGGCAAATTCCATGTACTTGTCTGTTAAATGACAAGAGGCTGCAGAGATGGCACATATCACACCATACAATGTGACAAAACCATAACTTGTGATTCTTTTGTGAAGAGGAAGCTTTTGATCCCATGACCTGAAAAAAATTGCAAATGTAGAGATTCAAATTCTGGTTATTTGGCTTTTGAGATAATAGAGTATTACCCATAAAAAAAATACATGAGTGTAGAATTTTACCCTGGTTCTGCTTTGGCAAAGGACTGCTTTGTGCATTTATAGGGCTTGCAAATGGTCACATAAGTGAAAATTTTATTCTTTGTCTATGAGTTGTCACTATAATTGGGTTTATTCCATTATTCTCTAAATACATGATTTTATATATTTCCAACAAATATTTTATGTTTGTTTTATAGCAGTGTAGAAACCATAAATCATAATCTTAAAAAAAAAAAAAGCCAACACCATAGTATTGGCAGAATTACAGCTCATAAGTGCTGACATCTAGTGGTTCTTTGATACAGTACTATTTAAGCAGTGTGAATTACATCATAGCTTTTTTTTTTTTTTTTTTTGCTTCCAACTGAGTTAAGTCTTTTTATTGTTTTGGTAATCTCTTCCAGGGTTAACTACTTCCATTGTAGGTGATGAAATCTGTAAGGCTCCACTTCAAATGTTGGCACTGCTATGAACACAGTCTCTTTCCCTTCTCTGCAACTCAGAATTAAAACTTTGATTCTTGTCTTATACTCCAGTCTCAGAAGTAGTTCCACTGCAGAAGTTATTTGCAGGCAGTCTTATGCTTTTTAGCA
>NW_004524666.1:3923783-3925187 GCF_000260255.1 Octodon degus | reverse complement strand
ATTTCTGTGAAAAGCACCATCCCAACACGATTGGAAGAAACACTATTAGATCTGATGAATGATAATGTGGTCTCTCACTTCCTGAGGGTGATGCAGCACAAGATAAGAAGTGACATCAGACAGATTTTTTTTTTTTTTGGTCAAAATTAACCCTGCATCTCAGAGAGAATGAAGAGAGGAAACCCCTGAAGGAGATCCCCCCAGTGTTCTTATGGAGGGGACTCTTTCCAAATAATTAACTCCTCCCCACCCACTTTCCTGTCCTACACACCAAAAGCCACTTCAAGCAAGATTAGCATTCTCTCTCTGTACTGTAATTTGCTTCATATTTTGGGGAAGAAAAAATTCATATAGTTCAGAATGGATTGACTTTATGTTGGACCTTATGAGAAAATTTGATTTGGTTCACAACCAATTCTGTTAGTGTCCATAATCCTGGAAAGAAATTTGTAAGCCAAGCTTCTTTCCAGGGTTGCGGGAAGAAAATGCTGCTGACAGTTAACAGCCCTTAAGTTGTTCATTGGTCTCAGATGAGGTTTTCCTGAAGGACATAGGAATTTGTTTAGACCATCCCACATGCACAGTGTCTCTACTGGGTGACCTATCCTAAACTTTGCTTGTTACAACCACATTGTAAGCCAGGCATGGTTGCGCACACCTGTAATTCCAGCACTCCCAGAAGATCAAAGGGTCAAGCCCAGCCTGGGCAACTAAGCAACTTAGTGAGACTCTCTCTCTCAAAACAAACAATAAAATGAAGGAATGGGACTGAGGGTACAACACAACACAAAGGCCCTGGATTTAATCCATTATGTTGAAAAAAAAAAAAAAGTCATGCATACAGGCTAATGCTAAATTCACTACTCTATCCAGGAGGGTTCTCCTCCATCATATTTGACATGCAATTCCTTAAAGGGGGTGATCTGCAATGAGATCTTCTGTGATAGGAATGTGCCTGCCTCTATAGGAGAATGGTGTTCTCATTTTGAGTGTGTTAAGCCTCTCCCATAAAACCCAGCTGTCCCTGTTTTGCAGTTTTCCCAGGAGTGTTCCTTACCTGGTCACAAACCTTTCCTCACTCTTCCATCCTCTGGCACTATATATTGGCTTTGAACTTACTGAGGGGAAACCCAGCTCTGTTCTTTTACAAACTGTCATAACAGAGTCAGGAAAACAAAATATTTGGAGATGAGGTGGACTATTGGCAGTGTAGCAGGGTTGTCAGGACTACCCTGGAAACAAACCTGCCATTACCCAGTGTCTTCAGCAGCTGAGGAAGGTGAGGCAGCAGGAGGGCAGCTGGAGCTTAGACCGGCATCTGGTAGCCTAGAGAACTGAAGACCCAGGCAGATGCCAGCCAGAGGTGGCTCTGCGCACAGTCATTTCCTCATCAGTCATGAGTTA
>NW_004524666.1:3922195-3923201 GCF_000260255.1 Octodon degus | reverse complement strand
GGTAGATAATCATGATGGTGGCTGAGGGAGGTGGCAGCCACGCAAGCTTAGCAGGAGCCGGGAGCTCAGAACCAGCGCGGGGCAGCCGGAGCGGTGCTCGGGGGGAGGGGGGAGCGGGCGGAAAAACTATCATAGCATTTTTAAAATTACTAAATTCTAAAAAATGGGAAGTATTTATTTTACAATTTAGACAATGTTAGTTCCCCATATAAATTCCCACACCTTCAAGATACTTCTATTAAGAAGCTATCCCGAAACCTTGCAATTACAGCAAAATGTTTCTTTATTTTCCTGCAGTGCTGTGGATCAAACATGGGCCTCACACGTGCTGGGTAAGAAGGCTACCACTGAGGCACACCTCCAGCTTAAAATTCGAGGTTTTCAAGCTTACTTTCCCTGTGAGTACACCATTCACAAGTGCAGTGCTTTCCTAGCAAAACATCCTGCTACATATTTTCACCAGGAGCATGGAAGACAAGTGGGAAGTCCTGGGGAACAGGTGAGAAGTTTCCCAAACCCCTTGCAAAATACCACTTTAAGGGCCAGTCAAATAGCTCGGCTGATTAAAGCCCCCCTGCAAGCAGGCACAGGGGCCAGAGATTCGAGACAGCAATTGAGACTGGGTGTGGTGGCACGCACCTGTAATCCCAGCACTTGGGAGGCTGTAAACAGGTATCTTTTCTTTTCTTTTTTCTTTCTTTCTTTCTTTTCTTTTTTCTTTTTGGCGGAACTGGGATGGAACTCAGTCCCTTGCGCTTGCCAGATAAGCACTTATTCTACTGAGCCATCTTCCCGGCCTGGGAAGCTGTAAACAAGAGAATCATTAGGAGTCCTATCTAGTAATGAGACCCTGAACTCCCTGTAGACCCTTTCTTAAAAATACAAAAAACAAAAACAAAAACAAAAAAAACCCCAAAAAAACAAAAAACAAAACATTGTGGTATTGAAGCCTTAGAATGTGCTGGTGAGTTTATCTTTTTCTTTTCTTTTCTTTTCTTTTTTTTTT
>NW_004524666.1:3889967-3912638 GCF_000260255.1 Octodon degus | reverse complement strand
GTTCTCCTCCATCATATTTGACATGCAATTCCTTAAAGGGGGTGATCTGCAATGAGATCTTCTGTGATAGGAATGTGCCTGCCTCTATAGGAGAATGGTGTTCTCATTTTGAGTGTGTTAAGCCTCTCCCATAAAACCCAGCTGTCCCTGTTTTGCAGTTTTCCCAGGAGTGTTCCTTACCTGGTCACAAACCTTTCCTCACTCTTCCATCCTCTGGCACTATATATTGGCTTTGAACTTACTGAGGGGAAACCCAGCTCTGTTCTTTTACAAACTGTCATAACAGAGTCAGGAAAACAAAATATTTGGAGATGAGGTGGACTATTGGCAGTGTAGCAGGGTTGTCAGGACTACCCTGGAAACAAACCTGCCATTACCCAGTGTCTTCAGCAGCTGAGGAAGGTGAGGCAGCAGGAGGGCAGCTGGAGCTTAGACCGGCATCTGGTAGCCTAGAGAACTGAAGACCCAGGCAGATGCCAGCCAGAGGTGGCTCTGCGCACAGTCATTTCCTCATCAGTCATGAGTTAGCATGACCATCAGCCCATGAAATCAGCACCCTCTGGAAGAGCGTGGGGCTGGAGCTGTCTGAACATAAAAGGCATATTTCTGGGATACCTGCCATGCTGTTCTGCCTGCACAAAAGGAGCCCTCCAGGGAGTGAGAGGGCCGAGAGCAAGCGCCCTGGGAGGAGGCTTGGATTTGTAGCCCTTTGCCTTCAGGCCCCCACCTCCTGTCTGACACTGCATGTCAACTATAAGCTTAGATCGTAAGTTGTGAATAAGGGGAAACAGTGATGTTACTGGGTGTGAGTTCATCATAAGGACTAAGGGGCTCATGTGGGGACCTAAGCTGACACAGAAGTAACCATTCTTTAATGTCCAGCCCCTTGCTTTGGCCATGAACTTGGGCCCAACAGGTGCAGGCACAAATGATGGAAATATTTCCTCTGCTTAGGTCCCGGATCCACCATGGTAATGGTGCAAGTTTAGGCTCCTCTGCTCGGCAGAGGCCTGGCTGGAACCACAGGAGACAGGCCCATCTCCATCTGGCCTGGCTTCAGCCCTGGCCTTGGATTTGGTGGAATCCCTGCACATGCAGGCAACTCAGAAAGGTGCTTCGGCTCTGGGCCTGACTGAGTCAAACAATAGAACCCGCTCTGGCCCCGAGGGATGCTGCTCCCACCTAGCATACTTTACACTGACGCCTTGGCCCACTGGGATGTGGCCCCACCCTTTGGCTCTGGGAACTTCCCTATCTGCAGCTGTACTCAGGTGTGCTGCTATTGTCCCAGGGGCTTGGAGGTGGCTCCAACAAAGTCTTCATGGCCTGGGCCACGTCATGGGCATGCACAGTACCTGATCTGAGAGCCATTGAGTTTGGGATCAAACACAAAGTGGTGCCTGAGCTGTTAGGCAGGCAAACTCTGTCCTGTGCTTATAGGAGAATGGCTGCTCCCTTCCTGGGACAGAAGGTCCAGTGCCCTGCTCCTGGATTCAGACCCTAGTTATAATGCACTGTGCTGCTGTCCTTGGCTTCCTGGAAGCCTGAAATCTACTACTTGGACTCTTCTACCAGTGGTCAATCCTAAGCATGCAATGAGCCAGACCTTGGCACCAGTTTTCTCTCAGGGCTGAACGTCCCAGAGTCTGAGTGGTTTGAGGTGGGGTTATAAGTAGGGATATGGCTGAGCTGGGGTCCCAGTGCTCTCACAGGACAAGGTGCTGGTCTTAGTTAGCAAAATCCTGGAGGGTGGCCTGTGAGACACAAAGCCAAGACCAAGCCTCAGTTTACACAGTGCCAGCTGTGGTCCTTAGGTGGCCTCTATGGGCCTGGGATATCAGAACCACTCATTGAAGAGTTCACTCCTCTGCTGAATCCTGCAATTTGAGCAGGAATTCCTGATGAAATGTGTATTCGGAATGCACTGGGAGTGAAACACAATCCAGCCTCCTGACCTGGATGTATACTCCTCAGGACATCAGCCCAGCAGATGAGGACAACATGCTGTGTTTATGAAGAACCTGCCTTCACACACAAGGAACTTAGCTGCCGGCAACTCCCACTCAGGTGACCATGACTTGAAGAAAGTGGCCAAAGACTTGATTCCAGACAGCACTGGGAAGGACATAGAAAACTTTCGCCAATGTATTTATCCTCTTCATGATATCTTTTGGAGAGAAGTAAACATGCTGAAGAAGTTCAAGTTTGAGTTGAAAAAAACTCACGGGCTCCATTGCAAAGGCTGTAGTTTTGGAAAGGCCACCAGGCACGAGACTGGTGCTAATGTTATATGGGCTGATGGAAATGAACCCGCAGCTCAGAGTCTGTTTAAAAATCCATATTTTTAACAGTGACAAATAAAGTCCTATTTATGAAAAACAGCAAAGATCACTGGAGAGATGAAGAAAATACTTCATGGTGGGGGTCGTCTTTAAACTAGGCTTTGAAGAGTATTTATGAATAATTTATGGCAGAGCAGAAGCAATCTGGACTGTCATGAGCCATTCAATAAGTTCTTGTTGGGCACTATCGTACACTGAGGGAACGGTGGGCTGTGAGGTATGAGCTATTTTTACAGCACGCTATTGTTAAGGCAGCGACTAGAAGAAATTGAGGGCGCAGTGGGAAATGAAGGTGTGAGGGTGGGAAGCAGGAATTGGAGCTCAAATCCCTCACCTGTCACATTTACTTGCTATGTAAAGATAAACAAGATATGGTTGCTATTTTTTGCCTTTCTTTTTAACACAGGAAAGACTTTCCCACAGGTCCTTGTGAAAGATAAATAAACAAACAGGTGTGTAGTTTCTTAACTTGGTTTAAGGGCTAAAATATTGGTTTCTGTATTGACTACATTTTGCTGCATGATAATGCTCATTGGTCTTCAGGTCACTTATGGATTGGTCACTAGGCTCTGGTTGGCTAAGGGGCTTTGCTCCAGGGTACAGGTCCAGGGGATACATCTCATTTTTGAGCTTGGGTGGTAATGACAGAGGGTAACAGGATATAAGGTAGAATGAGGTAATAGGATATGTTCCTTTCATAGTGATGGAAGAATCACAAATTTAGCCATGCAATCCCCCTTCAATCCTCTGCTCATATTGTGCACTTCATATTCCATCAGTTCAAACACCTAAAGACCAAGTTCAAAGTTCGCAGACAGGAAAGACCTTTGCACTCCTCTAGAGCCACAACACCAGTGTGGATGTGAAGGATTTTTTTAAGGGCAGGTCTGCTAAGACAGGTGGCGGTGGGGATCGAACCACAACATCCTACACCTGACTGTGTTTGCATGAGCAGGTGCTTAAACAACTGAGCTAACCGGTAGGCCCCCACCAGTGTGGATGTGTGACACTGGTAAGAGAACAAGATTTGGGAGTAAGTGTCAACATTTAATTAGAAAGTCCGATGATGTAAAAAGACTTCACTAATAAAATTCATATAGATGAGAACTACAATGTCTGTGAAGAAAAAATACAGTAGGCTGGATTAACTGCTGTTTGGATGCTGGAGAAGGAATGATTAGTGGCCTTTAATATAAAGGAAAAGAGCTGGGCATGTACCTATAATCTCAGCATTTGGAAGGATGAGGCAGGAAGATCATCATGAATTAAAGGCAAGTTCAGCCTGAACTATGTATCGAGATCTAGTCTTAAGCCACTCCCCAGTAGAGTAAAAGATAAGGTCCACAATAAATCCCTAGGAAAAAACACACATTTATGTTAAGTGAGAAGAGCCTCAGTGTTCTTTGACATAGATTGATCCATCTAGCAGCAAATAGGTGGATAAACCAATTATATTCAAGACTGTATAATGGAATATTGTGCAGGAATAAATGTTGATATTTACAACAACACAGATAAATCTGACAATACCTAGGTAATAAAACAAGCAAGACTGAAAATCTTGTTAGAATTAAATAGAAATTGAAAATCTCTGTAATCATACTTGTAGAGACTGAGGTCAGCCTATACCGACAGAAAAAAGCTGAGGGTTTGTCGGAAGAGAGAGTGAGGATGTGGAGGGGAAGAAAAAATTATGAAGGAGCATACGAAAGCTATTGGTGACATTTATATTCACTGTCTTGATATTTTTATCACTGCAGCAGGTGAGTAGATGCATCAACGTTTGTCATATTGTACATTTTAAATATATGGTATTTGTTATATGCTAGTTATACCTCAATCTAAAAAGCAAACTGATCTATGCTGACAACTGAACAAAATTAATTTTCATGAACAAACCCATGTATGAAATATAATCTATTTTTTATTATTTCATTACATTTTGTTGGTATATATGTTCAGTTTATCTGCATGCAGTTTATCTGTGGGAAAACTGTATCAAGTATGCCACTTTATATCTGCAGGTGCCACGTCACTGACATCATAGTGTTGGCTTAAAATACATCATGTAGGAATACATCACAGATATTAGCACATTCTACAAGTCATGGTCATTACACACACACACACACACACACACACATGCATTCTGAGGGACAGGTATAAATTCAGATTATGTATTTATTTATTTATTTTCAATAATTTTTTTTGTATTTAGGGCAGGGTGTACAGGGTGTATAGGGTCTCATTGTGTAGATCGGAGTCACAGTGATCCTCCTGTTTACAGTCTCCCAAGTGCTGGGATTATAGGCACATGTCACCATGCCCAGTCTCAATTGCTCTCTCAGTGCACCCTGGGGGCAAGGCCGACATGGCAAGGCTGGGGATCAAACTCCCAGCCCCTGTGTCTGCCTAAGCAAATGCTTTAATCCACTGAGCTATTTGGCTGGCCCTCAAGCCTGTTCCTCTCAGGAGTCTTTTTTTTTTTTTTTTTTTGTACTGGGGATCAAACTCAGGACCTTGTACTTTCCAGGAAGGCACCTAAACTGCTGAGCTATACCCCTAACCCCTATTTTCAGTACAACTGCAATTCGATTTTGTTAGGTTTTTTTTGGCAGTTCAGTAAAGAGATAGGAAGGATAAAAGAAGCCTTTATTAACTCCGAAGACATGGAGAGGATTGAGGGTGGATCGGTCAGGTAGATAGATCCTCTGGCCTGATAAAAAGAAAGCTGAGGCTTTTGTGGACCTTTGTTAGGGATGGAGTTTGAGGGGGATATTGAGAAATATTTGAGGAGCTGACTGGGGTCTTCCTTGTGGCGGTGGGAAAGGTGAAAGGATATTGCACCCTGGGCAGGGTTGGAGAAGAAGGGAGTATGTGGTTCTGGGATGATAAGCTGTTGTTTTAAGGGCCTCAACCATATTAGATGACCACCACAGTAATTCAGCAATTCATACTAGGGTCAGAACCTATCAAATTTGGGGACTGAATCCAGGGCCTTCATGTTGAGCTACATTCCTTTTTCTACCTTTTAACAATTTTGAGACAGGGTCTTCTTAAGCTGTTAAATTGCCCAGGCTGGATTTAAACTTATGATCCTCCTCTCTCAGTGTGCTGGTGTTACAGTCAAGTGTCATCCTGTTCCTATGTCCAATTGGAGTTTCACCAACCATACCACCCCTTTCCCTAGCATAACCAGAAACTCACTGGGGTGAAGGAGACCGGAGCAGAGACCGAAGGAGTCATTTCCTTCTGCCTCCCAACCAGAGGAAAGGGGCTCAGTGAGACTTGGGGCATTTGGGGCATATCTCCCATCATTTCCTTACAGCTTCATTTCTTTTCTTTTTTTTTAATGTTTATTTTTTAAAATTTTATTTGTTTATTTATTTATTTTGTGTGTGTGTGTGTGGCCAGCTTAACCCACCAGGGGGCGGGGCTGTCTGGCATGTGGTGCTGGGGGATTGAACCGCAGTACCGGTGCTTTGCTTAGCTTAGCTTGTTCTAAGTAGGTGCTTTAGACCACTGAGCCATCTCACCAGCCTACAGCTTCATTTCTTCACCACTTCTTCAACAACCTTCCCATCTCCTCACCTACTAAAAGAATAGATATGTTCTCAAAGGGCAGTATCTACCAAAAGGAATGCACCATTTGGGTAGAATTTCCTTTATTTATTTATATATTTATTTAGTTTTAGGTATTTAGTACAGGGTTTATAGGGTCTCACTGCACAGATTGGACTCGTAGTGATCCTCCTATTTTTAGCCTCCCAAGGGCTGGGATTGCAGGTGCGCGCCACCACATCCAGTCTTGTTTGAGTAGAATTTCAGCAAGGAAACAAGTTTTCCTCTAGGTAAGTTTCTAACACTTTGTTTATCATGGGAAAGACAACTGCATCTGTGATCACTACCTGATGCAGAATTTGTAAACAGAAGCAACATTTTGACAAATGCTTGGGTTTGCAAATCAGATTGTTTGCAAACAAAAAGGATTCTTCAACATAGGACCACTCTTTCAACATTCCTGCTCCTACTTACTATCATAGGACTTTCAGTTTCACTGTGATTTTCAAGGACATATCTCAGTTCAGGATAAGAAGCCCTTTTATGCTTTGCAACTCTGGGCAATTTGTTGACTTGTTGCCTAGGAAGAAAAGTGCATAAAGGTGGCTCTTGCTTTTGCTGCTGTGTGTTATAGAACATTGGATCTATTAAAGGAATCATCTTTCTGTCAAGTGTAGAAGTGCTTAGGTGGCCTTGTATTTCCTGAAGTGCTGCATGATGCTGATTAATACGGTGTTGTGAAAAAACATGTGGAGAATGCTGCTTTTTCTTACTTACATCAAGCTGTGTCCCTTCTGCTCCTTGAATGCCACATAGAGTTCCTGGAATTTTGTTCAGTAACCTACCTCTAGAGAGTTTCAGGACAAGTTAATGAGCTGAGCAAGAGGACAAGTATCCAAAACACACCACATACTATTTTCTCCATTGTTTCCCTGAGGAGCATGGTTGGGAGCAATATGTAGGTGTGGGAGGTGGGGGAGGGGGAGAAAAGTAAAGGAAGAAAAGCATACCAAAAGTACATCCTGATTTGTCGAAATGCTGGGTTTGACTCAATAGAGCTCCACTATACTCAAGCATAAGGTAGCCTCCTTTTCTTCTATGGTGGTAAAAATAGTCTTGGCTAAATGTCCTTTGGCCTAATTCTCACTAAACACATAAGGTATCTGGACAGCACAAACAGAGATGCTCCTCAGTTGCCTAAGGAAATTGAAACAAATGTGGAAGTAGTCATTTCCAAGTGGGATGCAGCAGAGAAGCCAACAGCCTGTAGAGCTTCACATGTCCAAGTTGTAACATGAAGGCTAGGATACTGCTTCAGTCATGATGTCCCACCTGTGAGGAAGACCTATGGCTGGAATAGGAAACACACAGACAATGTTAAGAAACAATGAAGAAACAATGGCTTTATTTCCACATAGAAAGATTGCTCCTCCTCCTCCTCTGTTCACTTCTTCCCCTCCTACAGGACAGTGAGCCCACTTTCCCTGTTTCCTCACTCCTCCTTATCCTGGTGTGATGTCAGCATTTTACATCTGGGGCCTCCCCTGATGCCAGTAACACATGCTTTTCCTGGAATGGTGCTGAGTCTTGCTCTTGCAATAAGTCTGCACCTGGGAGGTCACATCGCAGTGATGTCTGAACCATGTTATGTCTCAGATCTAAAATGCGCCCCTCTTCATCTGATATGTTCAGAGGTAGAGCTTCTGGAAGGCAGTTGGTCTTGGAGATCCTGTAATCATTAGCACATTAATCCATTGATAAGTTCATAGCTAAAGGTAATGTTAGCAAGTAGTGTTAAGCAAGTAATTAATTATACAGTACTAGGCTTAAAAGACAAAGGGAGGGAGGGGACACAGGGAGGAAAGACCTAAAGTAGCATGAGTTGCTAGTTAAGAAAGACATACATTTATAATCATTTGTTAGGTCACAGACCCAAAGTGGTCCCACAGAAAGCAATGGCATTTTAAGGATGTACACTATGCACATTTCATCTGATACTTGGTCATCTGGGTAGCTAAGACAAGGCATACTGCATTCCTGGCTGCCATTGCTTACAGCCCAATGATATCAGAAAAGGTAATGTTCTTTAAGGATCTTTCAGCCTTGGGCTGGTACCTAGTCAATTAAGAACTTACCTTTCTTTTTTTTTTAAATTTTTAAAATTTTATTTATTTATGTGTGTGTGTGTGTGTGTGTGTGTGTGTGTGTGTGTGGCCAGCTCAGCCCACCAGGGGGCGGGGCTGGCTGGCATGTGGTGCTGGGGGATTGAACCGCGGTCCCTGTGTTTGCCAAGCTTGTTTCAAGTAGGTGCTTTAGACCACTGAGCCATCTCACAGCCCCAGAACTTACCTTTTTTTAAGTTCCACTACTCCCAGTTTCTCACATGATTAAAACCCCTGAGGATCACTGACCCATCTGAGAAGGACAAGAAGATCATCGCAGTTTCAAAGTAATTTGCAAAAACAAAAATTGATTGCCTCATAATTACTTTAGTTCCTGGCCCTAGGAGTTATTTTTTATGTACATAAAAAGGTGTTTAATGTTGCATTCAGTACAGATGACTGCATGGAACTGCTTGCTTCTTATTTGAAGTCATAACTCTCTACCTACTTTACAATCAATTCTATTTATACTTCTCTATGGGTTATGTTTCTTGGCTGAATTCTTTCACTAAGGACACAATAACTAAGGATCAAGGAAGTGAGAGGCCAGTTCCTTGCTACACCAGGACCCATGTGTCTTTAGAGGGTATCTCTTCCTTCCTGACTCTCCTCTTCTCTCTGCTTCTTAGCTGCCATAAAATGAGCAGCTCACTACCACCATATCCTTCTACCATTATGTTTCCACTGTGGGGCTAAATGACCTTGGGCTAAATCCTTTGAACCATAAGTAAAAAATAAACCTTTCCTCCTTTAAACTGTGGGTTCTGGGTTCTGTCTCCAGTGACAGGCAAGCCTATGAATACGGAAAATTGGTGCAGAGAAGTGGGATTGCTGCTATGGTAGCACCTAACCATGTGGCTCAAAAGCCTTTGGAACTAGTTTGTGGGAAGGATTTGGAAAAGTTTGGAGATGTAGGGTAGAAAACCCCTAGAATGTTATGGGCAGTGCTTGCTGGACCTACTAGTCAGAGCTCAGAAGACCATTATGCTGATAGGAAAGCAGGTTTACAGGGCTTTAGTTAGGAGCAAGAACTTTACTAGAAACTGGACTAGAGTCCATGCATACTTCATTCTGGTAAAGAGTCTGCCTACATTTCTCCATGTCCTTAGACTTTGTATGAGGCTGAATTTAAAAATGATGAACTAGTCAATGTGGCAAAGGAAATTTCAAAGCAGCCCAACACTCAAGCAAGCCTTGGGCACTGCTGGTTGCTTTACTGAAGATCTACAGGAGGAATAAAAGAGCAAAAGGTGTGAAAATTTTGCAGCTTGGCCAGAAAGGTAGCTTGTGTAAGCCTGGGTCAAGGAGAACTTGACTGCTGCAAAGATTAACATTAAAAAAGAAGCCAAACACATTGAATTAGAAAAAAATAGGCAAGATGTCTGGAGTTCATCTCAGGAAATGGCCAGACCCCACCCATCTACAAGATCAAGAATATAAAAGGGTAAATTCCTTTGAAAGACTTTGCTTTTAAAATAAAGTCTCAAGGTGCCTGGTTATTCAGAAGCACCTGGGAAAGTGTTTCTCTGAGTTCAGCCATTCAAGCACTCAGAGGTCTATGCAACTATGGTCCAAGGTGGCCAGGCTATGGCTTACACTGCAGAAAACCTTGGCATCATTCATGTGGTCTTACAGGTATGTTGAATGCAAAAATCATGGGATCTTGGAGGTTTTCACCAGAATTCAAAGGAAGGGCCAGAGCCCAAGAAATGTGTCCTCTAGAGGGTCAGGTGTGGGACTTTGAGAGTGAATGCAAAGGTACAGTGGAGACTACAGAAAGTTGGAGATGCCAGGAACATAGATCATCTGCTAAGAAAAGCTGCAGGCAATAAACAGAGCCTTCCAAAGAGAAAGGTGCAGTGGGCTGCAACTAGGAGACCACAGGGCTACCAAGGCCCTTTGAAGTTCACATCTGCCCACAGGCTGTCCTGGATGAGAGATGTGGCTCTGCAAGATTTAATGTTTGTCCTGCTGATTTTTTTTTTTTTTTTGATCCAGTTCTTTTCTATTCTCTGTTCCTACCTTTTGAAGTGGAAATATTTACCTTGTGCCATTCTATGTTGGAAGCACTTAACTTTCTTCTTGATTTTCGTAGGGTGCAGTTTGCCTTGAGTCTTAAAAGATGCTTGAATTTCTTCTTTTCCTTTATTTTTTTGTATTTGGTACAGGGTCTCACTATACAGCTCAGACTTATAGTGATCCTCCTGCTTTTAGCTTCCCTATTGCTAGGATTGCAGGCCTACACCACCACACTAGGTCTTGATGACTGGCTCAGCAAGCCTTGGGGGGGGCAGTGTGGCATGTGGTGCTAGGGATCAAACCTCAGTCCCTGTGCTTGCCTAAGCAGGCACATAGTCTGCTGAGCTATCTTGCTGGCCCAATACTTGAAATTTTCAACACTGCTGAATCTATTAACACTTTCATGGCTCTTAAAGATAGACTAAGTACATTTCATGTAATGAGATTGATAGGAGCCTTTTGTGGACTAAGGGGAAAATGTTACAGTTTAGATATAATGCCTGCCTAAGGATTATTGGAAAGTGATTGGAGTATGGAGTGCTATACATCAGTAGACTGGCCATTGATGAGTCCATAGCTAAATGTGCTGTTAGCAGGTGGGGCCTGCATGGAGGAGGTATGTCGTGGAGGACATGTCTTTAGAGGGTGTATCTCCCACCATAGCTCCTGCCTTCTCTTTCTGCTTCTGGGCTGCCACAAGATGAGTGAACAGCTTCCCTCTGTTCATTGCTTTTAGCCTCCCCATCACTGGGATGCCCTCTCACTATGATGTTTCTCTCTTGGGACCAGCCAGGCGTGAGATAAATCTTCTGAACTATAAGGTAAAGCGTGCATCTCCTCTCTTAAGTTGTACATGTTGGGTATTTTGCCCAGTGTTGAACAGCTGATGAATACTACACATAATGAGAAGACCTCTTGCCCACCCATGATGGCACCTACACCACAGAAATGACTTAACTAGGTAGATAAGGAGAGAAGGGAGGCATTAAAAAAAGCAAAACCAATGATATGATATGAGCATCTCCCTCAAAGACTCATGTAGTGGAAGCTTGATTCCCAGTGTGGCAGGGTCAGGAAGTGGTAGAACCATTAATAGGCAGAGGACAGTGCGAAGCAGCTAGGTCTCAGGATGCTGCCCCTCAGTAAGGATTACTGTAGCTCTCACAGGACCTACATGAGTTCCTCCAAGAGTGCATTGTCATGAAAAGTGGAAAGCTGCCATAAATCTCTTGCTTCCTGCCTTACAGTGTGACTGCTCTATCCCTCTCACACGCGCTCCCGCCATGATGCCATCTACTATGCTGGGATGCAGCCCAGGGACCCTCACCAGAGGCTGAACTCAGGAAGCTGTCCCATCTTGCACTTTCACCCCTCAAAAGTATGCACTGAATAAACCTCTTTTCTTTATACATGATTGAGCTACAGTTATTATAACAACAGAAAACAAGATAAAAATAATCATTTTTACATTACTTGTTCTACTTTCCCATGAAATCATGGAGTTGAATATTTTCAAAACTATGACAAAAAGACTTACCCTCTCTTCCTCTCAAAGGCAGAACAGTTTTGGAGGAAGTAGTGGGACCATAAAATGGTCAGATATTTTAGCTTAAAAATATTTAACTTTTACTGCCTAATATTTTACCTTTCTGTTTTACTTGGTCAATGGTAAAATGTAAAATTAATTAGCTACAAATTTTAAATTTCATTATACTACTTTATGCTAATGTACAAATGTGTGTAGTCCGTGTTCTTTCTTGTTCTATCATTGAATTTGGCTTTTTTATTTTTGTGGGCCTCAGGTGAAAGTTGAGGTGGAGCAATTTGAAAGGCAAGGAGAATGCAACTTAAATAACTCTCCCCTAGCTAGATATTGTGGTGCAAGCCTGTAATTCCTGTGCTCTGGGAGGTTGAGGCAAAGAATTGCAAGTTTGAGCCCAGTCTGGGCAACTTAGCAATTTAGCAAAATCTTAACTACAAATTGAACCAAATCAAATGAAACCAAACCAAACCTCTTCTATGTTCTTTTGTCTGTTTTTTGTTATTGAGGTTTTAACTCAGAGCTTTCACATTGAGACACACCTCCAGTCCTTTTTTTAAAAAAAATTAAAGTTTGAAACAGAACTTTACTAAATTCCTAAATTGCCCAAGCTGGGCTCAAACTTGTGATTTTTCTGACTCAGCCCCCTCCCCCATCCAGAGTATAAGATTACTGGTGTGTAAAACCATGCTTGACTTCCTTTTTGTTCTTTTAGATAAATTTAGAGTTAACTGAGTTGTAGGTACTAGTGTGTGAAATCTATTTGATAAAAGGAGAAAACTGAGATACTGAGCTGTTAAATGTCTTAATTTGTCCTCAGGTAGGAATGAACTAAGGCTCTATATTCCTTGACTCTTGGAAAAGCAAACTCCCTGTCCAGGCTGCTTAGTTTATGACTTTAGATTATCTAGTTCCATCTGTTGATAAATGTTACAGAAGAACATATTTATGTCACACTAGCATTTTCTTATGAATGTAGTCTATGTAGTTACTAAGGATTTTCATGTTCAGAGCCTTTCTAAAATTCTAATTGGCATCATAAAGTCATGAAGGCCTTACAGTACGTGGAGTCTGTTTTATCCAATATTGGGATTCAACTCAGGGTTTTTAAAAATAGAGGTACATTTCCAGTCCTTTGTATTTTTCTTTTTAGACAAGGCCTCACTAGTTTGTTGGGGGTTAGGCTCAAATTGCAGTCCTCCTGACTCAGCCTCCCAGGCCACTGGGATTGCAGGTACGTACCACAATGCCTAGTTTGCAGAAAATCTTTTGACAAATCCTATGCCCCTAGGAATGCATCTTTGCATGAGAGTGTGTTTTACCATTTCTTGTCATTCTCCAGAGTGAGAAGACTAGCAAAACTCTGAAGTTTTAAAGCACACTTGAAATTTCTGGAAGCTGCAGAACCAATTGAGTGACTTAGTTCAGACAGGGGTTTTATAGGGCTCGATTCTAATATTAGATAAGTCAATCCGCTTATCTCTCACTGACCTTTTTGCTCACCCACCTGAGCCATTACCATAATCTCTATAGCTTCTGTGTCCTGCAAGGTAATTCGTACATATGGGATTCATTTACAGCATGCAGTGCTACCTGCTTGATAATACATTCAATTAATATATATATATATATATATATATATATATATATATATATATATGTATATGAAAAGCTTCCCCTAAAAGAAGTGGCCAATTCATTAGATGGAAATGAGTACTGTATTCAGTGCCTTGCTAGTAGTTGGAAAATATAGAGCTGTCTTCACTCCAAACATGAGCACTATTTTATAAATCAACACTGGAGAGTTCTCTGTTATATAACTGATTCCATTTAGTACCTTAGGGGGAGGTTTACCCATTTCTTATCAACTACACCAGTGATAGTGAACCTTTTAAATATTTCAAAGATGCAGACAACCCTCTGTGGCATGTGTGCCATGGGTTTTCCATCATTGAACTATACCATATTATTACTTAAGTAGCATTGACATGAGAAAAGCAGTCAAGAGGAATAAAGAATACTGTACTCCATTTGAGTTCATCAGCAGTATTTCTCATCAGTTCCTTTTTACAAACATCACTGTGTATATGGAATGCACAGCGCATATGCTTTCTCAAGACACGAAAGTATCTGTGAAAGGAAACCCAAAAGATAGATGATCGGGCTATACCCTTCATTCAAGGACAAGCATATCATGTCTTCTTTAGAAAAGTTTGTATTTTTCTGGTTCCAGTGATGTGCCCTCATTAAGCCAACCTATTCATATTTTCATCGTAATTATTTTCAGAGTCAGATTTGTTCAACTACATCCTGTGGGTCAAATCTGGCCCACTTTCTATTTTCAGAGAGACCACAAACTAAAAAAATTTTTTTACATTTTTAAATTGTAAAAATTAAAGAGAGGACTAGTGCTGTAGCTCAGTGGTAAAGCATTTGTCTAGCACATGCAAAGCTCAGGATTTGCTCCCCAACAACACACACACACACACACACACACACACACACACACGCACAAAGGTAGAAGAAAGGAGAACGTGTGACAGAGAAGGTTACATAGCCTATAAAGCCTAAAATTTTTACTATCTCCCCCTTGCCAGAAAAATAAAACTTGCCATTTTTTTTAGTGACTGTAAGCCCTTAACCACAACATTTGCTGATGAAAAACTACTACTGCCAAAGTTTGACCTTTGCTATTCCTATACATTAGGCAAAACTTGAATGAGGTTTTGTTGCAGGCAGCTGAGTTAGATAAAAATATTATAGGCAGTCAGGGCCAGGCCCTTAAGGAGATAATAAAGAAGACAAGATACCTTACAACTGTAAGAGGAACAGATGCCCCTGCTGTGGGCCAGACCTAAAGACCAAAGATCAAACAAATGCTTACCTCCCTAAAGATAAGCATCCAGGATTGATGATCACCTGGAGGAAGCCAGGAAGAGTCACTAATCCAACTACTACCGGCTGGCTACTGGACAAAGTCCTGCTCTGTATTCGTGCCCTCTTGCTACGTGACTCGCTTCCCCATTTGGTCCTGGACTTTATCAATTTTACCGGAGCAATGATGCTTGAAATCTCACTGGTTGGTCATAGTTTTGTCTCACCTCATGCCCACCTAAGCAAGTTCCCATGTTCTCCACCTTAGACCCACATGGTTTTGCACTACAAAGCTTGCTGGAAGAGACAGCTTCCCAGGGACCCCCCACTCACCACCCCCATCCCCTGTCCCTCTCTCAGACAGGAGCTTTCTTTCCCACAATAAATATATTCTGCTTCATAACCTCCCTTTGTTCCTAAAATTCATTCTTTGGTTTTAGGGAACACAAACTGGTCCCAGGTATCTGCGGGTCAGGAGATCATTTTTCCCCTATATCATTTGGAGGTCATCCACTGAGATCATTTTCTCCCTATATCAGTTTTAAGAGGAATATATTTTTCTGTGTCTCTCTTACAAGAGATAGTTTTTCATTCGTTTTCTTTTTTGATACTTAGTACAGGCTCTACAGGGTCTCACTGCACAGATAGCACTCGCTGTGTTTCTCCTGTTTTCAGCCTCCCAAAGTGCTGGGACTACAAGCGTGGGCCCCCAGTCCAGTCTCAATCGCTGTCTCAGCACGCCCCAGGGTCAGGGCCCAGCATGGCTTGTGGGGATGGCTCTTACTAGAGACAGAAGATGCGTCTCTTAACTAGAAATGCATCTGATAGCAAAGCACAAATTTGGAAAAAGTACTGAAGAAGTTTGAGGACACGATGTTGTTAGTGACATCCATAATAAATCTAGCACAGAGGTCAGTGTAGACGTGTGCTTACCCCAATGACATCCACATTCATGATAATTATGCAAAATAAAGTAAGAATGTGATCTTCACCAGTTTCACTTGCGTATTTGTCAAACTTGAACTTCTATCTATAGTGTCTTCTTACGAGGTTGGCAGAATTGTCGATCTCTGAGAACAGAGCCTCTGATGTTAAGACTCTTACTACAGTCTTATTTTGTTTCTTCTAAGGAGATGGTCCTTCTGTACTCTTAAGTGAAATAAGTCAGACACACATATGTAAATACTGCATTGCTTCTCTGGTATGAGAAACAGAAAGTGTAATTAGGACTAAAATGCATAATAGGTATCCTGAAATAGGAAGAAAATATTCAAATGGGGAGTGGAATAAAGGAAAGAGGAGGGGGAAAGGAAAGAAGAGAAAAGTAAAAAAATTAGAAAATAATTAAAAACTGGAAACAAAGCTTTTATAAACAAGAAGGGAAGCAGGGGTTGAAGAGAGAGTAGATAGGAGAAGGGGAACAAGAAAAGAAACAAATTATATCATATACAGATGTGAATTTCCTATCATGAATGTGGCCATTACGATACAGGGGAAAAATGAAATTCCTGACCTGAAAGGTACTTAGATGAGTTCGTGTTCTCTAAAACCAAAGAATGAATTTCAAGAATAAAATGGAGATTGAGGGTAGAATATTTATTATGAAACAAAGCTTTTGTCCACGAAGGGGACAGAGGGGGGACTCTAGTGGGTTACCCAGGAAATTGCCTTTTTCAGGGATTTTATAGAGCAAAACCATGTGATGAGTCGGGTCTAAGGTGAAAACCATGGGAACTCACTTAGGTAAGCATGAGATGGGGCAATACTATGGTCAACCAATGAGATTACAAGCACCATTGCTCAAGTAAAGTTGAGTAAGTCTGAATGAAATGGGGAAACAAGTCTAGTAGCAAGTGGGCATTAGTATGGAAAAGGGTCTTTTCCTATTGGGGTTGGGTTAATGACTTTTTTGGGGATCTTTTAAGGTGATTGATATACATCCTTAGAGAAGTATGTGGCTGTGTTTCCTTACTCTTTTGTCTCCAGGTCTGGCCCACAACCAGGAGTGTCTGCCTCTTTCAAAGTTGCAAAGTCACCTTGTCTTCCATATTGTCCTTGAGGGCCTGGCCCTGTCTGATTGCCTACAATATTTCTATCTTGCTTAGCTGCCTACAGCATATACACCTAAAATGTACCCATAAAATATGATTGCAAAAATAAAGAAAGAGATGGTCCTTCATTTAAGACATTTAATGGGTGAATGTGAAGGTTACCTTTTTGCCTTATGTAAGAGATGACTTTATTCATTTTTTCATGTATTTAGTACAGGATCTACAGGGTCTCACTACACCGATTGGACTTGTAGTGATCCTTCCTGTTTTTCAGCCTCCCAAGCATTGGGATTATCAGCACGTGCCATCATTAGTCTCAATTGCTGTCTCAGCACACCTAAAGTTGGGGCCAGCATGGCAGGCTGTGATTTTATTCTTTTTTTTTTAACATTTATTTATTTGTTTATTTATTTTGTGTGTGCATGTGTGTGTGTGTGTGTGTGTGTGTGTGTGTGGCCAGCTCAGCCCACCAGGGGGCGGGGCTGGCTGGCATGTGGTGCTGTGGGATCGAACCACAGTCCCTGTGCTTTGTCAAGCTTGTTCTAAGTAGGTGCTTTAGACCACTGAGCCATCTTGCCAGCCCCTGTGATTTTATTGTTGAATAGAAATTTTCTTTTTCTCTATAAACTACTTTCTTGTCCATTTCTCCCAACTGTGTTGATAAAACCAAGACAGATGTTTTCGACCTTTCTGTAGTTATATATACATATTTGCTTGTGATTTTCTTCCTGAGAAAGTTTATGTATTTTTTTAGTCTTGAGAGATTAAACAAATTAAAGTGAAATAAATGAGGGCAGAAATAATCATGGCATAGCTCATCAATTTTCCTTTCCTTAACTACCATACTCTTTCTTCATTGTATTTAGTACAGGATCTACAGGGTCTCACTACACCGATTGGACTTGTAGTGATCCTTCCTGTTTCTTTATCTCCTCTGGGTTCCTAAAAAGAATTGGTAGTGAATTAAGATACCTGCTTCTGAGTGTCAATATCTTGAGGGTTTTGGAGGTATCAGGCATTTGTGTGACATTGTTCATGCCTGTGAGCGCTGCAGATTTTGCAGCTCTTACCTGTCCACACCAGGATTATGGTTTCGAATCACCAGTCTCATTGGTACTGGCGTGTATTAAGAGGTTGCAGATTTGATCAATTTACATTGAATTCAGCTCTAAGGGCAGGAGGGTGACTCTAGTGGCACTATATATGGACCTGCTTGCCTGCTCCTGCACTTGAAAGTGCTGTTGCTGACCCACAGATTGGATGCCTTGATTTACCTTTTCCTCTCCCTGGGTGTGACCTCTGCACATCTGTCTTTGGATTTTGTGGCCTTTATCATGCCTCTGCCTGAGCTCTGTCAATACCAGATTGGCCTCTGCACCTTGCCTGTGCCTTCCTTCCAGCCTCTCTGATATACTCTGATATTTTCCAGCCACTTTGTAATCTTTCCCTGTGTGCATGCTAGCCACAGTGCAGATGGTAGGGGAGTAAGGGAGCGCAGGTCGCTGTCCGTGGTCCTGAATCACCACCCATACGCTGAAAGAGCCTGTGTGTAGTGTTTCTTCTTTCGATTGACAGCACTAGAAGTTGAGCTCAGCGCCTTTACACTGAGTTATTATGAGACCGGGCCTCACTAAGTTGATTTGTCCACACTCCTTTCATCTTGCACTCTAGCCTAGTTCATGCTACTGGTCTCAAAATTCTGTTCTGCTGCACACTGGACAAGAGCACTGTTTTAGGTTATGAAGTACCTCTGGAAGAATGCTACATTGCCCAGACTGGCCTCAGACTACTAGGCTCAGAAACTCTGGAATTATAGGCATGCCCTACTGCATCCAGTTAAGGAATATTTTTGAGTAAAGTTGTTGAGAGTGATAAGTAGATCAGAATCTAGATATTCACAAAGTGTCCTCTTTATCTTCAGGAATAGATATCACATATGAGTGGGGTAATGGAGTCAATCAGTTTTCTTTTAGGTGACCTCTCACTATATTGGTCATGCCATTTGCAAGTTCATTCTCGAGTTCAGGGCTCAGCTGCTGAAGTGATCCTTTTGCTTCAGCCTCCCAAGTATCTGGAACCATAGTTTGGTTTAAAATTTTCATTTTTTGGTGGCAGGGAGATGGCTCAGTGGAATAAGTGCTTCCCTGGCAAGCACAAGGGCCTGAGTTCAATCCCCAGTTCCACCAAAAATAAATAAATAAATAAATAAATAAAATAAATTTTCATTTTAGGCAAAGAAGTTTGGCCATAAATGGATAATCACTGAAGCTGGATTATAAGTACTTTGAGGGTCCTTGTATATGTATTTTCCTTATATTTTTGTATATGTTTGGAAAACTATAAGAAA
This sequence comes from Octodon degus, assembly GCF_000260255.1. NCBI lineage: Eukaryota > Metazoa > Chordata > Mammalia > Rodentia > Octodontidae > Octodon > Octodon degus. The sequence continues at coordinate 3,893,742 of NW_004524666.1, read as the reverse complement.
ATGTAGTCATTTGAAAATACTTCCCCTGGGGTCCTATAATTACAGCCTCTCATACAGAACCTAGTAACTTTATTTTAGGCTGTGCCTGTGCTCATAGCTGCCTTTCAGGCAGTTGACTGTGTCACTTTTATTGAGCCAACGATGACTATAATTACAGCATCTATGCACTGGCAGAAACGTAAACAATCAAATCAGATTTTGGGGGGGTTGTTAGGTTCTAAGTCAATTCTTATTGGCTGCTAGGTAAGTGCTTTTCCACTGGGCATGTTTGCTGCCCCTCTAATCTGAATTGATTAACAATAGGGTGGCACAAAGCCAATTGACTTTAGTTATAAGGCAGCATATTAAAGCAGTTTTTGCTTCTTTAAAACCCAGGTTTTTGCCCTCATATAAGTATCATCGTCTGAAATGGCACTGAATGGATCAGCTGACAGTTAGAAGATGGTGATTTTTAAACATCTTATGACAGAAAAAGTTGTAACTTTGAAGGTAACTTTTTTTAGGCATTGAATCCCTACAAGTAAGAGCTGTTAGTGGGACAATATATTGGAATATTTTTTACTTAAAAGTATATGTGGAAGGTAGAAGGGAACAATCTTTCCTTTGGTAAGAACAAACTTTCATAAATATGTGGTGAGATTTTACCTAAGTGGTAAAATGTGGCTATAGAAGAGGTGTTATATTAAAGGAAAGAAGAATAGCATAAGGTATTAAATATAATTTTAGAGTCAGGTGTGCTGGCATGTGCCTGTAATCCTAGCACTTAGGTGGCTGGGGTATGAGGATGACTAGTTCCAGAGCAGTCTGAATTACGTGACCTCAATCTCATCCAGATCAAGCAAACAAAGAAACAAAGAAACAAACAAAAAACCCAAGTAAATAAAAGCTGGACTGTTTGGCCCATGCCTGTAATCCCAGCTATTTTCAAATGACTACATTTTCTTATTAATTTGGGAGGCTGAGGCATGAGAATTTTGAGTTCCATGCCAGATTTAGCCATTTAGTGAGACACTATCTCAAAATAAAAGAGTGAAGGGTATAGCACAGTGGTAGAGTGCTTTGGGTTCAATCCCTAGAATCTTCGCTCCAAATGTAGTTTTAGTTTTGCCATAATTGATTGTGTATCTGTGTACAATTCATATATTCTGCCTAGATATCTATTTCAACTGTCCAATAGAGTTATTTCACATTTTCTGTCTCTAATAATGCTATTCATTCCACCAGCAAATAGTTATTGAATATACAATGTAATAAGATGTAGAGATATCAACAGTCTATCTTATAGACATCATCCAGTGAGGGACACAAACAGAAAAATAATCTACACATGGTAATTAAGTTGTAATGTAGACCTAGCTATGAAATCACAGAGGATAGCCTCTAATTCACCTAGGGATAAAGATCTGGAAGAAACTCTAGGAGTGAAAGGTAAGTAAGGTGGGAAGCACTTTCCACAGAGAGATTATGCACATGCAGAGATGTGATATATGATTGAGCAGTGTGTAATTAGAGAACAAGCATTTTGCACAATTGGAATAAGGGCTATGTAGCAGAACATTGGAACACAGTGAAGCTGAAAAAGAGATGGATCAAACAGCTTTATATCATTCCAGTAATCTGAACTTTATTCTCTCTTTTTAAACTTTATTCTTAATCTGATGAAAATAACCACGGATGGACTTTAAATTGGGAACAATATGACCCAATATTAGAAAGACTTCCATGGGATCATAATGTGGAAGACTGATTAGTTGCAGGCATGAGGCCTGGCTCAGGGGAAACAGCTAGAATACTAGGGCAACTATTCCTCGAGGAAATCATTATAGACAGATAAATTAGAAATTAGTAAAGAGTCAGACAAGGATGGGCTCATATGGGAGTCAATGCAGATGACAAAAACACATCAAAACTGGCTGGAGGCACATCTGAAGAATGCCAGGTCTCAAGGTGGAAATGCAGTAGCCAGGCCTGTAAGCTTCCTTTGAGATAAACAATGGCTTGAGATTATACTGTAATTCGCCCAACCCAGTCTAGTAGGTCCAGTTAGACACCAGTGGGTGACCAGAATATCTGGATCCATCCTACATTCCTTCTTGCCCTTTTCTGAAAGTGTCTCTGTTTTTTTCTATATTAGAAAATTTTTTTATCTTTTTTTTATTTTAACATTTATTGTGTGTGTGTGTGTGTGTGGCCAGCTCAGCCCACCAGGGGGCGTGGCTGGCTGGCATGTGGTGCTGGGGGATTGAACCGCAGTCCCTGTGCTTTGCCAAGCTTGTTCCAAGTAGGTGCTTTAGACCACTGAGCCATCTTTCCAGCCCCTATATTAGAAATTATAGATAAACAACAGGTAATGGTGCTAGCCATATACCCTGATTATTTGCCTTGCTTCCCTATTGAATCAATATTATTTAAGCAACTATGCTTGTGATCATATTTGTTGATTGTAGTTTGACCCATATTTGTACCCATGTTGTAATTTTATTGTATACAACATTCTTGGATAAATAGCCTATGTGGGAACCCCTTTCAGGACCTCTCCTGCTTCTCAGGAGCTTACTCTCAGCAAACCTTTCCTACGCTTAATCTCCATGGTTCTCTAAATTAATTCTGCAATATTTGGAAGACACAAAGTTGGTACATCTCACATTTGACAGGTTGAGACTTTGGCACAAAATGACAAAGTCACATGCACCTATGATAATGGGTCAGAGATAAAAGGACAGAGAAGTGAAATATTTAAGGGGTATAGGGAAATCAATAGAGCTTGTGAGACTCGTAGGATATAGTGGTGAACAACTGAAAGGTGATGCTATAATTTTGAGCTTGTGCTTTAGGATGTATGTAGATAAAGACAGATGAGGATGGAGTAGCACAATTATGAAATTTGCTATATTTTTGGCTGAGTCCCATTTGAACTTTGTTTTTCTTGGAGCTCTTCATTGTCTGAGGTTTTGCTATAGCTGATGCCCACTTCCCACCATAGAAACTAAAAAAAGAAAAAAAAAAGACAGATTCACTTTGCTGGCTTCCCTTGCAGCTGGAGCACAAACTTATGCCCTAGGCTCAAGCAATCAAGTGCTGAAGATCTCGAATGTGAACTGGAAGCAAGGAGATTTAGCACAGGGGTATAATACTTGCCTAGCAAGCATGAGGCTATAAGTTTAATTCTCAGCACACAAAACAAAACAAAACAAACAAAAAAATACATACACACAAAACAAAACAAAACTACTGGAGCCAGTGATATCAATAAGCCATTGTGGTGGGAGTGGAAGTAGTAGAGGGTCCTTTGTGGCATTCAGTGTTGCTGTTGGTAGCTCAAAGCTGGTAGAAGCTGTGTGGCTCTGGTGTCTGACCTTCACCTTCATTCCCATCAGATACTTTCTATGGAGTAACCCCAACTGCTCTTCAGAGTCCTTTTCATTGCCTGGTTCTCAGACTTGGCTGTCTGGACTTTCTTGGTTTCTCCTCCTTGACTTATCAATTAATTTTGATGCTTGTAACTAGATCTCTGATGGGCATTAGCAAACTTTTATGGTGAAAAACAGTGGGGGCCTGTGTTTGCATTTTTGTTTAGCGAGGCCTTCTTCAACAAAAGAAATTTATGACTAGCTAGAGAATTATGGTGAGAACTACCTAACCAGGCCTGATTTGACTGAATGAGGGCTGAGAGCCAGAACCTTAGAGGCATCTCTGGGTTGTAAATCTGAAAACTGGTGTTATCCCTCCTCTGGAGATTTATTTACCAGAGAATCTAGAATTGTTTATGTTCCAC
>NW_004524666.1:3887214-3889107 GCF_000260255.1 Octodon degus | reverse complement strand
AATTAAATGGAAAGTGAGAACTTAAGGATTAAACAATGAAGACAGGGCAAGGAGAAAGGCTAGGAAACATGGCAGGAGCAAGACCATACATTTATATACACAAGATGGTTAAGGCAGTGATTCTGAGAATCTCCATCAGGTTTTTGAAGCTGGCAGTTAATTGGTAGGATTCCCACCGTGATTATACATGCTAATACCTGTGAAGTAAGCAAATGCACTGACGATAGCAATGTGTAGTACTTTTCTTTTCTATTTGACATTTTTCTCCTATAATACAAGCCTTGTATTCATAGAATGACATCTAATTTTTGTTGCATGATTACAGGGGAAAATTGGAGCACAGGGAGTCACTATTTTATTTGCTTTTAAGTGAATAATAACAATCTGTGTCTGCTTCAGAAACCTTATGTGTGCCTTTAAAATAATACTAACTAACAAGAGTACTTAAAGACATAGAGTTTTGTGTACCTGGAGATATCATTGAATTGGAGCTAGCAGTTGTCAGGAGGAAATCAAGGAAAGGCGAGGGGACTAAGTTTAGAGTGGTGATAAAAGATGAGAAAGAGCAGCAAGATGACACTAGGAGCAGGTACTAGTAAAAGGCTGATACCTGGGGAGAAAGGAACAAGGACTGAACCTAACACCTGGAGCAAACCTCCTCAGGCAGGAAGTCTAACTAGGAAATTTGAATATAAAAGTTTTCATGTTGAACCTCATAGCATGCTAGCGAGTATTTCTTCTCTTGCACTTGCTAGGTACTGTGCCAGGTTCTAAGGAAGGAGTCTTATCCTCAGTGAGTATATATTCCAGTGGAAGGATAAGAATAAGGAGACACATAGGTGTTATTTGTGAGGCAAAGGTAAACATAATTAGAGAGAATAAAGCAAGAAGAACGTTCTAGAAAATGTCAGGAGAAATGACACAGATATTAATTTATATAGGATGGTAATCCAGAAACGCCTGTCTGTTACAGAGCTAGGAAGTACTGAAGATTGCCAAGGGATGGGACAACAGGGAATATAGAATTATTCTTTAAAGAGTACAGAGGCACACTCTCCATGGGCACCACACTGGGGAAAAGACCCTAGGGTCCCCTACATGCTAGGCAAGGGCTCTACCAATGAGTTAAGCCTTCAAATGAGGTAGAGCAACATAGTTGCCATGGTCTTTCAGCTCATTCTACCTTATCCTTGCTTGAGGGCTCATCTACACCTGCAGTTCACAGATCTGCCAGACATATGAGCAGAATTTAAATGCAAATTTGGAGGCTCTTCTGCTTTGGCTCATTCTTCCCAGAATTATCTACTAACTTTTCTAGGAATTGATGTTGAGCATGACCTGATCTTCTGGTTCATCAAATCAGACAGAGATTATTTTCGATTTCAGTATTAACTATTGTATGCCAAGCATAGGCCTTGCCTCAGTTCCTGTGAAAACAGGATGCTCACTGGCTGTCTATTCTGGCTCAGGTTGACTTCATTTCAGTTTTGCCTGGCTTATTTCCTTTGTAATGCCTTCAGGAAGTTAACTGGCATTTTTCTCCGAGGCGTCAGTGTGTGCGTGTGTGTGTGTGTGCGTGCGCGTGCGCATATGCAGCTTGGTTCAGCGCAAGCTCCCCATGCGTGTCTCCTCGGCCAGTTCTGATTCCTCAGCTTATCACCACAGTTACACCCTTGTACAAACCCTAAATTTCTCGCCTCTTTCTCCCATTATCATCCTAACTCAGTGATCCCTAAGCTCCGTTAAGTATGATTGTTTATCTAAAGCTACATACAGGAAGCTGAATTTGGTTGGATAAAAATGCAGACAGAAATACTAAATGGTCTCTCTTTAAATGTACAAATTAGCAAAATTAGAATATTTTTGGTCTTGATGTGAGAAAAACCTGGGCGT
>NW_004524666.1:3886384-3887114 GCF_000260255.1 Octodon degus | reverse complement strand
CTCTACAGAGTTTGGACTTATCCAGCTGCGTCTGCTTTAGGTCTGGCTGCTGTGCTCAGCTCCTTCCCACTGTGGATCTGGGCTAGGAATGGGTCTGGGGGGTTCCCGGAACTCGGCAGAAATTCCTACTCAGTGGGAGGGGTGGGGGAGGTACGGCGGAGTGATGGGGGGCAGCCCGAGGGGGTGGGAGAGTGTCTGGCCCACACTGCGCCTGGGCTGGGACTGGTCCCACCGGCACAGGTTAGCAGGAAGCTCTCCACACACTCACCGGACCTGGGCTAGGATTGGGCAATTCAGGCTGTTTTCCTGCAAAACCAATTTCAGTATGCAGTAAGGGCTCGACAAATGCAGGCAATTGTTATAGTAAGACTGAAAAAGTCGAGCACTGATTGTATTAGACTTTAAGTAACATGTATAAGAGGTTTACAGGTTTACTTTAACTTATGGACAATGAGGAGAACTGCAGAAATTCTGAGACAGGAGGTAAACTATTTTAAATTATCCAAGCATATAGCTCAGTAGCACAGCATTTGCCTGGCTCGCTCAAGGTCCTGAGTTCAACTCCTGTCACTAAAAAGAAAAAAAGAAAGAAAGGAAGAAAGAAAGGAAGGAAAGAAGGAAGGAAGGAAGGAAGGAAGGAAGGAAGGAAGGAAGGAAGGAAGGAAAAAGAAAGAAAGAAAGAGAAAATAACCCTGACAGAGACCAGAAGGAGTTCTTTCTGATGGCAGCT
>NW_004524666.1:3882678-3886284 GCF_000260255.1 Octodon degus | reverse complement strand
TCCTCCTCCTCTTCTTCCTCCTCCTCCTCCTCCTTTTAATGTATTTGTACAGGATCTCACTATGCAGCTCAAACTGGTAGTGATCCTCCTGTCTTCAGCCTCCCTAGCACTGAGATTACAGGTGTGCACCAACCATACCCAGACTTAGTGGCTAGCTCAGTGAGCCAGGGCCCGGGGCCAGTGCAGCATGTGGTGCAGGGAATCTCAGCCCTACTTCCTATTTTAAAACAAGGTCTTTTTAGGTTGCTAAATTGCTAAGCTATGCTTGAACTTGTGATCCTTCTGCCTCAGCCTCCCAGAGTGCTGGGGTTAGCAGTGGAGATACGGCTCAGTGGTAGTGCTCTTGCCTTGCATGCACTAGTCCCTGGGTTTGATCTCCAGCACAACAAGAAAACAGAATGCTGGGATTATAAGTATGTACTTCCATGTCTGGCCCTTTCTTTTGCTTTTTTCATAATATTAACTAATGCAAATTCCCTTGTTTCTTAAGCCCCTCCCAAAGTTCATATTGTCTTACAGATAACTATATCAGCAAAGTGTCACTTTACATTATATAAGAAAAAAAATCATTCTTTTTGAGATACATGGTAACATATTACATACCACAATTTACTCAGCTTTTTTAAAAAAAAATTTATTTATTTAGTGTGTGTGTGTGGGGGGCAGCTCAGCCCACCAGGGGGCGGGGCTGGCTGGCAGGTGGTGCTGGGGGATTGAACCGCGGTCCCTGTACTTTGCCAAGCTTGTTCCAAGTAGGTGCTTTAGACCACTGAGCCATCTCGCCAGCCCTCAGCTTTTTTTTTTAATGACCTACAAAATCACAAGTTCAAGCTAAGCGTTATAGCACCACTACAAACAGTGATACAAAAAGTTACCTTGATACAGTATGTTATTTTGCACATTTTTTTTTTGTTTTTTGAGACAAGGTCTTGCTTTGTAACTCAGGCTGGTCTTGAATTCACTAGTAGCTCAGGCTGGCTTCATGCTACAGAAATCCCCCTGTCTCAGCTTCCTGAGTATTGGAATTACAGGTGTATGCCGCCATACCCAGCTTACACAAATTTAAATATATTATAAGATAAAGTTCAAGTTGAACTGCTAGGTCAAAGATAAAAGTATTTGACTTTTGCTAGATATTGCTAAACTGTTCACCAAATGGGTTGTCCCAGTTAACACTCTGCAGTGATGTAGGAAATGGACTTCATTTTCCAATAAATCAGAGTCAGTCACTTTTTTTTTTTTGTTTGTTTTTCCGGAACTGGGGATTGAACTCAGGCCCTTGAGCTTGCCAGGGAAGTGCTTATTCCACTGAGCCATCTCCCCGGTCCCTTCAGTCAGGTTTTATATTCATCACTTTACAGAAGTGATCATTTTCAAGGACACAAGTAACCTTATGTTGCCAAATTCAGTGGTCAATGTTCAATCTTCTTATCCTACCTAGAGCATTTGGACAGTCTAGATATTGCTTCTGTTTCACTAACTCTCCTCATTTCTCTCTCTTAGACTGATTTAATGCCACCTCCACTTGCTTATCTGTAAATATTGGATGTCTTATTATCTCCAATTTCTCTACCTATGATCTTCCATAAGTGGTTTCATATATGTTTATTTTGTAATTTTTTTTTTTGTGCCAGAGTTGCATTATGTACTTCAGCCTTGCCTTTGAGCTCACCGCACAGCCAAGGCTGGTCTCAAACTCTCTGCAATTCTCCTGCCTCAGTTTCCCCAACGATGGGATTCTAGGTGTGTGCCTCCATGGCCGGCCCAGTTCTGTGGCTTTCATTACTAGCTGTAGCTGGTGATGATTAAATGTAACACACTAACACCTCAGATCACAAATGCTTCTGTATTTGAACAATTTTGGTCCTGGACAGAGGCTCTGGGCACGATTTTACTTCTGTTCTCAGACTGTGCACTGGATGACAAATACGAATTCTGCCATCTGCTTTGCTCTGACATGTGGCCGTGGCTTCCTCTAGCTGAGATTGTGGCCCCAGACAGACCTGTGTACATTTGCTGTGAAGCTTCTTTTGTGCGTTTTAAACACATATACTACTGTAGTAATTTGTTTCACAAACAGAGCCCATTCAACTCAGCTATTCCCCTCTTAAGTATTTTTCCAAATGAACTGAAACCATCATACCACAGTGATAAATATGCACCCATGTTTATGGCAGCACAACTTATCATAGCTAAATCTTGGAAGCAACCTAGATGCCCATCAACTGAGGAATGGATAAAAAAGATGTGGTATTTTTACACAGTGGAGTATTACTCAGCCATAAAAGGGATAAATTTGAGGCTTTTATCAGTAAATGGATGCAGCTAGAGACCATACTCGTAAGTGAAATAAATCAGAACCACATATGTCAACATGGTATTGTTGGGGCCAGGGAGATGGCTTAGTAGAATAAGTGCTTCCCTGGCAAGCGCAAGGGCCTGAGCTCAATCCCTGACTTCGCCAAAAAACAAACAAACAAACAAACAAACCATGGTATTGTTTCACTAGTGTAAGAACCTGAAAGAAAATAAAATCTGAAAAGTACCATACTGTGATAAGGGAAATATCTATTCAAAAGGAAGGAAATATTGAGATGAGAAGAACCGGGGAAGAGATGTATCTATGTAGGATGACTTTGAATAATTGTATTGCTTATTTCTGCTGGTCTATGGAAAGTAGCATTTAATGCTTAAGTTTTTCTTTCTTCTTAATTTCTTATAACTTCTCCCCCCAATTTTGCATGCATTTATCTGGTAATCTAAACAACTAATTTGAAGACAACACTATACAATACAACAAATACTGTTGAATTTGTGTTATTTTGTTTAGTGAAATTCTGTTTCTAATATTTTATTATCATTATTTTATATTCTCTTTAAAAAATAAAAAGTTCTGTCCAACTGCATCTCCATCTATATATATTTTATGTAATTGTAGAGATGAGACAATCAACCATCTCTATGTTTTTCTGTCCAGATGTTCATAGGAGGTCAACACTTGCCTTTGTGAATGCTATAGGCATAATAATACACGGGTGGAGTTTTGAAGAACTGGTTCCTGAGATGTTAAAGTGTCAGGGCTAAATCAGAGAAGTATGAAGTTAGATAAGGTGTAGGTTAGAGCACCTAAATCAATGGTTAATTAAGATAGAACTGAAGCTTATGGGGTGGCCCAGGTCCATAATCTCAGCATTTGGGAGGTTGAGGTAAGAAGATCACAAGTTTGAGCTGATCTTGGCCTTTTAGCATATGAGAAATATTTTGCCTCAAAATAAAAAAATAAGAAGATATATGAATATAGCTCAATTAGAAGGCCTTGAGTTTACGGATTAAATAATTCATTTTGACATATGTCCAGGTAAAGTAAAGCTGGAAGAAAAACATTCCTTCCTTGATACCATGAATTCCACAATCTCTAAGGCTTAGGGTAGGAGGGCTGACCAAGAAATGTTGACTGTATTCCAAATGACCTGAGTCAAGATGATTATGAGATATACAACATCCCCAAGTGGCTACTGTGGCAGACAGAAGAAACACTTTTGTTAGATCAGTTTAACTTTCTCTAAAAGCAACAAGTTAAACTGATCTAACAAAAGTGTCTCTTCC
>NW_004524666.1:3868888-3874103 GCF_000260255.1 Octodon degus | reverse complement strand
GAAGGAAGGAAGGAAGGAAGGAAAAAGAAAGAAAGAAAGAGAAAATAACCCTGACAGAGACCAGAAGGAGTTCTTTCTGATGGCAGCTTCTGTTCTTGGTGTCACAAGTCATCTCAGTGTATTAGCAAGTCCCTTTTTAAATATGAGGTAACTAAAACTGAATTTCTGTCACTTGAAACTGAAAAAGTTTTGATTTATAAATCTCCATGTATAGATAGTGAAATTTAAAACCAGAGACTTTGCTGATTCACAGTTTTTTGGTGTCAAGATCAGCACCAGAAAGCTCAGGTCTCCACTCCATAGCTGCAACCCTCTCTGCCCTGGGAAATTAGATCACTCTTTCAGTGCTCTTTTGTTTTGAAGAAAAGGCAAACAAATTAATTTGTCGTGGGCAATTACAGGGATCAAACTTGACTTGACTAGAGCCATCTTGGCTGTAGAAGCCATTGTGCCCACTAGATGACCCTGGCACGAATTCCAGAACCTACAGGATAAGGGCTGGGGAGATGGCTCAGTAGAATAAGTGCCTGCCTAGGAAAGCGAAGGGTCCTGAGTTCAATCCCCGGTATCAGAAAAACAAAAACAAAAACAAAAACAAAACACCAAAAAAAAAACAACCAACCAACAAAAAACAGAACCTACAGGATAAATGCAGTTGTTAAGACAACATACAGAGTTTTGTACCTTCTGCTGACACCCTAAATCAAATCAATCCCCCCACTTCCTTCCTTCTTTCCAATAATTGCTTAGATACTTTTACATATTTAACTCTGTATTATTTTTTTTTCTTTTATTTCTTTTTTTTTTCTTTTCCTTTTTTCATATTTTAGGGAAAGGTCTACAAGGTGTTCAGGGTCTCACTACTAGATCAGACTCATAGCGATCTGCCTCTTTACAGCCTCCCAAGAGCTGGGATTATAGATTGTGCCACCACGCCCAGTCTCAGTTGCCATCTCAGTGTACCCCTGGGTGGGACCGGCACAGCAGACCTGGGGATTGAACCCCCAGCCCCTGTGCCTGCTTGCAGGCACTTTAATCCAATGAGCTATTTGGCTGGTCCTTGTATTATTTTCTTTTGCAACACTAGAGGTGAAACCTGGAGTCTCACATCCTAGACATGTGCACTACCACTGAGCTACATTCCCAGCCTCCTGACTTTTTGATACATTAATAGTTTTTAAGAATGAGAACAAAAGTTTTATTGTTGTTATTTTATATTAGTACGTGTTTGCTGCACAGGGTGTCTCCCTGTGCAGAAAGTAGGTATGTGTACTGAACATATCTTGGTTCTTCTTCTTCTCCTTCCCTTCCCTACCCTATGCTCCTCCCTCCATATCTAAACTCCTTTCCCCCATTTTTAGTATCATCATCATTATTATTTTAGTTCATGTTTCTGATATACAACAATTATTTCATGGTGGGTAATTACTACATGTGCACAACACAGTAAGTATTTCTTGTCATCTCCTTCCACTACCTACTCCCGCCAGTGTTAGTTTCTTACTCCATTTTCCATTTTTATAAGATCTATCTCCCTGTTTCCTTTCATCAGTCTTTTATGTTGCTCATTATTTGTACTTTGAGTTTACTCAGGTTAAAAAGACGCAGCGTTTAAGTTTGTGTGTCTGATTTAATTCATTTGATATTGTTTTCAGGGTGCATCCACTTACCTATAAATATCTCCAGTTTGTCTTATTTATTTATTTAGGTAACTGGGATTGAACTCATGACCTTGTGCTTACCAAGCTGGCGCCTATGCCACTGGGCTATATCCCTGGCCCCTTGTCCTTCTTCATAACTAAGTAATATTCAGTTGCGTTTAGATAGCATGTTTTCTTTAGCCATTTATCTTGATGGACACATAGGCTCTTTCTAAGATTCAGCATTTATGAATTGTGCTGCTATAAACGTTAGTGGTCACGTATTGCTGCAATATGATGTCTTTAACTCTTTGGAGAAGATACCTCAAAGAGGATATTTGTGTTCAATGGAATTTCTATTTTAGTTTTTTGCAAAATCATCATCCATAATGGTTGTCCTAGTTTACATTCTCACTAACAATGTAGGTTTCTTTTTCATCGCAGCCATGCCAGCATTTGTTATTATTTGATTTTGTGATGACTACTATTCTTTCTGGAGTAAGATGAAATCTCCGGGTTGTTTTAATTTGCATTTCTCTAGTGTGCAGAGGTGCTGGACATTTTTTTCATGTATTTATTTGCTATTTATCTTTCTTATTCTGAAAAGTGTCTGTTTATTTCAGTTGCCCATTTTGTGATTGGATCTTTATTTTGGGAGTCTAATTTTTTTTTATCTCTTTATGTATCCTAGATGCTATTCTTTTATCTGAAGTGTAGCTAGCAAAATTTTTTCACATTCTCCAGATTGCCTCTTCACTCTGTTGGTTGTTTCCTTTGCCATGCAGATGCTTTTAAATTTGATACTAGCTGTTACTTTTTTATGAATTGGAATTTTGTTCAGAACATCCTTGCGTGTTTCAAGAGTTTTTATCTACTTTTTCTTCCAGGGTTTGGAGTTCTCCAGTATTTGGGGTGTGGTGATGGAGAGATTGGACTGAAATATGCAGAGTCTGCCTCAGAGGTTTGGCTTCTGCAGCTTGTTTGTTCCCTTGGCATATTTTGGGTGCTCTCAGGATGGCTCCCAGAATGGCTGCTCCCCAGCAGAGCAGGAGCAGGGGTGATATAGATCAGTTATGGTAGTGTTGCCTTCCCTTTTCAGCAATCCAGATATTAGGTCTGATCTACATGTATCATCCTTCAGGCTAATATTCTGTTTCAGGGAATAGTTCTTTAACTACTTCTCCCACTTCAGAGTACCTGTATTTTCAGGGAATCTTCTCTGAGTATCTCTGATGTGACTTCTCCTCTAGTCAGCTGTGTCAAATCTCATGTTAACAGTTTTTGATAAAACCCAGATACGTTATGACTAGCCCACTTCTGTCTCTTACCCAGCAAGTGACCCATTTGCAAATGATGAAAATGGAAGCTTCCAGGTTAAAAAAATGTCTTCTTGCCTCATGGTCTGGAGATCCTCTTCTCTTATGCATACACTTCCATCTGCAAGCCTCTAATTGTACTTTGTGTAATGCTGAACTTGTCCATCGTTACACTACGCTCCTTCTGACTCTGGTGGCCTATTCTGATCTGTCAGGTCTCTCTGAAACAGCAACCAAGAAGAAGCTTTTTACATTAATGGGAAATGCTCTTACTAAATTAAACGTTGATTAAATCTGTTTTCACTCCCACCTTAGCAAGCATCTTGTTCTACTCACTTCTGTGACTATACCCAGCAGCCTTTTAACTCATCCAGCTGTTGCTGCTCTTTCCCACTTCTCTCTAATAATCCCCCCACTACTCCCTGAATAGGCTTCAAGCTCCTAAGCATGTCATTCAAGGCTATCAGAAATCTGGCTAACTTGTTAGCCTTAATTCCCTAATTACTCTATCCAAAAGCTTTGGCTAAATCAGCTTTTAGTGCTCAACAAGTATCAGCTGTTCTTATTTTTGTTAAGAAGATTGTCCTGCTTGTTTCTATTTTTCCTGTGTAAATGTGACCTCCTTTAGGCATGAAATGCCCGATTCTACTCTTCCCCTACACTGAAGTGTTGATTGTCTTCCTCATATTGCCGAGTTTTTTTCAGTGCAACTTGAAAGATTCTCCATAGTTGTGCATATTACTGTTATATCTGAACATCCCTTAACTTTCAGAAGTTGAACTCAAGTCTAAGAAAAGCATCTCATTCTTTATTATATTTACACCTTACACATAAATACTGTGTAAGTTTTAAGTTCACCTTATCAATGATGAGGTGAACTCACCAGCACCCTTTATGTAAGCAAAATTAAACGCTTAGGCCAGGTGTGGGGGTGCATGTCTGTAATCCCAGTACTCGGAGGCTGAGGTTGTGATCAAACACATGATAATCCTCCAGCCTGGGCTACATAGTGAGTTCAAGGCATGGACTACAAATTGGGAACACAGATAGAAATGACTTACAATATACAAGTTAAGTGGTACTACTTTTCTATTATTTTTTGGTAGGAAACGGAAACGTGCTCTTATTTTCTCCCATGAAATATGATCATTAAGGATGCTGAACTCGCTGTAATGATTAGAAATTTTTTTTCTCCACTTGCTAATGATTGAACCCAAGAACTTGTGCATGTTCTATCTCAGAGCTATATCTCCTTCCCCATAAAATTCTTTTGGTAGGACTAATGACTGATTTCATTTCATTTAATCATATATTGCAATCCTGAGAACTGAACCCAGGGCCTCATGCGTGCTAGGCAAACTATAATCTCACCTACCATCATCATCATCATCATCATCATCATCATCATCATCATCATCATCATTATCATCATCATTATCATCATCGTTGTCATCACTATCATTGAGACAGGGTCTCATTATGTAATCCAAGCTGGCCTTGAATTTAAGACAATCCTGGCTTTTCCTCCTGAGTGCTAGAATTATAAGAATGCATCACTACTGGCTGCTGGTCATTTTTATTTTGAGACAGAATTTATTAAATTTCCTGAATTCGAATGAAACTCATAGTTTTTCTCTCTCTGCCAGCAGAGTATGTTGGATTATAGACATGTGCCTTTGCTCCTGGATTCATTTCAGTCAATATTTAATTATGCCAGCACCATTTTCACTGAGTAGGACCTCCGGTATAATGTTGAATACAAATTATAGAAACAGACATTCTTGCCTTACTTATGGTCTTAAAAGGAAAGCAACCAACATTCTACCAGAAAAATCTATCTATCTATCTATCTATCTATCTATCTATCTATCTATCTATCTGATTAGGGGTGAAAAGGAAATAGAGTAAGAAAAAGAGAGAGACAGAGAATGTTTGAGTTTTTAAAAATTCCTCAGAGGGACAAGGAAGCTTCTTTCCTGACAGTTCTCAGCAACTTCTCATTTCTCTGTAGTCTGGTTTCTGAACTCGAGGCTCTCAGCAGTGGGTTGGGATAGGTAACAACTCAACTACGTACCCTCAATTCAGGGATAAAGTCAGAGCATGGGCTGTGTAGAAGTGTAGATACCAAAATGAAATTAGAATTTATAATTAGTGCTAAGGAGGAAAAAAATAGAACAATCCTATGGAATAAAAGCTTTAAGAGCCAGATGTGGTGGAACACACCTGTAATACCAGCATTCAGGAGGTTGGAGAATTGAC
>NW_004524666.1:3857206-3867808 GCF_000260255.1 Octodon degus | reverse complement strand
GAATGCTACAACTTCTTGAGCAATCTTCTTATTGAAATTTTATGCAATTTTAATTTGTTTATGAAGCTTCTTGTGCTTTAGGGTTTTTGTCATTAAATATTCTTTGTTGGAAATAGTCGCTTGGTTTCAGCCAGAACATTTCAAACTCAATTATCTGATAATTTAAAAAAATAAAATAAAAGCCTAAAGTACTTCTTCAGCTCTACATCCCACTCCATTTGTGTTTACTCTTTTTATTTCCTACAGAGTCTGATCCAGAACATTAATATTCTTTAGAGAACAGCTACTGGTACTATTTTGCTAACTCCCTTTAGGGGGAGGGACAGTGAACAGTGTCTTGGACAAAGGGACTCTTCTTCATTTGCCCTTCACAGTCTCTCTTATTAGGCTTCAAATACCAGCCATCTGGTTCTATCCCCTACTATGGATCTGTAGCTCGGAAGAGTCATGCGTGCCCAAGCATCTACCTGGCAGCTCTCCTTCAGTACTTCACAGCACCTCAAACTTCCTATGACATGATTTCCTGCTCCAAACCTGGTTCTCCTGTGGTGTTTCGTGTTTCAGAGAATGGTACCATGATATATGCAACTGGGTAAGTCATCTTTTTCTTTCTTATTTTCCAAATCCAATCCATCATGAAATGTTATTGATTTTTAGTACAAAAACATTTCTCGGTCTACTCAGTTCTCTCTACTTTTAGAACTACCATGCTGCCTGAAAGACAAATTTTGCCCCTTTTTTGATGGGGTTGTACTGTGTTGTTGAGTTTGGTGTCTAACTCCTGAGTTTAAGACATCTCCCAGCCTTAACCTCCCAAGTAACTGAGACTACAGATGTGTGCCACCATGCATATAGTCTCTCTCTCTCTCTCTCTCTCTCTCTCTCTCTCTCTCTCTCTCTCTCTCTCTCTCCTGGTACTTGGAATTGAACCAAGGGAACTCTACCTTTGAACAATATTCACAGCTCTTATCTTATCATAGTATCATATGGTATTATATCATATTGTATTGTATTTTTAAAGACTTTTGATTCAGTTTTTAAAAAGCAGTTGATTTTTTTTTTTTTTTTGTGGTACCAGGGATTGAACTCAGGACCTTGAGCTTGCCAGGCAAGCACATATTCCACTGAGCTATCTCCCCAGCCCCCATAAAAAGCAGTTGATTTGAGAGGTATCATTAATTTCTTTTTAGTTTTTAGGGAAGGGCCTACAGGGTGCTCAGGGCCTCACTACTAATGATTTGTACAACACAAATGATTTCCAAAATTTAGACATCAACACTTGGTCTTTTTAGGTGGAGGTAGAAGCCTGGACCATCTTCAAAGACCGGCACTGACTGTGCAGAGTAACCATGACAGCCACACCTCCTGCTTTGATGACAGCAGTTCACCAGGCTCCAAGCAGTTCCATAAATGGCGGTCCTTCTAGTGAAATGCAATTCTGTCTACTAATTCTTTGCACTTTCTCACCTTAAGTGGATGGAAAACACTGGACGTTAGGGACAACTCCATAGATTCTGGTAGGAACATCTTTAAAGTCTGAAATATGATAGTAACTGATAGATGATTCAGTTCCAAAGATTCACAAATACCCTTAATTTCATCTAAATGAAAGTGCTGTGACAACTTACAATCTTTCACTTTGTCAGCCATACTCCTTGTATTGTCCAGTAATCCAGAGACTTTTTACTGTCATTTACTTCCTTGCACACTGTTGGAGGCCAGTGTTGGCTCAACGTTAGTTTTTTTCACTCATAGCTGCCACTCCACACTGGCTGGGCCCAGACCAAGAGCGCAGTGCTCAAGTGTGGCCTGATCCAAAGCGTATCCCTCGGAGGCCGTATCCACAGCCTGGAGCCATCTGAAGTCACTGCCCAGTGGCTCCAGTTTCATCCTGCTTCCCAGACTTTCTATTTTTTATTTTCAGATGGGGTCTTACCAAGTTGTCCAGGCTGGTCTTGAACTTCCGATTCTCCTGCCTTAGCTTCCCAGAGTGTTGGGATTACAGGTATGTGCCATCATGTTGGACTCATGTTTAATTTTATTAAAATTTACTGTAATTTTTTCTCATCTTACATTAGGTAGTCTCTCCTCATTTAATTAATAATTAATCCAACTCATTCTTCAGACTTGATGGAGTGAATTTACCCCTCAAAATACAGGTCTGATCATGTAACTCTCACCTCCCTTCGATTCTTGATGCTTTCCCACATCAGCTGTGCTCCAGGTCCTGATCACCATTAAGTCCTGAACCTTCCTTTCTCATCATTTCAGCTCCTTGACCCTCAGGGACACAAACAAAATACCCCTCTTGCTAGATTCTTTGAACATTTCATGTACCACAAGATTATTGCAAACTTCATCCTCTGGAACCAAGCATCCTTCCATACCCTGTCTTCTTTGCTTGGATCCCTCCTAGTCAGCCTTTGATTTGTAAAGTATTTTGGGAAAGCCTTTCTAGATGTCCTCAGTCTTCCATAGGTTGGTTTTCTATTCATTCAAAACACTTATTTCTACTTGAAATTATACAGCCATGAACAAAATTGTTTAACACTATTCACCGTCCCATAGCTAGTATGATAGGGTTTGTGCTTGCTAATAGAATGCTTGAATCAGGGAAGGTATTTACTGGTAAATCTTTATCTTTATTTCAGGTTACTTCTTTGGGTTAGCTGCCCAGAGAAGTAATTAGATTTAAACCTGCACAGTCACTCTAATGGCTTCACTACATGAACAGCTGTATCATAAATGATGTAATATTTGCCTCAAAAGTGCCTACTACTGAAAGAAAGATAATCTGTGGAAAATTTAGACAAGTTTAATAATGCTTTTTAAAAATCACCGATTTTAATGATATTTTTTCTTTTATCCTCTCATGTTTCTTTTTTGGGGGGGAGGGAGGGGTTGCTAGGGATTGAAATCAGTCCCTTGAGCTAAGCTTGTGCTGTACTCCAGAGTTACATCCCTGACTCATATTTAATTGCTGTTATCTGCATGTTTCTACAGAGAGAGGGAGCTTTCACATTTGCATATAATATACAGAAGAATAACAGGTACATGAACCGAAAAAGATATTTTCAGGTTGCAGTCATGAACTCCAACAGGACAAGTGCAGAGTCCTACCTGTGGACAGGTGCCAAATGAGAGAGTGGCTTACTGAGACTGTGGCTGCCTCACTTGGCTCAATTCGAAGGTTCCTTCTACTGATTTCAACATTCCATGTCTTTCTTGTAGTTGCTTCCAGATGAACAAACCCTTTATTTTCTTTTGATAGCTGACTCTATCCATTGGTTCTCTCCCTACCCGTAGCCAGGCTTTGACTATAATTTTACTTATTGCCTCCCATGAGTTCTATGCTGAAGAAAATACCATGTGCTTTGTAATTTTGTAAACATAATGTACATGCATACACATGCATGCATGTGTGTGTGTGTGTGTGTGTGTGTGTGTGTGTGTTTTAAAAGAGAAAGTGGATTACTGACAAGGTGTAGTGGCACACACTTGTAATCTTAGCACTCTTGAAGGCTGAGACGGGAGGATGGAAAATTCAAATCCAGCATGAGCAAATTAGCAAATTAGCAAAGACCATGTTTTACAATTTAAAAATATTTAAAGTGGGTGATGAGTCTGGGATGTAGCTTAGTGAGAAGACTTCAGATTCATTCCCTAGCAATGAAAAAAGATCTGTACTATTTTTGTTAGGTGAATGTCACCTAGACCTTTGGATGCTGCCTGTCACTGAAATGTTGAATGTTCTGTATCTACATCTATCTTTTTTGCTATCTTTATCTGTTTCTGAGAAAGGATGTTAAAAATGAACCACTGTGGTAGAATTTATTTTTATAGTTTTTCTAAGTATAATTCTATTTTTAGTTTATGTAGTTAGGTATAAGTTCAGAGTGTTTGTGTTCCTGGCAGTTCTCTTTGATTCAAAGAATGTCATTTTGCTCTTGTAGTTATTTTGCTGACACACCTTTGGATCTGGCTGCAATAGCATAGCAAAAATTGACAAATGATATTATATCAAATTAAAAACTTCTGCAGAGAAAAAAATAAACCAAATAATACACTAAAAAGACAGCTTACAGATGGGAGAAAAAATTTTCCTCTCTACTCTTTCAATAGAAAGTTAATATTCAGACTATATGGAGAATCCAAAACATGTAACAGCATCAACAACAAAGAAAATTTCACAAAAAAATAACTAGATCTGTACATGGGCAAATGAAAGGAGCAGAGAATTCTCAAAAGAGAAAGCAGAAATGGTCATTAAGTGACTTGGTTACTCTTCTCATTGCTGAGACAAAATACCTGATACCCACAAGTTAGATGAGGAAAGGTTCTTCAGCTCTCAGTCTGTGGAGGTTTTCGTTTGTAGCTGGCTAGCTCCAAGGCAGGGTGGCATGACCCAGGGACATTGAGGAGAAGAAGCAGTCCCTGGCACAACAGGCAGAAGGCAATGAACAGCAGCAAGTAGCAGCAGCAGCCTCTATTTTCTTTTTATCTTACCCAGGCCACAAGCCTTTGGGGTAGTGACACCATAGCTAGGGTGGACCTTCCCATGATCCACACTCAAACCTGTAAACCAATCAATGGACTAACCTGATGTCACACCGACTTAGTCCCAGTGTTACATTCCCTAGATCTAGCCACCTCCAAAAGCCCCCACCTATGAGTGCATGAGGCTCTGGTGGGGTGCAGCTTAGATACAAGTGAAAACTATTCAACATCTATAGTCATCAGGGAAATGAAAATGAAAATCAAACTGGGATTCTATGTCACCCAGTCAGAATGGTTACATCAAGAATACAAAAATAGGGCTGGCCAAATAGCTCAGGGGATTCAAGCAGGTGCAGGGGCTGGGGGTTCAATCCCCAGGCCAGCTGTGCTGGCCCTGACCCCGGGGCACACTGAGATGGCAATTGAGACTGGGCATGGTGGTACACGCGTGTAATCCCAGCTCTTGGGAGGTTGTAAACAGGCAGATCACTACGAGTTGGATCTAAGTAGTGAGACCCTGAACACCCTATAGACCCCTCCCTAAAATACAGGCAAAAAATAATACAAAAATAATAAATGTTGGGAGGTGGGTGGCTACTTCTAAACTGTCAGAATGTAAATTACTAGAGTCATGATGGAAGTCAGTATGCAAGTTCCTCAAAAATCATAAAATAGAGCTACTATATGACCTAGCTGTACTACTTCTTGGTATATTCCTTGTGGAGAACCACTTGGAGGACTGTCCTCAAAGGAGGACCAATTGTCTCCCTTTGGGTGAGCCTGACCCTATTTCCATATATTGATTTTGGGCTGGGGAGATGGCTCAGTGGAATAAGTGCTTCCCTGGCAAGCGCAAAGGCTTGAGTTCAATCCCTGGTTCTGCCAAAAAACAAACAAACAAAAAAACCTAAAGCAAACAAACAAACAAACAAAAAAATCCATATATTGATTTGTACAGAGCTGGCTAGGACTTTTGCCTTCCTTTCAGTTGGCTTTAAGTAATGCCTACCTGTCTAGCTGGTGGGCTGATGGTTGTTTGTTTGTGTGTGTGTGTGTGTGTGTGTGTGTGCATGCGTGTGTGTCCCATTGTTCTCCTGTGTAAGCTCAGAAGAGATGGGATGAAGAGCCAGTGTTTCATGCTGTGGACTGGGATAGAGGCTGACATAGAGGTTTTGTTTTCCTGGGGCTTGAAACACTACACTTCAGAGTGGAGGCAATGACCCCAAAGCATTAGATACTACCTCAATTGTGTTATGGAGCTTACTCTTTCTGCATATCCTTCTCTCTGGATATAGCAAAGGTGATTTCTGGCTTCCTACCGAGCCCAGCTCACAGCATCTACTTCCTGTAATTCTCATAGTCAATCATCCTCAAGCCACTCCTTTCTTGAAAAATTAGTAAAACTCAGGTTTGGCCCTGGGTCGAGGCCTTTGTTCCAGATAGCCATCACTGTGGCTGAACTTAGGAGCCCTTGGCTCCCTCTAGCTACAAATACGCCTTAGTGTCTTTATTCTTGCCATGGGCTGCTCTGGAAGCGGTTGATTGGAATTAACTCACTAAAATTCCTATAACTTTTCCATGGAATTATAAATATAAACTTCTTGGGCCACAAGGGGGACTGGGAAGGGCTCTCTATAATTCCTGAAATAACTTAAATTAGCACACTATACTGTGCTAATAAGTGTATCAATATTTATTGTAGTACAACTCACAATATCTAAGCAAACTATGGAAACATCTTAGGTGCCAATGAACAGATGAATACACAAAATGTAATATATTTACATATATAATATAATATATATACATAATCTATATTATGTAACCTTAAGAAATGAAATTATTTACAAGAAAATGGATGGTACTGGAAAACATCATATTAGATGTAATAAACCAGAATTAAAAAGGTAAATATCTGTTTTGTTTTATATGTGGAATGAGACAGAGAGAGAGGGAGGAGGAGAAAGGAAGAGGGAGAGAAAGAGGGAGAGGGAGAGAGAGAGAGAGAGGGAAAGAGGGAGAAAGAGAGAGAGAAGGAAGGAGACACTGAGAGAGAGGGAGAGAAAGAGTGAGAGATAGAGATAGATAGATAGATAGATAGATAGATAGATAGATAGAGAGAAACACTGTCACAAATAGGTCGGCCAGACAAAAAATCAACAATGAAATACCAGAACTGAACCACACCTGTGAACAAATGGACAGTATATGTCTACAGGGTGCTCCAGCCCACAGTGTCAGAATACATACTCTTCTCAGGTGCATATCAGATGCTCTCTGAAACAGACCACATGGTAGTCCATAGAACATGCTTAAGTAAATGAAAAGGAACTGAAATTATCAGACCACAGACCATATTGATACATTTATTATCAGACCATATAACTGGAAACAAATAGCAAAAGAAACCACAAAAACTGAAACAATAGTTTATTATCATATGACAAGTACAGGCTGTGATCCAAGAGGCTTTGCACCAGTAGTAAAGTAAAGTAGCAAAGACTCTTTTTAATGCTTCCATTTGATACTCTTTGCATTGATGTCTAAGTGAGAAAAATTTTTGATTCTTTAGCTAATAGTCTCTGAGGAGCTATCTAGACTTTTCGGTGCTCTTCTGGGCAGCTCCTTTCTTGGTGTGATCAGTTGCTGTGTCAAATGTGGTAGCCCATGGGCACATGTGGCTAGTGAATTTAAATTAAATAATTAATTAATTACATTCAAATATAAATTTAAAATTTGGTTGCACTAGCCCCATTTTAAATATCTACTGACCAGGCACATATGGTGAGGAGCTACAATGTTGGGCAATGCATATTACAGATTATTTTCTACTGGGCAAGAGGTGGTAAATCTATTATAGGA
The DNA here is from genome assembly GCF_000260255.1 of Octodon degus. NCBI lineage: Eukaryota > Metazoa > Chordata > Mammalia > Rodentia > Octodontidae > Octodon > Octodon degus. Next base: position 3,860,449 of record NW_004524666.1, on the reverse strand, counting down.
TTTGCCTTTCTTATACCTTAAAGTAGCACTATCTGGGAGACAATATAGTACTGCAGAATTTTGAAATGACGATCTGAGAAGTTTCCTGTAATGTTCTTTCACAGCAGTTGGCCCTGTAGTGAACAGTGACCATCATGAGAAGCAATGCTTAGAATAGAGGCTACTGCTCTTTTTTTTTTTTTGGCAGAACTGGAGATTGAACTCAGGCCCTTGTGCTTGCCAAGAAGCACTTATTCCACTGAGCCATCTCCCCGGCCCAATATCTTTTTTTTTTTTTTTTTTAGGCTACTGCTCTTATGCACAAACCCCAGGCATGATGCTCAAAGGATATTGGATATGACTTATATGGAGTGACAGACTAAGGAGAATTTGCTTATATGATGATGACATGGGCCAAGGGACTAACTTTATATAGTAATAAGAATTCTTTCACTTACTTTTTAAAAAATTTAAGACAGGTTCTCACTAAGTTGCTCAGCCTGGTCTTAAATTCCTAGGTTGTATGATTCTCCTGTCTCAGCCTTCAGGTGTATTCTACTTCATCCGGTATTGAAGTGTTTTATTTTATTTTTCTGTAGTGGTGAGGATTGAATCTAGGGCCTAGTTCATGCTAAGCAAGGACTTTATCTCTGAGTTATGGTCCTAGTCTGGAATCTTGACCTCTAAAAATTATTTATGGGGGCCAAATATTATGGTTTAGATCTAAAATGACTGCTCAGAGTATCATGTGTTCATGAGGTGTGGCTTTTGAAAGGCAATTATGTCATGGCGCTGCTGTACTCAATTGTGAATTAATCCATTGTGCTCACAGCTGAATGTGCTGCTAACAGGTAGGGTCTGGTTGGGGTATGATCACTGAGAGCGTGACATGGAGGGGTGTACTTTTCTTTTTAAATGTATTTGGTACAGGGTCTCATGCACCACCATGCCTGGTCTTGGTGGCCGGCTCAGGGTACCTGGGGGAGTGGATGTGGTGCTGGGGCTCAAATCTCAGTCCCTGAGCTTGCCTAAGTAGGTGCTTAGTCCACTGAGCTATCTTGCCAGCCCTAGAAGGCAGCATTCTTGTCTCTGGCTCCTTTTTTACTGGCTCCTGTGGCTTGAGTACGTTTCCTCTACTTGCCTTAATACCCTATTGTCTCTGCCTTGGAGCCAACCAATTACGAACTGAATCCTCTCAAAACTGTGAGCCAAAATAAACTACTTTAGGTTGTTGGTCAGATATTTTATCCTAGCAACCAGAAAATTAACTGCTGCTCCAAGCAAGGCTGAAGCAATTTTGGTTGAAGCCCAGTTGCAAAGGTTGGGCATGGCTTAAATCAGCCAATAGTACTTGATATTCCTTTGAAGCTTTGATTTTTCTCCCACCTTTTTTCCAGACCAGTTTAGTGCTCATCTGAACAAACTGGTTAGGTGAAGATGATGGAATTTTGCCCGGATTCTGTAGCACTACTGGCACAGTGGCTTCCGGTTATGTGTTGGAGCAATTTGGGATAGCATTGGTCGGGAACACTATTGAGGGAAGAGAGAAAGTCAAACTCCTTTCTCTCTCTCTCTCTTTTTTTTTAAAATTTTATTTATTTATTTATGTGTGTGTGTGTGGCCAGCTCAGCCCACCAGGGGGCGGGGCTGGCTGGCATGTGGTGCTGGGGGATTGAACCGCGGTCCCTGTGCTTTGCTAAGCTTGTTCTAAGTAGGTGCTTTAGACCACTGAGCCATCTCACCAGCCCCATCTCTCTCTTTTTTTTTAAAAAAAAATAATTTTATTGAGAAACAAATAGCAATGAGGCAGTTTCAAAACCGATTAGTAGGACAGTTTCAATAATTAATACATTGCATATTGTCTTCTTAGTGGCTATTCATAGTGAGATGCAGACATGATATCTTGTCCACGAACACTATTGGTACAAATCTTTCTATTCATTAAGAGAAAGTAGCTGTATATCTATCCTATTTTGAATATACAGATACAAAATGGTCTTTCATTTGTATCCCCTTTTTTGTTTAGTTTTGTCAGAGATGGGTATTCCATTGCCATTTAAATACTGTAAGTGCTTGAATTCAACAAAATAATCCAATATAGTTCTTTCTGTTTTTATTCTCACGTCATTTCAGCACTGGTAGTAAATCTAAGAAGAATTCCTACTTTGTATGGCCAATGATGTTAGCCAAACTCATTTTCACTTTCTGATTAGATTATTTTCAAGTTTCAATTGTTCAAATTTCTGTTTTAACCTGGTCTGGTCTTCAACTTCTGTGTAAAGGTGACAAATGTGATTTTCTCCCATTGATTTCTCCTTACTCATTTTGTCTACATTTTGTTGCTATTCAAATTTTTGTAACTTGGTCTCTGTCTCTCTCCTGGGTTACACTGAGGCCGCACTGTATCAAATAAGAATTTTCTTTCAAGTTGTCATCTTTTAGGGGGCCTGCCCCTTAGCTCAAGTTGTCATCTTTCATATCTTCTTCAAACTTTCAGCCTGGTGCCAGATGCTGTGGTAAACAGACACAGCAAGGCCCAAGATCCAGTGGTGTCTGTCCTCAGGAGGTCACTCAGCAGGAGACACAAATGCTTAACCCTCTTTTTTTTTTTTTTTTTTTTTGCGGAACCGGGTATTGAACTCAGGTGCCTGAGCTTGCCAGGCAAGCGCTTATTCCACTGAGCCATCTCCCCGGCCCCACTTAACCCATTTTTAAGTTACATTAAAAGAGTGTATTTTGCCTTCCTATTTGTTGTATTTTTATTATACTTCCAAGGTGACACATAGAAACACTGACATTTAAATAGTTCTTTTATATATTACATAAACGCATTAATACCAGGAAAGCCATGCTAGATTTAAAAGCATTTGCGTCCTTCCTCTCCCGTGCTTTACAGTATGGACGGGAGTGACAGGCTCGAAGGAAACCTCGCCCCTAGGACCAGGAGGGAGGTGGGCGGGGTCAAGAGCACGTCGGGAGGTCTCTCCGGGGGCACCTCCCTACCCGGGTTGCTTCCTGGTAGGACCTGGGTGTTCTCCGCCTGGCTCCGCCCCGAGAGCCTGGCTCCGCCCACGACGTGCGGCTCCGGGAGCCTGAAACTACAGTTCCCAGAAGGCCCTGCGAGCCCAGGAGGGAAGCGGTAGGCACGGCAGGAAAGGCGCGAGCTGAGGCGGTGTCCAGCGGTGTCCCTGTTTTGGTGGTGTCCCGCAGCCGCCGGGCGCTCTGCTCAGAGGACGCGCGGCCCCGAGTGGCCGTCGCAGCCTC
>NW_004524666.1:3855710-3857061 GCF_000260255.1 Octodon degus | reverse complement strand
GAGAGAGCGATGGAGCAGCTGAATCGCCTCACGCGCTCGCTCCGCCGCGCGCGCACCGTGGAGTTGCCCGAGGGTGAGCGGCGCCGGGGCTCCGGGCTCGGGCCGGGTGAGGGGCCGGAGGAAAAACTACCCGAAAGTGAGCTAACGCCCACTTTACTTTTCCGGCCAGGCCGGAATCCTCGGCCTCGTCGGCCGGCCGGCCGGCCGCTCGAGATCTGGCAGTGGGCGTTTGCGGGAGAGGCTGGGTGGGTTCGGGACCCGCTGTTGGGAGGAGCGGGCCCGGGGCCGCCCTCCACCATCAGGAAGGATTTGGGCGAAGGAGCCGAAGTGACAGCCGGGTGGCGGAGACCGGGATTCAGAAGGGTTTATTCGAGGGGTTGGAGTCGCTGGAATATGTCCTTCCAAGACGCTGTTTAACCAACAGAATGGGGTGAAGCGGCGTGTAATTTGTTTTTCTTCATACTGTTGTTTCGACAGCAAGGTTATCCACGTCAGGTATTAAAGCACGTTGTGTACACACGCGCACACTAATAGGAATATGTGTCTTCATTCTTCATTTCATCAGACTTACTGGGAACTGGGGTGCCAGTTAATGAACTGGGGTGCATCAGGAAACAGGGAGGTGAAGCATGATCCCTGTGGTATCAGGATTTTCCGGGGTTCCCTGTGCCGGGGTTCCTTCAGGAAGGTAAAACTCCGGTAACAGAAGAGATGGCGCAGAGTCATTTTGTTTGCAGCCTCAAAACTTCGGAGGTTTTAGTGGTAGTGGGAGGTTTTAGTGGCAGTGATGCATCTCAGAGGCTTTTGACTTTTTATGTGCAGGCGAGACAAGGGCTAGGAGAAGGTTGTGGCTGGTGTTTATTTCCCCCTACATTGGGCGAGTTGTTTTTTTCAAAACTTTCTTCGAATTGGTGTTGGTGGTGGTACACAATTGATGGAAGGAGGCCTTGGGAGGGAGTCATGAAAGAAATGTGAGAGGGGAGTTCGGGGATACTCTTATTGAAAATATATATTTTTTTCAATTTCTTAGAATTCACGATAGGTAACGTTTGTGCAGACTTTCTTAAACATTTGGAACTTTGATAGTGTGAAGTAATTGACTTAATCCTGATTTTAGTAACTAGACTTGTAATGTTGCCTTTTTCTAACTCCCACTTTTGAACTATTGCTTTAGTGTTGCTGTCATTTTTTGAAGTGAAGTTATTGATATCAGTCATGAAGGCAGTGTGTTTCATTGAAACTAATTTGTTCTGGCGAGTGTATCTAATATGTTTTACATATATTAACAGAAGGCTTTGGTAGCATTTTCTGCTTTTAAAAGAAATATTTTTATTCTAGAAAATTTGAACAA
>NW_004524666.1:3852815-3855204 GCF_000260255.1 Octodon degus | reverse complement strand
AGTGTGGGTATCTTTAGTTTTTTTCTTTGTTTTTGTTTTTGGGGACAGGGTCTTGCTTTGTAGTCCAGGCTGGCCTTGAATTCACTCTGGAACTTGGACATCCTCCTGCCTCAACTGCATGGGCCAGCACATCTGGCCTCCTTTTTAAAGTCTTTGAATTTGATTTTTTCAAGTAAATCATATACAGTATGTGCTAAAAATCACATTATTGTTCTTCATATTGTAAGACAGAAATTCTAAGATCTAAAGTGAGGAAATTGTGTATTTTTGTTTGTTAGAATTTGGTAATCAAATATCTAATTATAATTAGAAAAAATTATTGAAGTTTTAGTCATCTTTTGCTCTCCAGTTATTTGTTATACTATGTGAAAGTGAATTTGATTTACTAATTTGTATACTGGGGTATGTATTTGAGATGGTAAAACCTTTTATGGTACCACTGTGATGGAGTAAGGGTTGTTGAGTCACCCTAGGCAGGGTTAACACAGGAGTAATCTTGTGAGAGATAAAAAGATGAAGACAGCAATTACTTTAGGGAATGGATAACAGGTTTATGTATATTGTTCACATTATATAGAGAAAACATTTTATTATATTTACAGTGACTGTGTTTTGTTTTTTTTTTTAAATAGAGTTTGACTGCACTTTAGCATTCATGTTTGAATTACCTGCTTTTAAAAAATGGCTCCCGCTTGATAGTTTGAGGAAAAAGTGCAATGAAGTTGAGCTTTTTAAGGCTTTCCTTTTAGTAGTTAAGTTTTAAAACTGTTAATAAAGATGGCTATCGTAGCTGATAAAGTAAGAGATTAAACTTATTACTTCGAGAATTTTAATTATAAACCTGTTTTTCAAGGTATCTTCATGAGAAGGAAGTATCTGACAACAAACTTGATCCTTTTTTAGTAGTTTTGTTTAGTCTCCTTTTAGAACCATAGATGTGGTTGTGTTTATTTCTTTATCCTTAATTTGAGTGTACATGACCTGTATTTCTATGAGGTTAGATATAACTTTAAAAATAAGATACACATCTAATTTTTATGTAAGGTTTTTTTTTTTTTTCTGTTTTATTGTTTTGAGACAAAGACTTTCTATGTAGTTCTGGCTGGCCTTGAACTCACTGTTGTAGCCCAGGCCGGCCTCGAATTTGCAGTAATCCACTTGCCTCAACCACCCAAATGCCGGGATTACAGGTGTATACTGCCACACCTGACTGCATAGGTATTTTTTTTATATGAAGCCAGTGTGAATCTTTCATTAGTACTAAAAATTATGTACTATCTTGATTTACAAGTGTAAATTCACAAATAAATGTATTGCCTACTTATGATTTTATTTGTTACGGAGAGTTTAATTGTAATTATAATGGTGTACAGATTCAAATTTTTTTAATGTACTTAGTATCCTCTTTTATTTCTTTTTTAAAAATATTAATTGCAGTCCAGTGAAGTATTTACCAATGAGTCCCCATACGAAATTACAAGCCTCACACTAAGCCACTACTGGCATTACAACATTCTTCCTCTCATATAGTGCACAGCCCTTTCTTTTTTTTTTTTTTTATGTACTTCTGTAGTTAATACATGGTCTCACTACATGGATCGGACTCATAGTGCTCCTCTTGTTTTCAGCCTCCCAAGCACTGGGATTACAGGCTTGCTCCGTCATGCCCAGTCTCAATGGCTGTCTCAGTGCGCCCTGGGGGCTAGACCACCACAGCACTCAAACCCCGGTCCTTTCATCTGCATCTGCCTAAGTAGGCACTTTAATCCATTGAGCTATCTGGCCGGCCCTCCAGATTCAATTTTTAGTCCCCAACTTTTAATTTTTACCTTTAGACAGGGACTACCTAAAGCACTAAATTGCCTTGCCTAGGCTGGAATTTGTAGTCCTTATGTCTCAACTTCCCAAAGTGTTGAGATTATAGGTGTGTGCCACCACAAGGTGTGGGAGACTAAATATCTTTAAATTGGGCTGTGTATTATTTGAGAGGAAGAATGTTGTAATGCCAGTAGTGGCTTACTGTAAGGTTTTTAATTTCATATGGTGACTCATTGGTAGATACTTTACTGGATTGCAATTAATATTTAAAAAAAAAAGAGGTTAAAACAAATTAGAGAGTATTGTGTATATTAAGAATAGCTTGTGTAATGGACCTTTTGGTTTTGTCTATAGTAAATTATACTGGGTATAAGATGTATTATGTTAGCCATGTGAAGCTACCGTTACACAGCTTATTAATGTTTCAGTTTTCTTAGCAGTCAAACTAAGAATGATAGCAACTGTGTAAGGGGTTATGGGGATAAAAAGACAATATATATAAAGTGTTTAAAACTGTCTTTCTGTCCTCAGCACTAAAGAAATAAAATGGCCTTTAAGATAATGACTTTTA
>NW_004524666.1:3838180-3852310 GCF_000260255.1 Octodon degus | reverse complement strand
GAATCACTATGAGTCCAATCTAGTAGTGAGACCCTGAACACCCTGTAGACCCTTCCCTAAGAAAAAAAAAAAAAAAAAAAAAAGAAAAAATTGTCTGAAAAAGTAACCCGTAAAGTTGTTGTGTTTGAACTTATATTTGAGTTCAACACAGTACATTTAGTTGATTCATCTGTTAATACTTATAATCTGCACTAGTATCCTTCAAAATTTTTTTCATTAATTTTAAACTTAGAAAAAATAGAAATAGTACAGAGATCCCATGGAACATCTTGTACCTTAGTATAGTTATCAAAACCAAGAAATGAATATTCATGTACTACAACAATTAACCACACTACAGATTTTATTAGCATTTCAGAAGTTTTCCATTCATGCCCTTTTCCTATTTTAGGATCTGGTCAAGGATATTATGATACTATGATTATTCTCTGGTCTTTGATCTAATGGCCTTGAGACTTTGTAAATTTATTTAAAGAGAGAAAGGTTTATTTAGCTCACAGTTTGTGTAGGTTCCAGTCTATAATTGGCTGGCTTCAAGGCAGGGTGGCTTTATAAACAGTTCATGGTGGGCAGAAGGCAGCAAAGCAACAAGGAATGACCCTAGCTCTTTGTATCCCTTGTATCTCTTATGTGTTATAGAGGCCACTGCGTAGTTAGCACTCAGACTCTTAATCCTGGGCTCTTGATCCTAGCACTGCATCAAGAATTGGTCCTAGTGTCACACCTTTAGATCCAGTCACCTATAGCCACATGAGGCTTTGGGGGAGAATCAAGACACAAGCCATACCATTTCACCCCGGGCACCTAAGGACTCATGCGGAAGGCATTTAATCCATCTCTTAAGAGATGCTAAAATCCTAACAGTTTTAGCTCTACTTAAATGTCCAAGTTCAAAGTCTCCTCTTAGCTATAAGCCTCTATACAAATGAAAAGTTAAACACTTCCAAGATAGACATTTCCATTCCAAAAATTAGAAACACGGTGATGAAAAAAAATGGAAACAAAGCAAGACCAAAATCTGGCAGGGCAAAATGGATCCCTACAGTTCCATTTCTAACATCCCTGTCAATCTGTGGCAAAATGTGAACTCTAAAGGATTTGGGTGGTGCTGCCTCTGGCACTGTCTGTGATTGTAGCTCCCATGGTGGCCTTGAGACTTTCAAGAGGACTGGTTGTGTATTTTGTGAGATTTTGGTTAAAGTGGGTTTTGTTTTTTTTAGATGTTTTCTCATTATTAGATTGAAGTTAAGAGTTTTTTGGCAAGAACACTACAAGAGTGATGTATTTTCAGTGGTTCACTGATCAGAAGCTACATGATGTTATGAATTATTATTTTTAAAATCTTATTTGGTACAGGGTCTCACTACATAGGTCACACTTGTAGTGATCCTTCTGTCTCAGGCTGCCCAGGCGTGGGATTAAAGACATGTGCCCCATGCCTGGTTTTGGGGGCCAGCACAGGGTGCTGGGGGTTCTGGGGGCCAGCATAACATGCAGGTCCTTGTACTTAGACCACCGAGCTATGTCCCTGACATGCTGTGAATTATTTTTAAATATATTACCCTTTATCAGTTGATTAAGGCATTATCTGCTGGGTTCCTTACTGTAATTACATTTTTTTTCATTATAAATACCAATATTTTTGGAAACTGCTTTGATACTAGGAAATACCGTGTTTCACCTCAGACTTCAACTGTTAATCTTAGCAACATTTGAAGGTCTATATTGGATTGTCATAGTTAACTCTTTGTAAATAATTTATTAAAAAATAAACTTCAGAAAGAACTTGAGAAGTGACAATTAGTAGTATTTAAAAATAACTTTAAGACACTGAATGACATGGCATCACATTGACTTTGACCCTTTTGCTTTGTGTTTCTGTGAATTTATCCATTGAAAAAATCTGAATATATATCTTCTAAGTGTATTGAATAAAATTAGTTCTTAATGCTTCATAAAAACTGTTAAAGTAATTTCTTCTATTGGCAAGAAGCAGGTATATATTTTCAAGATTGCATGTAAATATAAAACATGTCTAAAAATATCTTTTTGGAAATAAATATCAGTTGTTAAGACTACAGAAGGTACTAAGTCTGCAGTTTTTTCCTTATGTTTAGAAGGTAAGCTCTTCTGTGATAAAGTAAAAGGAAAAAAAAGTTGTATAGTACCTTTGGTATTCTGCATTATTCTTATCTTTTCCTCTTTTAACTCTAATGTAGAGTTAAAGCTAATTTTAAGTATCACATCTTGGAAAATGTAGAAATAAATTAATTTTTCTGTTTGTTGTTTTTAAACTCAGATAATGAAACTGCTGTTTATACATTAATGCCAATGGTTATGGCTGATCAACACAGGTGAGTGCCTTTTTAATACATTTATGCTTTTTGAAAAGTAGGACATTTTATAAATGTTACACGCACATATACACATACACACACACGGCCCCATAGTGGTTTGGGCCTAGGTGTTCTGAGGCAAGTTATTTAATTTTTCCTCTTAGATTTTTTTTTTGGTTGTGAAATAAAGGACAAGATTTTCCAAGATCCATAATGAAGGTGTAAAATTTTTATTGTAAGACATTTTTAAGTGAATAATCATGTTGAAATCAAGTGTCTGGTTGTTTACTAACATAGATAAAACACTGGTGCAGAAGGTTAGAGTTGAAGGTCAATTTATTTCCATGTGCTTTTTCTTTGTTGTTTTTTAAGTTAATACAGAGCTGACCTTTTTTTTTTTTTTTTTCTGTACAAGGATTTGAATCCAGGGCCTTCACATTGAGCTATATCCTAGCCCTTTTTATTTTTTATCTTGAGACAAGGTCTTGATTTTTTTTTTTCCCCAGTAACAGGGATTGAACTTGGGACCTTGCACTTACTAGGCAGGCGCTTATGCCACTGAGCTATATCCCCAGTGTCAAGGTCTTATATAGTTGTTAAGTTGCCCAGGTTGGGCTTGAATCCTCCCAATCCTCTGGCCTCAGCCTCTCAGCATGCTAGGATTATAGGCATGTGCCACCATGTAGAGCAATGTGGATTTTTTTTTTTTTTTAAAAAAAAAACGGTTAAAAAGTTAACTTTTTGTTAAGGGGTTTTACACTTGTAACAGTCATCACTGGGTAGTTTAGTATAATGAGAATGTGGAGAGAAAATATTTTGAAACAAGTTAAAATAGAACTGTTTTTGCTTTGACTTTCCTTTAAAATGTCTAACTTTTTATTTGACTAAAATTAATACAGCTAGGCTCAAAATTTCGGCAACAGAAACAGCTAGAACTATTTCCTTTTCTTAAGAATCTAGTGGGAACTGAAGCCAACTTATTCTGTTTGGTGTCCTCAGAGCAGCTAATTAGCATTGTCTCTGTGGGAGTTAAATCTTTATCACCGGTTTCTTGGTCCAGGCCACTGGTTTTTAGATATTACTTTGCTACTGTGTTGCACTTAGAGAATAGTGGCTTGCCTTGTAATTGATAATGAGAGATGATTTTTGAATAATTAACAAGAAAAGCTGTTAACTTGATTTATTATGTTTTAAATTTTTTACATATTGATTCTTTCATCTTTTTTGGGGCACAGGTCTGTTTCTGAATTACTATCAAATTCAAAATTTGATGTCAATTATGCATTTGGACGTGTGAAAAGAAGCTTGCTTCATATTGCAGCAAAGTAAGATTAAAGAGATTTTGGTATCTAGAGTAAGCGTTACAAGCTCTGAAAGAGCATTATCTTGCAGTAGTTATGGAGAGGTAACAAGCAGCGAAGTATTTCTTTTGTTTCTTCCCTTTTGTGAGGTAGTGGATATTGAATCCAGGACTTTTGTGCTCAGCTACATCCCTGGCCCTTTAAAATTTTTATTTTGAGACAGGGTCTTGTTAGTTTGCCTAGGCTAGGCTCCGTCTTGCACTCTCTATCCCTCAGCCTCTCAAAATGCTGCACTTACAGGCATGTGTCACCACGCCTGGCCTAGCCAATTATTTCTTTATCCTGTTTAGGGTATAATGTGTTAAATAATTTCTGACTAGATAAATTGTTAACTTTGAGGCTGAACTCATTCCCCATATTCTTGTTTTGTGGCTAGCCCAGCATGTGGTGCTGGAAATCGAACTGCAGTCCCTGTGTACTTGCCTAAGCTTGCCTAAGCAGGTGTTTTGGAGTGCTGAGCTCTCTCGTGAGCCCTCCCCATGTTCTTGATATCCTATCTTATTCTGTGTTAGGCTTGGGGATTGTTTTTCCTAGAGTGCACACACCAAATCTTACTTTTACCCAACCAATTTTATAAGGGATAAAAGATACGTTAACTGTATGTAATGTCCTTGGCTTTATATTCTTTACTTAGATGCGAGTGTAATTTTTATCCAGTTTTCTACTGTAGTTTTGGTCAGTTAACTAAGTGATGTATCTATTTTTTTGTGGATTTGGGTAGGTGTGTTGAAATTAATTGTTTATAATTAATGCTTTGGAAAGCCAAAATGTTTAGAGTATATATATATATTTTCATAAATCAGTCCCCTTTTTGCTTTATTTGAAATTCTCAAAATTTTACTGCTTTCAACAGACTGTGTGTCTTGAGAATAAAGGATATTTAGTCTTTATGACAGAGGTAAAATTGCAAACAAATCAGCATGTTAAAAATAACAAGCTTCACTAAGAAGAATATATGCAGTGTGTTAATTATTGAAACTGTCCTACCAATTTGATTTGAAACTGTCTCATTGCTATTTGTTTATCAATAAAATTATGGCAAAAAAAATAACAAGCTTAATAGAATGTGTTGTTCTTTAATTAAGTTATCTCAACTATGGCTCTTCAGTGTATCTGACCTGTCTTTAATGTTGTTTTAGTTGTGGATCGGTGGAATGCTTGGTCCTGCTGTTAAAGAAAGGAGCAAATCCTAATTATCAAGATATTTCAGGCTGTACACCCCTTCATTTGGCTGCTAGAAATGGGTAAATATTTAGTTTCCTTAGATAATTGAAGTTATAGTATCAGTTATAATAAACGGTATTCAAAGTACTCTACCTTGATTTGATCATTTTTTCCTCGAATATTTGCCTGAGAAAATCATATGATGTATTTTATTTCTTACAATTTTTTTCTTGTAAGGCTTGTTTTTTTCCCCTCTTTAAAGAGAATCTTGTAACATTATATTGAAATTATAAAATAACCTCTTGTAGGTGTCTCACCCAGGCACTGTGTGTAGGGTAACACTGGAAGCCCTGAAGTGAAACTGTTCTGTGACTCAGTGTTAAAACAATTAACCTGTTCCAAAAATGGCTTCTGATGTAACACTCTCAAATATGGTGGGTTTCTTCTCCAGCTGTAGCATGCCCTGTGGAAGAAGTCACTTTGGGAGTAAAACACCATACTGTTTTTTGCAGTTTACTATAGTTGTGGGGTTTTCTTGCGGGGAGCACTGCTGACCTGGTCTGTTGTTTGTCCTTGGAGCTGCTGACCCTCTGAACTTACCTATTTCCTGTAGGCCCTATCCTTGTCCATGACTTAGTTAGTAGGTCGGTTGAGCGACTTTGCAAATGAAGTGCAGAAAACAGTTGGCTCTCTGTGAATGCAGCTCTGGTGAGAGTCAGAATCTAGTGTTCTGGCTGCTGGCTCTGCTGCTGAGGTTTCCTATGGGCACGGGCTGGTCACTGCTTCCTAATTGACATATTTTTTCACTGTTATTTAATAATTTATTGTATTGGTCACTGGTATTTTTCTTGTTGAAAATTTATAGCTTTTATTTTCTGAAGAGTGTTATTTTTATCTAATTTTTGGTGTCTTTTCCTGCTTTTTGCCATTCCTAATTTCATGGCTTATTTTCCAAGTTGCTTAGCACAATAGTATGTATCCACTTGTAGATTTTTTTTTTAGTATATCTCTGTGATATAATAATTACATTCATTTTGGGGAGTTTGTAATTATAGATATTGCATCTAATAATTTTTACTTCCCCTCCCTGCCCTTCCATCTCTCCCTATCCCCATAAGGTCCACCTCCCTGTTGTTTCTTGGATTTTATTGCAGTTGTTTGAGAATGAATTGTCCCAGAGTAGGATTTCTAGTTAGCTTTCAGTGTTAAAACTATTTGTGAAAAAAGTTTTCTAACTAAATAATGTGTTTAAAAATTATTTAATAATGCAACATTCCAAAAAATGAAAACTTAGAAATGTGGCATATTGGGTATACTTTTGCCTTATTACAGAGAATACTGGTTATTACCATGGACAACATTATTTTATGATCTCCTGTAATTTTTTGTGGTTATTCAGTCTTTTTTCTGTGAAGCAGTTCAGATGTCCTGTCTCTTGTGTTGGCCTCCATGGGTATTTTTTTTTTTCTTAAAGTTCCCTTTGACTGAGAAATAAATCTAAGATAATGGGAGTTAAATTTAAAATAAAAATAAGTGGCTTTTAATTCAGACCTTGAAGAATTTAGATTTATAAATCTTTTTTTGAACACTATGAAACTTCTCTACTAAAGTACATTTTTATTGTGTCTCTTGTTTTCTTTTTCTTTTTTTTTTTTTTCTTTTGAGGAACCGGGGATTGAACTTAGGCCCTTGCACTTGCCAGAGAAGCGCTTATTCCACTGAGCCATCTCCCCGGCCTTCTTTTTTTTTTGAGACAGGGTTTCACTATGCAGTTTAAGCTGGCCTTGAACTCACTCTGTAGCCCCCAGGCCAGTCTTGAACTCACAGTAATCCTCCTCCCTCAGCCTCTAGAGTTCTGGAATTATAGGCATATGCCACCACACCTGGCTTATTTGATTAATCTTGAAGATACTTGTTTTCTGTTCTAGGATCTTAGATAGTTGTAACTGTCTTTGTGAGATGGATGTGGAGCTAAATTGATTGCAACAATCTGAGACCAAAACTTTTACACAGACAACAAGGATAAAAAAAATCAAACCAATTAACATGTAAGCCAGTTTAATTGTCCACTGTTTTAGTAGGTAGCAAGGTGTTGATTGAACAGTTGTTTATATAATAGTACATCAGATATATTGTTATATGTTGTGTGCTAGGTTGTAGAATAAAATATGCATTCCCTTGCAGAATCAATCTCAGGTCCAGATTCCTTATGCCAGATGTTAATAGGATAGGACAAAGAGCTGAAAAGATTTCATGTAGTAAAATGTTCAGTACTTTGTCAGCAACTGTAAATGAAAGGACACGTTGGTGTAAAGGATTAAAAACATGTATTGTAATTGTAATAGAAGACTTAGTTATAAGACTGTTGCAGGGACCAAGACATGGGACTTAAACTTGAAAGGTGAAATATTTTTGGTTTGCTAAAGACTTGTATTATTTTTCTGAAATAAAGGCTTGAAAGTGTATATAAAGTAGTGCAGGGGCTGGCTGGTATGTAGCTTAGTGGTGAAGTACTTCACTAGGAAATAATTTTGATTGCTATTTTTATTAACAGCAACTGAAAAGACCATTGCATTTCTGAGTGAAGAAATAAGACAGTATGATTTTTAGCATATAAGCAGAACAAAAGGCACGAGTTTATGAGCCATTCTTTAATTTGGATACGCTTTTACTTTCAAATAGATTACTTTCAATATTCAATATGTGAATATTTTGGTTTATATTATATATTGACTGCCTTGTATGTGGAGGAACTTAGTAAATGTTTGCTAAGTCACTCAAATGCTTCTTTCTTTGTATAGCTACTGATGTTTCAGAAGTAGCTTTTGTACTATTGATTTCATTATGGATTCAGATTTGTCCTTCTTAAAGTAGAATTCATAGTAGAATTACGCCTTTTTGTAGTCCTCCTTTTTTTTTTTTTAATTCCTTCAGGTATCATTGTTAGGTGGATAGTACATTCTCAGTTCAATTCTTTTTATTTGAGTGTGTGTACTGAGGATTGAACTCAGGACCTTGAGTTTTCCAGGCAGGCCACTTATGCTGCTGAGCTATCTCCCCGGCCCTAGATGGGTAATATATTTCTGTTGGCCTGCTTTAGGGTTTCTCCTCTCACCAGTAATGCTATTTGTATTGGTTTGCCCTCCTTTCTAAATGTGGACAAAAAGCAACAAAAATTGTTGGATAAATATGTTTGTTTCTCTCCTATATTGTTTGTACCTTTTGTAGTTCATTTATGGAACGGGGAGCATTCTTGATTGCTGCTTTTCTTTAACAACCCATACTCTAAAAAACACTTTCTTGGGTCTGTTTTGCTGGTCATTACCCAACTCTTTACTTTGGAAATAGGCCAATCCAGCTTTAGAATAGGTAGAGCCACAGGCTTGTTTGTGTATAAGCACAAACTCGTATTTTAAAGAATGTTCCGTTTTAATAGGATTTGGGCTTTTTCATGATTAGTGAGAATTTGTCTTGTGAAGTTTTAATAGTGTTTTAGACTAAGCAACTTTGTAAATGTTTGAACTACACAGTTTAGTCAGAGGTTTTTCTTACATTTTAAAATTATTATGCAAATTTTAATTGACATCTTATTTCATTTCAGATACAAAAATCAAAGCCAGACAGAAATTTAAAAAAAAAAAAAATCAAAGCCAGACGTTATTTTTTTCTTTTAGAAAGAATTTCAGCTATTTATATATTGAATATAGACTTTTTTTTCTTTAATGACTGAGTCCTTGTCCTATGACTGGATTGTTAAATGAATTGGTCACTAAATGAGGGATTGTACATAGTGTGTACATTGTGATATTAAGACCAAAGAAATGGTTGAGGAAAATCCAACATAATGACTTTGCTTTTATTTCTGTAACTTTTACATGTAGTACTGTAATGTGTAGCAGAACATGAAACTACAGTACTGTACTGAAGCATACCATCAGCAGAAATTACAGTGCTTTGTAAACAAGTTGTATTGTACAAAAAAAAACATTGAACCTCTATAAATATGATGTACAGTTTATTTGCAGGAGCTAAAATGCAAAAACAATCTAGGTGTTCATGAACTGATGAATAGGTAAGGAAAATATTGTGTATGCATATAATAGATTAATATTCTGCTTTATTTTATATATTTATTTTTATTTATATATTTGGTACAGGGTCTCACTGTGCAGCTCAGGGTCAGGGTTGGCATGGCATGTGGTACCGGGGATTGAACCCCAGACCCTGTGCTTGCCTAAGCAGGCATTTAGTCCACTGAGCTATCTTGCTAGCCCTTTAACCTTAAAAAGAAAGGAAATTTTGACATATGCTATAGCATGAATGAACCTTGAGGACTTTATATTAAGAAAAAGAGAACTTTAATCTTAAAAATTGCTAAGGTGGAAAGTTTTATGTGTCTTATACCACAATAAAAATAATTGCAAAAAATGAAGTGACCTAGAAGGTTTCATAGATACACATTTTACTGATTATGTGATTATTTTTATAGCTCATCTTAGTATCATAAATTTTACATTCAAGGGAGTAGGATACATTGAGGCATTTTGTTGTATGGATTTCCCATCCATTACATATGTATTTTCTTATATTTATGATTATTTTTCCTATTACTTTGTCAACGCTAAAAGTTTTTCTGCATTTTGATACATTTGTTTTGATGACATGATATCCAGATGGTGCCATTTCTTTACTCTGTTACCTTTGTGTCAGTAGAAATAACTTTGTATTTTAATAGTGTACAATTCAATTTTACAGATACAGTTTGAAATTGTAGATAAGGATGTTTTTGAGACAGGGTCTCACTGAGTAGTCCAGTCTGTCCTTGAGTTAACTATATGAACTAGGCTGGCCTCCAACTCCAGTGAACCTTCTGCCCTGTCTCCTGGGTGCTTGTTTACAGGTGTGCACCACCATGCCCGGCCCACAGGTGAAGATACTACATCATCAGCTAATGTTATTGTAGTTAATATCACAGTAAAATGATTGTTATTTTTATGTTCTTCAGTACTAGTTCTCTTTTTCATTTCAGACAGAAGAAATGCATGAGTAAATTATTAGAATACGGTGCTGATGTCAACATTTGTAATAATGAAGGCCTTACAGCAGTAAGTGCTATTGATTTTATGAGACTTAATTTTTTTTTTAGAAAATAATCTTAAATGTGATGATAATGCAAAGTATAGTGTTAAGTTTTTGCAACTTAATGCTTTATAATTAAGAAGTAGAGTGAGTTGAGGTATAGTTTTCAGTTACATTTATAAGAAAAGTTGTAGTATATTGTATTCCTTTGTTTTCATTTACTTTGAAGTTTTGTTCCCCTGTCTCTGTCACTTTAAATGGGCCTCTTAGGAACATCTCTGCCAAAGTATGTATCAGTGCATTATAGGAGTTATGTTGGATTGTGGCCTGTAAATATGTTTGGTATGTTTATACAGCTAGGCAGAAAGGAAAAAACAACACAAGAACTGAACATTCCTTATATTGCCAAATTCAGAGATAATCATTGTTAACATTTTGGCCTATGTTCTTTCAGGCTTGTTATGTATTAAACTAGTAATTTTATCCATTTTTTTTGGTCAGTTTTTGCAAAACTAAGTTAATGTATTTCTGATCAACATATATATTGTGGGGATGTAGTATGGAATTTTACTGAGGGGATTGTTGAAATCTCAAAATTTTTATTAAATCATCATTATTTTTTGTCTTTTGGAGACAGGGTCTTGCTATACAGTTCAGGCTGATCTTGAGCTCACTTTGTAGCCCAGGCTGGTCTCAAATGCTCAGTGATTTTCCTGCCTCAGCTTCCTGAGTGCTGAGATTACAGGCATGTGCCAACACTAAATCATTATTTAATTGAACATTATTTACTAGAAATTGACATAAAATACAGTTATGTGATTATTGAGCAGTTATCATCATCATGGTTTTTTTTTTTTTTTTTTTTTTTTTTTTTTTTTTGTAGTGCTGGGGATTGAATCCAGGCCTCATGCATGGTGGGCAAGTGCCTCAGCTCAGACTCTCAATCTTCCTGAGTACCTGGAATTAAATTACAGGCATATGCCTCCATGTTTGCCTGGAGCAGTTATTTAAAGGGTGCAGTAGATGTTAACTTTTTGTGGTTGTTGTAAAATTTAACTTTCTTAGTACTCACAGATATTGTATCTTCATTTGTGAGTAAAGAACATTGAATATTTACTTGCCAAGCTCAGTCTTAAGGCCCCCCACCTCTTGTTTTAGTTGTACTAGGGATTGAATTCAGGTCCTTGTGCATGCTCAGCAAACATTCTTCCATCGAGCTACATCCCAAGCCCCTCAAGGCCTTGTTAGGGGGAGGACATAAGAAAAAGGTTAAGATTTGAATTTTTCCGAGTGGCTTATTATAGAATAAGTTCCATCATGATTATTAGATGAAATCTACAAGAAAATTAATACTTTTTACTTACTAGCAATACAATAGTAATCTTTCCTCTGTAAGGATTGTATTCTGAATACTTACGGAATGGTAGAAGACACAGGGTTATATAAACTCCTAGAAATGACATAGATCTTTCTTTAGGACATTACCCAGGTTAGGCAAGATAATATTGTCACTGTTAATCTGTTCAGTTGCAGTTTTTGTCTGCCATTATTTCCTTCTTCATGAATCCCTATGTTAAGAAAGATGCCAATCTTTTAAAATAGCATTTTATTTAATAAAATAATTTATGTATACACTTAAAGAGTCATATTGTTCTACGAGATTTGCTATAGAAAGTAGTCTTAGCCTTTCTCCGCAAACTTTCCACTCCAAGTGTACCTGTCCCATGTATACTTGTCTCTAGATAATTCCTGTCAGCTATTTTAATAGATTTTAAAAATTCTATATTTTAAATCTAAATATGCAAAGGCTAACTTTTGATTTTAGGCATCACTTGTTAACCTTTGGAAGGCAAAGTTACTGTTCTGTTTTTCAGCCTCTTTCTCTATCACGTATAAGCAAACATATGTGCCTCATGCCCTTTCATTATAGTCATTATAATTTTAGGCCAGTTTTCATTGTTCTTATTTTTTTAACTAAAGAAAAACTTTTCCTAGTTATGCTAAGTAATCTTCTGTAGTTGTTTTTCTTTTTTGGGAGCCTTCTATTTTATCTGGTAAATAATTGTCTTCTTTGAAGAAAAAATTGAAAAAATTGCCTCAGTATAGTCTTAAGAAATGGTACCCAGAAATCCTATACACCTTTTGTCTAGTTTCCATTATTGATAATATTTGCAAAACTAGTTACTAGTTAATGTCACAGCCAGGATATTGATGCAGTTCATCTTGTTGAAATTTTCACAGTGTTGTTATATGTGTATATGTGTATGTACATCAATTTCTATAGTTTCATTCACTGTGTATGTTCATATATTTGCAACTGCAATGTTCTAAACTTTCCAGTGCAACAAAGATCTCTTGTATTGTCACTTTATTATCATGTCTTTTTCATGCTCCATGCCTAACACCTGATAATTGCTGAATCTGATTTCTATTTTTAAAATTCTGTTATTCAATACTGTTGTATAAATGGAATTATCCTCTGTGGAATCTTTTGCTGTTGTCTTACTTTGCTGATCATATTCCTTGGAGATTTACCTATGTTGTTGCTTATCAGGTTTGTTCCTTTATAGTACTGAGTAGTATTATGTGGAGTGGATTTACTGTTGTTTCTTTTAACTGTTAACTACTGAAGAAAGTCTGAGTCAGGTTATGGGTTGTTTATTAGGAGTAAAGCTGCTGTAAACATCAACATTCATGTGCAAGTTTTTGTTTTAATGTAAGTTTACATTTCCTAGGGATAAATGTTTAAGAATGCAATTGATGGGTTGTAGGATATATAGTTCATGTTTAGTTTTAAAATATGCTTGCTTTTTTCCTAGAGTGGTTGTGCCATTACATAATACATTTCCACCAGTAATACATGAGGATTCCAGTTTTTCAGCATCATTGCCAACTATTTGTAGTGTGACTTTTATTTTAGCCATTGTAATGGTTATGTTATATATCATTTTGCTTTAGTTACCATTTACCTAATTGCTTGTAATGTTGAACATTTTTTCATAGACTTATATCATTCGTATGTCCTCTTACATGAAGTGAACTTCCAGCTCATGTCATTTATCCATTTTCTAAGCTTAGATATTTAAACAAAACAAAACAAAAACAGTTGGGAGAATTCTTTATATATTCAAGAGAATAGTGCCCATTCAAGTATGCAATTTTGACATATTTTCTTCTAGTCTTTGCCTTTTTAAGCTCTTAACAATATGTTTTGAGAACAAAAATAGTTTGAAGTTTTGATTGAGTCCATTTGATCAGTGTTCCCTTTTATGGATTATGTTTTGATATTAATTTGAAGAGCTCTTCTTGGCTCTGGCTCTTGAAGATTTAGTCTCATCTTTTTTCCTAAATGTACTACATTTTTTACATTTTGTATTTGTCTGATTTCTTTTTATTTTTTTGTCTGATTTCTTTTGAATTAATATTTGTATAATTTATGAAGCTTAGGTTGGATTTAATTTTTTTATATCTAACATTCAGTTATGTGAGCATTATGTTTTGAAAAGGCAATCCTTCATTAAGTTGGTTTTATATTTTTCTCAGAAATCAGTTGGGCATATCTGTGTCACCCTCTTCTGAGCTTTGTATTCATTTCATTGATCTGTGTTTAAAAGAACCACACTGTCTTGATTATTAAGCCTTAATATTAGAATAATTTATCCCACTTTATTTTTGTGTATCAAGATTGTTAGTTATTGATTCTATTTTGCTTGCCTGTCTGTGTACAGCTTATAATAAATTTGTCTATTCCTACAAAAAGCTTTTCTGGGATTCTGACTGGAACTGCATTAAACCAGTAGATCATTGGGCATAATTGACATCTATATTATGTTTAGTCTTCAATGCATAAACACACGTCTCTCTGCACTTCTTAGGTCTTTGATTTCTTTAATTAGCATTTAGTACTAGGGATTTTATGTTTTGTAAGTGTATTGTGCTTTTAGTTTGAGTTTCTACATGTTCATTGTTAATATATATAGAAGCATTTTTTTGGTGTGTCGATCTTATATTTTACCTTTTTTTCTGAATTCAGTTCGTGCGTGTGTGTATGTATGTGTGTGTATGTATGTATGTGTATTTGTAAGTGTGTATATTCCTTGGGATATTCTATATAAATAAGCATAATAACCATGTTCTTTCTTTCTGTCCTGTCTGTCTGTCCGTCCGTCTGTCCGACAGCCCGTCCGTCC
>NW_004524666.1:3828321-3837855 GCF_000260255.1 Octodon degus | reverse complement strand
CTGAGCTATTTGGCCAGCCTTTATTTATTTATTTATTTATTTATTTATCTTACCATATCCTATCTAAAAAGAGATATTTCTTACTTTCTAATCTCAGTGTCTTTTACATTTGTTTCTTGGTTTATTGAATTTTTGGATTTTTTTTTTTTTCCAGTATTGGAACCCATGAACTACATCTCTAGGGTTTTAAAACTTATTTTTTTTTTTAAATTTTCTATGTATTTATTACTGTTTGCAACTCTTGTCCTAAAATGTCATCAGTGTCTTTTAAGTCCGTGGCTGTGTCTCAAATGAACATGCAATGGAGATTTCTGTCCTCCAGGCTGATTGGATTGGTTTCTAGATTTACTGCACAGTTGCTCATAATGTTTCATTCCCATCATCTTGGAGGGTCTTATTATTTTGTTTTGGGCTCTCTCTTATATGAATCACATGTCTGTTTTTCCTCATAACTGTTTTGCAACTTTGCTGGAGCACATCTTTGCCATTTTTTTTTGAGAAAGGATGCATGGTAGGCTAATTTGCTCTTATGTTATATTTCTAAAATATGAGTCTTTGAGTTTATCCATTTATATAATTGGTAATTTAGCTGACAATAAAATTGTAGACTGAATATCATCTTATCTTTCCTCAGTGTCTTAAAAGCATTACTTTGTTGTCTTCTAGCTTTCAATCTTGAAGCTTCGTACCACTTTTAGCTTTTTTTTTTTTTTTTCCTATGACTGGGGATTAGACCCAAGGAGTGTTGATTTGTATCTCCAGCCACTTTTTAGTTTTATTTTGAGAAAAGTTGTCAGGAGTTGCCCAGGCTGGCCTGCCTCAGTCTTCCAAACTACAGGGTTTATGGGTATGAAATTCTATGGATCCTGTGTTTTCTGATTAGAATCTATTTTGTATTTATCATTCTATAATTTCCTCATATATTTTCATTGAATTTTATTTTATCTGTTTGGCTGGATAACACAGAGTCTCTATTAATCTAGAACCTCAAAATGGAAACTCAGGAGAAATTTTCATAAAGTGTAATTCATGACTTCTACTGTTTTCTCATTTTTACTGTTATTGTTTTTCTTTGTGCTTTCTTCAATATCATTTTGTAAATCTTCTACATTTGTGTGTCCCCATCACAATACCACTTTCCAAAGGTTCCTTTTGTTTTTTTCTATCATTAAAAAGCAAAATGACATATTATCCTATGATGTGATTAATGTTTTCTCTGAGAGTATTAGTTTTTTCATGATTTTTTCCCCTTTGTTATTATTACCTTTTTTTTTTTTCTTTTTACTTGTCTTTTAAATCAGATACACATTTCAAGTGTTTGGGGGAATAAGAGGAAACAATTTGATTTTTTAATTTTTTATTTTTTTAATGTATTCGGTACAGAGTTTCACTATGCAGCGCTGACTCATAGTGATCCTCGTCTCAGCCTCCCCAGTGCTGGGATTACAGGCGTGCTCCACCATGCCTGGTCTGAGGAAGCTATTTGAAAGCATTGTCAGTGTGAGAGAGGTTTGTTCACTAGAGACTTCAGTGCAATATGACCGGTGTAGACATTTTGTCTCTTGCCCCTTTTAGTGTCACTTTCTTTAGGCAGTTACTCTTGATCAAGCCAGATAGATTCCTTAGAGAGAGCTTTTCCATTTATGCTATCTTGAAACTGTTAGCACTTTGGTTGCTGGATAGGTAAGAATGGTTTGGTATGAACTAGCATTTAATCTCCTTTTAATGTGGTTGGTACTTTTAGTTCCATGTGCTTGGTGGTTTTCATCTAGTCATACTCTGTTAGGTTAATGAGAGGAGTCTTTACTATCCTTGCAGAATTAGAAAGGGGTAGGGATCTGAGGGTCTCAGTCTTACTAAACTTTCGAAAGGCTTGGTTTTTAGTCCCATTTCACCTTTGCTTACTACTGATTCTAGAGTCTTTCAGTGCTTTTATGGTCTGAAACACGTGACTTCTTAGCTTTCTCTTCTTTTGACTGCAGATTCTTTTTGTTCTGACAAGTCAACAAGTATTATCTGACAAGATGAAAAGTGTTGTTTTCCAGCTTCCAAAACTTGTTATTGTCTCTTTTTTTTCTTTAAGAAAATATTCTTTTATTGCAATTTCAGTGGGCTTTTGTGAAGTTGAGGCTGATAGAGTTAACAGAATCTCACTAACCTAACAGAATATGACTAGGTGAAAAATACCAAGCACATGAACTAAAAGTACCAACCACATTAAAAGGAGATTGAATGCTAGTTCACACCAAACAATTTCTACCTATCTAGCAAAAACTGGCCACTTTCCGATAGGAATGTCATAATAAGTTTTTAATGAAAATAAGTAAAGTGAAAAAATACATGGATTTGAACTTTGGAATACATAGTCCAAGATTTTCGTTTTTTCTTTTTCTTTTTGGTGGCTTTGTGTATGCTAAACCTGAGTTTTACCTCCGATCTGTACTCACAGCCTCTCTTAGTCCAAAATTTTAACATTGGTAGATTTTAAGAGTGATAGATTTACAGGTATAATTTTTTTCTTATACATTGCTTTTTATTTATTTATTTATTTTTGGTGGAACTGGGGATTGAACTCAGACCCTTGTGCTTGCCAGGGAAGAGCTTATTCTACTGATCCATCTCCCTGGCCCTCCATCTTATTATTTATGTAAGATACATTTGCTGCTTGTAAACACAGTAAGTAAAGAATAAGTAAAGAATGCAGCATTATGGTGTTAATTACTTTTTAACTTATGTTTGCTTCTGGGAAAGGAAAAATATCTATCATCATTTCTCTAGAGATAAGTTAAGCTTAGAGTCCAAGGTCATCTAAGAAGCAGAGTATTGGTAATCTTAAGCATAGGATACTTACTATGTTGAACTGTTGAGTTCTTGATTTTCTAATATATGGTAATATAGTCTATATCTTGATGCATATATTTTTCTCATTGGGAAAAACTGTACGGGCTTAAATGTATTTGTTTGTATATCATGGTTGAGAAATAGCCTTATTTGGTGCTTTCTTATGAAACACTTTTGCACAAATGTTAAATAACTGAATGACTTTACAGATACACTGGCTGGCTGTGAATGGGAGGACAGAATTACTCCATGACCTTGTGCAACACGTCAGTGATGTTGATGTTGAGGACGCAATGGGGCAGACAGCACTGCATGTGGCTTGCCAGAATGGTCACAAAACGGTAAAGTGAAACATGAAGACATGCATTTGTTTTAAAAACTGAATTCTCGTGAAGTTTTTCACTGCATATATTTGGGAACAGGAAGAATTATAGCAAAATATCTGTATATCGTATGAGCTTATGATATAGTCTATGTAGATGGAGAGAATAGAAAATAGTGCTTCTGACTCTGCTTAAAAATATTTATAACCTTGATTTTAATATTACTTCAAATTCACAGCTTTTAATAGTTGAATATACAAAAAATTTAAATCTAGTATATTCAAGTATATTTTTAACAGCGGTTTATTTTTCTAGTCTCAATTTGAACACTTAATTTTTCTATATTTTACTTTATTATTAAGCTTTATTGGAATAGTGAAGAAAGTGAGTACTGACACTTTAAATAGTTTAAGGCTGATTAACATATTCTTTTGTTTTCTCTGTATATGATCCAAGAACTTTTATCTTTCTGCTTTAGATTTCTAAAATCACCTGTCTGTTTTGTGGCAATGCTCTATTATTATTCCTATGTACAGACATTTAATTGCTAATAGCTTTGTATTAGAATATATTGCTGCCTTATACAAAGATTGAGAGTTTAAGATTTTAGATTGAATTTCTACCTTACTATAATTACTTGTTCTGTTTACATTAAGGTTTTTTCCTCCCATGTTTAATATTATTAATGATAGAATATGAATTTATTTGTTAACCATAAAAATAAGATCCACCTGAACTCCCCATAACTACAGAGACAATATTTATATATATGCATTTATAAAGTCTCTCTGAGTCTTGTATCTTATTGGGAGACTTCCTAGTGGAATCTAGATTTCTCTTTATATACTTTTTTCTTAACCTTAGAGAAATAAGACCCCAGATATTTATGTACTTTATATATGACTACAATTCATAGGATATTGGACTTTTTTAAGATAAGGAGGCAAAATGGGTTATTAAAGGATTAGAGAAAGGGAGGGATATAGGAACCTTTTTGTCTTTCTTGGAACTTTATAACACATATGTTTATTTATATGTTTTCTCTCTCATTACCTGAAAATGAACCCAGTGTTTTAAAGGAGTATATCACATCATTAGTTCATTTTTAGAGTCTTATTAAATTTAAAGAAGTATGTTAGGAGGAAAAATGATCTAAAGTGTCATAATCTTGCATAGACTTACTAGGTCTGCTCTCCTCTTTTCTCCTCCTCCCTTCTTTTCCCCTTATCTAACCTAGGAGCCTTACACGAGCTAGGCGTGACCTCTTCCAATGAGTTACATCCCCAGCCCCAATGACCCAGTGGTTGTTTTTTTTTTTTGAGACAGTCTCACTGTGTAGTTCAGGCTGGCCTCATCCTCCTGCCTCAAATTCCTTGTGTGCTGGGATTATACATATGTGCCACCATACCTGGCAACTCAGTAGATTTTCAGGAAGTACTATATGTTAGAAAATGAATCCTGGGTACCAGAATGGCCCAGTGATCAAGGTGTTAATAAATGAGTCCTGTTGATAGTTGTTGTAGAAGAGAAAAACATTTACTTTAATGTAAACCCTCTGTTACTCAAAATGAAGATACTGTTGTTCACTGAGATTTGCAAATCTTTTACTACTAGAGGAAAAAAAAATGGATTCAGTTTATATGTAATCTATAAAAGCTAATCTTAGCTGTTTTGTCCTAATGTAGAAATAATAATTACTAAGAAAACTTTGGTTTAAAACATGTGCATTGCAGGCTACATTAAAAATTTAGAATTGCCTTCTGAGGTTACTGAAGATTAGCTGGTGCAAGTATAATATACTCCATATGTTTTACAACCTAAAGCAGGTGTGGTTAAGTAATGGAGAATTCCTCATAGTTAAGTGCCTTTGAACAACTGCATGCTGAAAAGATTTATAGAGCGACTGACTTCACTGAAGTGCTGCTTCACAGATACAGTAGAAAAGGAATGGCACAAAAAGTCATGTTGATATTGACTCTTGGTTGGTTGTACTGACCAAGGAAATTCCTTCTGTCTTAGTTGGTCAGTTATTATCTCCAAAGGTCCCATGCAGATAAAGGAAATGCTTAACAGTGACTATTTTTCAAAGCATTATCTGCTTTTAATTTTTTAAAAATTAGGATAAGAAGAAAACTTAAAAATTAGTCTGTCTCCTTATTTCTAGACCTAATTGTATTTCTAAAAGTGTATGTTGATAGTTGTGCTAACATTGCCCATGTTTCAGTATTATTACTGTATTTGTAGCCTGTTTTCAGATCTCAATGGGATAGAATATTTTTTTTCTTGTTTTATATGATTTATAGGTTCATAAAACCAAGTTTGAAGGATAGAAATTACTGATTTTTAAAATCTTTTTATATATCTTTCCATAGAATACTGAGTCTAAAATGCTTAAAGTATCATAGTGACTTTAGTGGCAAGTCAGAATGGCCTTTTTTTGTCCCAAAGTAGTTAATACTTGTACTAATTCATTAAAAAATCTTGAGAACTTAGGTCTATGTCAACATATGCAAGCATATGTGGTATCAAGATTTAAAATTTTTTTTAAAGCATAAAAGCTTGCATATTGATTACATATACTTTCTAGAATAAAATATAAAACTTTAAAGAGTGGAAGGTAAACTCCATTGAAATAGTTCAAAAATATATTAGTTCTTTTCATATTAAACAAACCAAGACAATAACGAAGTCCTCTGAAATTTGCCTTCTGATCGCATTTTAGAGTAAATCTTAGAATGAGTGAGAAGATTTTAAGCATTTCTGCCTAGGAACCCTAAAGCTTTGTAGAAAATTTGACTTAATATAGTATTTGTGCTTTGATGACAGTTTGGCAGAAAGATTCTTGTTTGGCATATACTTAATAAATTGAATAGTCTTTGCCATTATTTCATATAGTTGTATTTTTGTTTTTATAAGAGGTAAACAGTGTGTCTTATTATCTTCTAGTTAGAACAAAAAGTACTTTGGGCAGTTGGAGAGTGCATTCTGTTTTTTGCCCTTGCAGCATAATACCAGGATAATTTATTTTTAAAGATAGGAAAAAAACAATAAAAATGGTTCAAAACTTTAAAACAAGATGATAGGAAATTAACAATAGTTACAAGTGTTTTTGAATACTTAGGAGGATGTTTAAGATCAATAATATGTATTTCTGTTTCTGCCATTATTAGTGCGATTTGATTCTGTAAAAGTACAGACAGTCATATTTGGACCCCATTGATTTTTGTTTGTAGGAAGTTCAGAGTATTTTAAATTTCACTTTCAGAAAGAATAGTTAAAATTATTATTCTACATAGATATTTCAGATATTTTTGTCATGCATTGCATTTAACACTTGGGGAAATTTTTTCTTTGTTTTAGTACTTTAAAGTTTTTTTTTTTTTCTTTTTTTTTTGCAGTAGCGATTAAGCTGAGGGTCTGCATGTTAAGATTTTTTTTTTTTTTTTAATAATTTTGAGGCAGGATCTTGTTAAGTTGCCCTTTTGCCTGTGATCCTCCTGCACCAAGCTTCCCAAATAGTGGGATTATAAGCATGTGCCACCACACTGGTTTAAGATTTATAAATATGATGAATTGCCACAAATGATAGACTACTGTTTCCCTAGGATAACTTGCATTTAGAAATTGCAAGAGAACTATGATATAGTTTAGTTTAGTCTAAAATTATATGTTAGGTAACACAAAGTACATTTCTGCTCCTAAAATGTAAATGCAGTTGTTTGATCCTGACAGCATAGACTGAAATTGTGAATGTGCCATGAATAGTGCAGTGCTCCCTGACATTGAGTTAGCTCTCCTGGAATTTTAGTCAGTTTGGAAGTTTTCACCCAGAGCATTGCCGGCCATGCAAGCTTAATTGAAAGTGTTTCTAAAACACTGAGTAGATTTAACCTTGAGGACAAAGGTAGGTAGACTAATATTTAAGATTGTATTTTTATGTATTTCAGTGCTACAGCTCTGGGGCTAGAATTTCCCTTTGATTGCTTTTGGAAAATGTGAGCAAATAATGAAAAAAAAGTCCTCGTCACTATTATTTTTCCAACACAGTAGTGATTTTTGCCACTTATTACATAATGACTCAGCTTTACTAAATATAATGGACAGGCTTCTAAAGAAGCTCTGTATAATAGTTTTGTTTTAGTATGTAAGTTAGATGTGATTGGTATAAGTCATGTCATCAGAATTATAATATTTAAGAAACAAGGATTTTTTTTTGGTGGTTTCATTGTGTTTACTCAAATGATAGTACCACAAGTTAGACTTCTTATAGTTTTAATATTGAATATTGGTTATTTGTGCTCGCTTCGGCAGCACATATACTAAAATTGAATATTGGTTACTTTTACTTTGGTTAGTGTTATTTTGTAGAGTTGTTATTGATAAAGTAGAGCTACTTTGATTCCTTGCTTTGTAATTTATCGGCATATTGGGCACAGGTGGTCTTGGTTAGTTACCACGTTCAATTAAATGACTTTTGAGATTGACCCAAGCATTAGCTTTGTGCTTTGTTTTTCTACTCAGGATGCTGTTTTATTACTTTTAAAGGTTATGAAGTCTGTTGAAAAGTGTATGAAAATCCCTCCTCTGTATTTTTCTATGTAGATTTCTCCAAAGCAGTTTCTTATTCCATAGTAGGAGAATCCCTTATTTTATACAGTCAGAGACTGGGAAAATAGTTTTTCGTTTGTTTTTGTTTTTGGTGGTAGTAGTTGGGGTTAGGCAGGGAATTTGAAATTCTAAATTTTTCTAAAGAGGTTATTTTGCTGATGTAAATTATAGTAATATAAAGTGATTTCAGTTTAGTGTAGTTCTTAAAATTATATGTATTATCTTGAAAAATGTATTAATAGTAAGCCATTAGCTACATATATTTGATAGGCTACTGTTACATGTTTACATTTCATTGTAAGCTGCTTCATTTAAATTTTATAGGCCAATAAGCTATAAACTGAAAATTAGAAATTGTGATCATCATTGTAAATGATATGTCATTTACGAATACTCATATGTCAGCAAGAAAATAATTTGTTGTGCCAGTTAGACCTTTTGGTTTACCCTTGAAATACTGTCACTCTGGATATGGGATTGAGAGTCCATTTTTGTGCATCAGTCTGTGTCTAATAAAGGCATAGTAAGGGACTCAAGAGAGCACTCCTCTCCTACAGGGCTCAGTAGGAACTTCCAGAATAGTACAGTGATAGGGAGAGCTGAGGAGGGGCTATGTCTCTGTGCCCTGCTCTGATACTCTATGGACCTTGTCTCGCCATCATGTAGCCTGCAAATTATTGAGGTGATTCTCTTTGAGGCCTCCTGTGCTAGAATTATCTTTATTTTCTTCGAGCCCTTCTGTGCTAGAATTATCTTTATTCTCTTTGAGCCCTTTTGTGCTAGAATTATCTTTACTTGCTGCCCCTCAGAGAAATGTTTGGCAATTCAGAACAAAAAATCTATTACTTGTGACTTTCATGCCATTCTTGTTTAGTTGGATCAATAGTTTAACTCTTAATTATCCTTTCGTCTCTGTTTCAGAGCTTTTACAAAAAGGGGCTGGGGGTGTAGCTCACGAGAAACTGCCTGGCAAGTGGGCAAATGCAAAGTCCTGAGGTTGATCCCTGTTTTAAAAAAAAAAAGAAAAAAAAATTCAGAAAGAATCCAATAAGGTATTTTTCTAGTCACAAAGATTGAAGGCTTCTCAGTCATTTTAGTGAGGCAAAGCATATTAAAAAAATTGGCACAAGGGATTGAATTCAGGGCCTTTACCCTGAGCCTAAACCTCATTGAACCCCTCTCTCTCCTTTAAAAGTGTTTTGAGAAAGGGACTTGGCTAAGTCATTAAGTTGCCCAGGCTGGACTTGAATTTGTGACCTTTCTGCTTCAGCCTCCCAGATAGGTAGGACAAAGTTGGGCATCTCTATCCCTGGTTTGCAAGGCATTTTTTTATTCTTCACACTTGAATTGTTGTACATTTTTTATCATATAAAAGAAGTTTTTTTTTTTTTTTTTTTTTTCCTGCTTTTTTCTCCCAGGCATTTTATCCGCAACATTGAAAGCTTTTAAAAATTCATGTTTTATTTTCATAGTTGTGCAGCTTGAAGGAAATTAATTGGGATAATTTTGTTAAAACAAAAGCAGGAAGATTTCTGAAGATGAAATAAAATACTAAACAGTTTCCATTCATTACCTTGTGTTTTTATGTCTTAAGAATTTTTAATGTTTCTGTCATATATGCAAGAATTCAACAGGATTGTGTAACAGTTCATATTATAAGTCATATTTTCTTGCTATGATTTGCTCAGAGTTTGTCTTACTACTTTATTTAGAAAACCAGAGGAATATGTTAGTCTAATGAATAATTTGTACCATAAACTCT
>NW_004524666.1:3825161-3828221 GCF_000260255.1 Octodon degus | reverse complement strand
TAACTTGTACCATAAACTCTGTAGTACAAATAAAAACAACAAAAGCACAATAAAAGGAATGTTGATGCAACTTAAAGGTATGGGATTGGTTGTTACGGCTGTGTACAGATGTGCCCTCAAAGCCTCAGGTCATTGTAGGTGGGGCTTTTCAGGATTGGCTGAATTTAGAGTGTGTGATGCTGGGATTGAGGGTGTGTGATTACTAAATTAGTCCACTGATTGGTTTGGCATAGTTCTGAGTGTGGATAATGGGAAGGCCCATCCTGGACATAATATAAGGGACAGAAGCTTCAGCTTGCTTTCTTGCTACTTTTTTGCTTTGCTGCCTTCCTGCCTTCTGCTGCCATGAGCTGTTTCTCCTCTGGGATGCCCCTCTGCCATGCCACCTTGTCTTGGAGCCAGACAGCTATGGACTGAAACCTCTACAAACTATGAGCTAAATAACTTTCCTCCTTTGGGTGGTGGGTATTTTGTCTCAGCAACAAGAAAAGTAACTAAGACAGTGTGGTAGAGCACTTGCTAAGCATGCTCAAGGCTCTGGTATTGAACCTCAAAAAGGTACTGTACTGCAAAAAGGAAAAAAGGCACTTATACAAAACTATGGTTTAGGCAGGTGTGGTGGTATACAGCTGTAATCCCAGCACTTGGGAGGCTGAGGCAGGAAGCTCACCATGATTGAGTCCATGGCAGCCTGAACTACATGGTGAGACTCTGTCTCAAAACAAAGAAAAAACATATGACTTAAGTCATCGTTTTAAGACTAGGTAGAGAGATATCAAGGTCGTACTACCTAATAGTTATTTGGTAGGGAATTAGAAGGTCAGCTATCATGAGTGTAATATAATTTATAATGGTATGCCAGGTTAGCTATAATGTTATTTGTTAATCTGAATTCACAAAAAATTTAGGATTCCTACTTTTGTTAAGTAGGGTGTTGATTGTAAACATAGACTTAGTTTTAATTCCTTTACTGTTTGTGTGTTGGGGTACAAATTACTTGACCTCTTTGAAATGCAGTTTTGTGGTCTTAGAAATGGAGAGAATATCACCATCCTCCCAGGGTACATTAAATCAGGTGACAAATGCATATTAGCTTAGTGCCCAGGTACATGTGGAAGTTAGTCAGCTTATTATATCGTTATGTAGATTTAATTATATGATTTTTATGAATGCATGGTATATTTTGTTACAGTTTTTCCTCTAGATGTCTAGGTTTTAAATGGATAATGACATGTGTTTTCATTGTGTTTGCTTTTATCTTTCCTGGGCCTTTTGAGAGACTGAAGGTTTATTGTCTTTAATTTCTGTATAGGAATAGCTTTGAGATTACAGAGATATATCCCCTAGGTTAGAAATCGGAAAGGTGAAAGCCATTATAAAAGGATCAAATAGGCTTTCTTTTACAAAATAGCAAAATAAATGCTTATTGATCTTATATTTGGAGGTTATACTTTGCTATTTGTCTGAGTTCAAAAGGAATTATATAGATGATAATACAGCTTTATATAACTTTGGTTTTGTTTTTTGGTGCTGGGAATTGAACTGTGAGACTTGTGCTTGTGTATGCTACTTGTACACTTTGCCACTGAACTAAACCCCGGGTTCCATTATATTATTATTATGTAGATTTTAGAATTCATTTTAGAATAAAAGCACACTCAAGTAGCGCTATGTAAATAATGATATCTTAAGGCTTTTTATTTTTATCAAAAATTTTAAATAAAAGTGCTAGTTCCTTAAATTAACACTTTTTTTTTCAAACCATAATCACTAAAAATTTTCAACACCTTTTCATGTTACATATTTCCAGTTAATAAGCTTGTATGGTTCTGTTTCTGTTTTTAATGTTTGCATATCACTTAATCATTTTTAGTTATGATGACTAAGGATTTATAAATTCTGGTTAGGCAGTATTAGTTGTGTATATATGGTTAGAGAAATACTGTTTACTGCTGCATTAAATTAACAATATTCTCTTTTTTTTTCCTGAAGTCATTAATTCTGTATGTATCTTTCAGTACTGTTTCTACAGAGACAATTATTAATCTATCAGTTCTGCCTTTTTATGTTCTCTAAGCCTGGAAATTTCTTAGTGTTTCTTTTATGTTTGATTTCTGGTAGTTCTTGTTTCTGCATCTTCTATTATGATTTATTTCCTTGTTTAGAGGAAGGCTGTTATTCAGATGCCAGGTTTTCCTTTCTGGAGAAAATGTGCATTTTCAGGTATTTTTTTTTAGGGGAAAATTTTACATCATCATGTGTCTTAGTGATTTTCTTTGTTGCTCAGACAAAATACCTGAGCTCAGACAAAATACCACAAATTAAGGTTGAAAAGCTTTCTTTTGGCTTATGTTTTATAGATGTTTTAAGTCTGTAGTTGACTGGGTGCAAGGCAGGCAGCATGGTGAAAGGGCATGGCAGAGAAGGGCCTCATGGCACGGCAGCCGGAAAGCAGAGAGAGATGAAGGGAAGTGGGAGCCAGATATACCCTTGTAGGCCACATCCCCAGTGACTTACCTCCTTTGACCAGGCTAATGCCCCAACATCACATTTAGCTATAAATTCATGAGTTGACTGCTGATGATTATCATGTTCCATGATTCAGTCACCTACCAGAAGTTCTGCCAGTGAGCATGTGAGACTTTGGAGGGACATGAAGATGTAGACTATAACATTATGTTTTAAGTATATAACCATATATTTCAATAATAGCATAGCTAACTAGATAATTCTGTATTAAAAATAATTTATCATACAGTTTTGCTGGCTTTTTACCTTTTAGATTTTTTCTTGTTGAGAAATTTAATGTCAATCTATCTTTTTGCTTCTGGAATTTTACATGTTTGCTACTGTGAAATTTCACTTCATGTTTTGTTGAAGTTCTTTTGTTAGACTAAGGACTCCCTTTAAATCTGGCAATTAATGTCTTTCAGGTTTTTAGTATTTCTTAATTTCTGGTGTGGTCTTTAATATCTTCAAGAATTTCTTTATTCTCAGCTTCTCAATATATGTCCTTAGATTGATCGACTAATTTTTTTCATCTTTCATTTTTTCCATTTA
>NW_004524666.1:3821159-3825061 GCF_000260255.1 Octodon degus | reverse complement strand
TTTTTTTTTTTTTTTGTGGAGCTCCCAGATATTATCTTTCTATGCTTCTGTTGAATTATTTATTCTATTATACTTTTAATTACTCATTGTCTGAATATTTTTCCTTTGGATTAGAATCACATTGTATCATGTACAGGTACAAATTCTCTGTGGTGATTATGATCCTTAGTATATCTAAAATGTCCAGTAAAATCTGATTAAAAAAAGGATTCATACTCTTGTTCTGTAGACATAACTTTTTTTTTCGTGTTTGAGGGAATCAGTTACTTTTTAAATATTCATTTTCTTTCATTCCTTTGATAGTCTTTATTGTTCTGAGTTTCTGTCTAAATTTTTGTTTTTCAGGTTACAGGCCTGTATTTTGTGTTGATTCATGTGTAAAACTGAGGTACTCAGATGTTGACTGGAAGCACTGTGTATGTGGGCTGAATTAGTTGACTGTTTGGCTTCTATGTACACTGAAGTTTCTCACTGTTGGCCCTGTTGTTATGTTAAAACTGATAATTCTTTGTTGTGAGGGCTCTCTTACGAGTTGTAGGATGTTTAGCTGTCATTTTGGCCTATCAATAGCATACTCTTCCTCAGCTTTGAAAGTCAAAGTATCCTCTGGCATTGCCTAATGTCCCCTATGGGGAAAGTGTGCCCTCCTTTGAGATTACTACTGTAGACCCATTGGCTTGAACTGGACTATTTTATGGGTGGCTCTAATGACTCTTTAGAATTCTTTCTCTGCTTCCAGGCTTCAGACAGGATTAATTTCCTCTGCTTGAGTTTCGAAGGCTGGCTGCTGACTTTCTGGGAGCCAAATGATATATGGGACCGATAGTTTTCACTTAATTAGTGCTTTTACCATGGCTCTTCAATCTTGCTTTTACCTGTATTTTTTGCCTTTCAGTCCAGAACCTCCCTAATGACTTTATCTGGAGAATGAACATCTCATCTTTGAAACAGTATAGGGAGGGATAGTGACTGCTTGTGTGGGATGGAAGGAAAGAAACAACAAAGGAAGGATCATTTTCTTTTATAGCTTTTCATCTGTTCCTCCTGTTTTTAATCTCCAGGTAATCAGCCTATCCTCAACGGTATTTCAGTTATCTGTGTGTGTACGTGTGTACACTACACTGAGAATTTGGTTGCTTATTGGGTCTATAGTGGTAGGTTCAAATGAGCAGAAGTTTTCCCCCACTTGCAGTTACTTAGATCAGCTTTCTTTGAATCAGTTATCATTTGCTTGCCATCTTTAGAAAACTTATTTAGTATGCTGTTGTATTTGTTTTTTTTTGTTCTCTGGGCAGATGTTATTGACAGTTCTAAGTTTTGGAGTAGCAGCAAGGTGAAGCACACATGTTCAGTTCTGGAGTATTTATTAAACAGTCTTAATTCCATAAACTATTTCATATTTTTATGCTTTTATTCCTTTTATAGGAGAAACTCAAATGAGAATTATAGGAATAAAACCAGAAAATATTTTTTAGAAAGATTTCTAGGTGGGGCTTATTTTATTTCTAATCATCAAATATATATTTTTAAGAATTTTATATTAGCATACTTCTTTTTAGTATGAATCAAATGGACTCATAGAAGTAGAGCTGTAGGGACCAAGTATATATGTATGACTATCAAAGAAATTAAGCTAGTATTGAGTATTGTTTATAGGGAAAGTATATCTTAGCTTTTTAATATTTGTTATGGGTCACATCAAAATGTCCCCTCAAAGCCTTATGCATTCAGAGGTAGTCAAATCTGGAGTGTGTGTTGCTGGGAATAAGGGTATGAGATTACTAAATCATTCCACTGATTTTGATCCCTATATGCCATCCAACCTTGCCTTGGAGCCAGCTGATTATGGACTGAAATCTCTATAAACTGGAGCCAAATTAATCTTTGCTCCTTTAACTTTGGGTGTCAGGTATTTTATTTCAGCAGTGAGAAAAGTAACTTAAGATAATATTATATAATTACCAGTTATATGCTTTGACATTGAGAAAGTTATAACTCAATGCCTACTTTTTCTCTTTTAGAGATTAAAAATTCTGCTTTTAAATTCAATTTTTTTAAAAGTGTGCAGTTCATTAGACATATGTTGCTGTTTAAATTTAAATTAATTGTAATTAAAAATTCAGTTCCTCAGTTGTACTGGCCATACTTCAAGTGCTCAGTAGCTATACAGTGCTGCTCAACAGCCTTCCTGAGCTAAAAAAAGGTGTAGTTTTTTTTTTTTTTTTGGTACCGGGGTTGAATAAAAAAGCTCATATCACATTTGTTATGGCTTGTATTTAGATGTCTTCCAAAAGCCTTGTGCCATCAGATATGGGGCTTTTTTAAAGGTGGCTGGATCTAGAGTGTGTGATAGTGGAATTGATTCATGGTTCAGTGCTAAGCTCAAGCACTCTAGGATTAAGGCTGTTAGTACTGCCCACCCTGAATAGCCTGGATTAAGATAGGGGAGAAGGATGCTGTATGTCCCTTACTTGCTTTTTTTTTGTCTTCTGCTTGTTGACTTGCTGCCTTCTGCCCACCATGAACTGTTCTCCTCTGAGAAGCCAAACTGCCTTGGTTCCAGCTCTTATGGACTGAAACTTCTTCAAACTGAACTGAATAAACTTTTCCTCCCATTACTGAGATTTTGAACTCAGATATTTTGTCTCAGCAACAAGAAAAGTAACTCAGATAACACTGATGATTTCATGTATTACACTGAGATTCAAAGAATTTATCTAAGTTGAATTTATTTAACCATCACAGTTCACTTGTGTATATTCATATTCTCTTTAAAGCTTCAAGTTCTGGACAGGACTTTATGTGGATTAAAATTCTGATAATTGTGTGTTTTGTTTGACTTTTTTGAGTTTACTTTTAATTGTTTTCCTCCCCTCAGACTGTGCAGTGCTTGCTAGACAGTGGTGCTGATATTAACAGGCCAAATGTGTCAGGAGCCACCCCGCTGTATTTTGCTTGCAGGTAGGATATTTTATATTTTTAGATGGAGCCACTAAAAAATGTTCTCCTTTTCTCCTACACTTGTATTTCCAAACACGTATCTTTGTTTATTTCCTGAAGCTTTTGTTTTCCCATACATGCTATTGTTTCTTTAAAGATAAAGTAGGCCAGGGAGATGGCTCAGCGGTATAAGTGCCTACTTGGCAAGTGCAAGGTCCTGAGTTTTGATCCCTGGTACCCTCCCCCCATAAAAAAATGAATAGTAATATTCTGTTACTTAATTATATGGGGGAGAAATTAAATTATATATAATTGCTGGTGCTTTGATGTTACAGGGTGAGCTTTTGACTTATATCAATAATCCAGTAACTCCTATAGTATACTTAATCAAATAGCTAGTTCAGTTTCTTTGGGATAAGCTGTTGAAGTATATCATGGATCAAAGCCATGTCTTTCCTTTGTCTGCATTTTATAATTTCTAAAAACACTATTGAATCCATTGTGTTAGATATTAAATTATATTTTTGTATTTTATTCTAGGTTCTTTTTCTTTAATTTTACATTTTGTTTGCTTATTCATTCATGTAATCAAGTATCTAGATAGTGCTTAGTGTGTGACATACATTCTTATAAGCAGGGGTGGGATATAGCTCAGTGGTAGACTGCTTGTCTAGCATATGCAAAGATATGGATTCAGTCCCTAGCACTGTCAGAATTATAATACACACATGCATACACACACACACACACACACACACACACACACGTTCACCTACAGACTCACAAAAATAACCCTATCCCTAAGGAGCAGCTAGTAATTAGGTAAACATACTCATAGGTTCTCATGTAGACTTTTATGCCCATCTACCCCATATGTATTATATAACTGTAGTTTGTGATGATGAGCAGTACACAAAACACTATGGTGATTTTTCTTTCTGATTTATGTTGTACTTTTTTCT
>NW_004524666.1:3817479-3821059 GCF_000260255.1 Octodon degus | reverse complement strand
ATATATAGTTTTAAGTATATCTCTTATTAAGTAGGTAGTAAGATAAAGAAATTCAGAAATTATTTATTTAAACATCACAGTATGATTTAGATATTATCTTCATTTTACATATAAAAATTGGAATTAAATGGTTTGCTAATGAATAGAACCACAGTTAATGTATTCTCATTAATAAAGGGCAGATTCTGTGTGCCAGTCTAGCTTGTTAAAATGATTAGGAAAGAGGGCCTGCAAGATAGCTTAGTGGACTAAGCATCTGCTTAGGCAAGCACAGGGGCCAGGGTTTGGTCCCTGGTACCACATGCTGTGCTGGTCTTGCCCCCCCAGGTGCTTGTTAAGCCAGCTACTGAATATGGGCGTGGCCCACACCCATACTCACAGTGCTTGGGAGGCTGCAAATAGGATCATTATGAGTCCGAGCTGTGTAGTGAGACCCTGTACCAAATACATTAAAGTAAAGAAACAAATAAATAAAATTGATATAGGGAACCTCCAAATGATGCAGGGAGAAAACTGATCTCCCTACCTAAAAGTTACCTGGGATGAGTTCGTGTTCTCTAAAACTGAAGAATGAATTTTAGGAACAAACAGAGGTCATGAGCAGAATATATTTATTGAGGGAAAGAAAGCTCCTGTCTGAGAGAGGGACAGGCCGGAACCTGAGTGGGTTTCTCCCGGGAAGCTGTCTCTTCCAGGGACTTTTGTAGAGGAAAACCATGTGGTAAGGCAGGTCTAAGGTGGGGGAGAAGACATGGGAAATTGCTTAGGTGGGCATTTGGTGGGATAAAACTACAGTCAACCAATGAGATTACAAGCATCATTGCTTAGGTAAAATTGGTTAAATCCAGTACCAAATGGGGAAGTGAGTCATGTAGCAAGCAGGCATGAATATGGGACAGGGTCTCTTCCTGTTGAGGGTTGGGCTAGTGACTCATTTGGGCTCTTCCAACGTGATTGATAACTATGTAGAATACCTATCCCTGATGCCCATCTCTAGGGAAGTATGTAGCTATGTTTCCTCTTTTCTCTTGGTCTTGAGGTGTGGCCCATATGGGAATGTCTGTCTCTTCCAAGTTGCAAAGTCACCTTGTCTTCCATCATGTCTCTTTGAGGGCCTGGCCCTGTCTGACTGCCTTTAGTATTTCTATCTAATTTAGCTGTCTGCAACAAAATGCTCAGGAAGAAAAAAGGTAAGAAAAGGGATGTATAGTTAAAACAAGTCAGAGAACTGCTTGCTAAACTATATAGTGTTTCAACTCTTACATCCACAATTCTTCCCTTTTTAAAATTTTTTATTATGAGACCAGGTCTTGCTAAATTGTCTAGGCAGGAATTGAATTTGTGATTCTCCTGCCTCAGCCTCCCCATGTATTGGGATTACTGGCATATGGCATTTAGCTGTCACCTCTCAAGTGCTTTATAGAAAATTTTATCCTTTTCTGTGATTTGGTATTGTTACTGTTCTGTTAGATTTTATTCTACTGTTATCAAAGTAAATTCTCAGAAGCTTTTCAGATATAAATTAGTATCAATTTATGTTTAATGGCACTTTTGTAGATTATCTTTCTCTTGTTTATGGGTTGACCATTTTATATTTTTTAACCCACATGTTTGGCTACTTATTTTAGTAGATATTTTCATTATGAAAATACAAAATTCATATGTGTTAATTACTGGTAATTGAGATATTTATCCAGCATAGTTTTGAAAAAATGGGTAGACATATCTGAAATAATCGAAGAATATTTCACAATGTTTTAGTAGGCTTTTTGTGGCTGTGACAAAATATCTGATATACAACATCAGGAAACATTCATTTTGGCACATGATTTTAAAGGTTTTAGTCCATGGTGAATTGGCCTCATTTTTGAGCCTGTAGTGAGAAGAAAGGGGACGGGGGAGAAAGGGGTAGAGAGGAGAAGACAAGAGGAGAGGAAGACAGAGTCAGAAGTAGAGAGAGGGAGACAGAAGAGAAACAAACACAGGCAGAGAGAGAATGAGAATGCCATAGGGATAGAGATAGAAGAAGTGAGTACATGTGCCCACAGGAGTGTGACAGACCACAGGGACCATTCAAGATTCTCCAATGACATATCATTGTCCCCCTACCTAGACTTCCCTCCCAAAGGGTTCATAGCCTCCCATTAGCACCACAGGCTGTGAGACCAAGCCTTCAGCACATGAGCTTTTGTCCGACACTTAAAATCCAAGCTATAATAGATAAAAAAATATTTATGTTATTTTGTACATGCTGTGTTTGGATTGAAATGAGAGTGTTATTTGCCTTTGCATATATTTGTGATGGAAAGTAAAGATGTTAATGTACATGAATAAAAATTATGGCTTATATGTTAAAGTAAGAAAGATACTATATGATAGTATATTTTTATACAAACCAATGAGGTTAAATAGAACTTTGAGTTTTAAAGCTAATTGAGGGCTGGCCAAATAGCTCAGTGGATTAAAGCACTTTCTTAAGCAGACACAGGGGCCAGGAGTTTGATCCCTGGGCCTGCCTTGCTGGCCCTGGCCCTGCCCCTGGGCACACTGAGGTGGCGATTGAGACTGGGCGTGGTGGCACCGTAAATCGTATAATCCCAGCACTTAGGAGACTGTAAACAGGAGGATCACTACGAGTCCAATCTATGCAGTGAGACCCTGTAACCCTGTACACCCTGTCCTAAATTTAAAAAAAGTTATTTTTTTTTTTCGAAAAGAGGAATAAAGAGAGTTTTTAGGCAGCATTTTAAAAGACTATATATAAAGTAAGATTGTTGATCCTCAGGATAGAGGTATACTATTGTTTAGAACTGGGGATATTTTATGTGTTTTGGATAGTAGATATCTGTGTTATTTGTGAATCTATAGGAAGTTCCTTCATGGTCCAAAGGATGACCTACCCATGGAAAGATAATGGCCTCCTGTTGTAGGTGAAAGACATGAGCCTAGTCTAAAATTCTTTTCTTTGTTTTTTGAGACAGGGTCTCATGTTCTGTGTAT
This sequence comes from Octodon degus, assembly GCF_000260255.1. Classification (NCBI taxonomy): domain Eukaryota; kingdom Metazoa; phylum Chordata; class Mammalia; order Rodentia; family Octodontidae; genus Octodon; species Octodon degus. The sequence goes on along the minus strand of NW_004524666.1, from coordinate 3,818,059 downwards.
CCCAGGATGGCCTTGAACTTGGGGTGATGCTCTTGCCTCAGCCTTTCTAATGCTGGGATTATAAGTGTGTGCCGCTATGCCTGCCCTTAATTTTTTTTTAGGATAGATGATCTAAGGTGTTTTATCTAAAAATATTCTTTAAATTCTCTCAATCTGTTTCTTTATTGTAAGATCAAGTTCATGCCCTTTTTTTTATCAACTAAATTAATATTTGGGTTTAAAATATTTCAAGAGATTTTGAGTCTAGTAGACCTAGAAGAAAAGAAACAGAAACTAGTTAGGGAGTAGGGATAGGAATAAACTTGAGGAACTGTGATTTTCTTTAAAGTACAGTATTTAAATAATGATTTTCCTTGTCTCCTTTCTATCTGCCTTCCTGTTTTTTGTATCCATCCTTACCTCTCTCAACCCCAGGACTTTGATCCATTATCCTTAAGGCATATAGAGGAGTGGAAGATCCTCTTATGGCTGGGATCAAGTCTCATTCTGCTCAAAAGGAGACAAAGAAAAATGGGTTTGCTTGATGAACTGTCCTTATTCTGAGAAAAAGCATAAGCACATAAGCAAATCATTGACTTGT
>NW_004524666.1:3809239-3817379 GCF_000260255.1 Octodon degus | reverse complement strand
TAAATTGCGCTGTACAGTCTCAGGTATACCTGAGTATTGCTTCAATTCTTTCATAACTGTGGATTTCAAACATTCCCATTTATTCTTGAGCTACGGTATTCTCAACTGGAGAAAAGTTCAAATTAAAAAAAAATTCAGGTAAATTATGTTTAGCATTTTATTTGCACAAGAGTAATATATGAATTGGGTAGCACTAAGACCCAAAAGAGGTTCACGGAGCTCTAGCCCAGCAGATTGGCTATAGCTATTTGTTTGTTGTAGTATTTGGTCATGGTGTGCTGAGTTGGCCAGCTGCCTTTGCTTGGAAATTGATCTATGGACACAGCAAAAACAAATTCAAACTTAGTGTCTCTGCCTATATTGCTGAACACACAGATTGTTTTTGTAATCTTAAGACTTGGAGATTTCTCCTCATCAACAAGCAAGCATTTTACTCTGCAGTAGCCATCAGTTGAGTTTCCTGGGGTTAGATCCTAGGGTGAGGGCTGTATCAGTCAGTGTTTTACTACAGAAACAGATATAACCAAGATACACAAATATATGAGAAATTACAAAATTGTCTTAAGATATGGTCACCCACCAAGTTGGATGAGGAAGAGTATAGGTGTTTGTGCATGGGCAGTGAAACATTTCAGTCCAAGGTCTAGAGTTCACTGCAGTGCCCATGCAAGTCTGTATCAGGAGGCCAATGACAGAAAGCTGAAGATTTTACCCGGAGGGCTGAAGAATCCAAGCAGTCTATGCTAGAAGGCTGCAGAATGTATGACAGAAGAGAAAAGAGTCTCTGCAGGAAGTCAGTAGAGAATGTCCAGTTTGAGAGGGAAGACTAGCTCCTTTGAAGGACAAAAACATGTCTGTCCTTCTTCATTTCTTCTTTATATCCCTGCAGGCTATACCCTAGGGTGTAGAATTGCTGAGTTGATTTGATCAATCTTCTAAACTTCTCCAGTTGACACACAATCAGCCAGGCATTACAAGGGCCCAGTCCCCACATATTGCTCCCACTTTGGGTGCTCGTCACAGGTCTGAGCTTCTGAAAGTTTTGGCTACCAGTTCAACTTCTTGTAGATTTGGAGTATGTTAGAGTCCTGGTACATAAATGAGCTCTTTTTATTTTTTATTTTATATATTTGGTACAAGGTCTTGTTATGCAGCTCAGACTTGTAGTGATCCTCCTGTTTTAGCCTCCCCAGAGCTGGGAATACAGGTGTGCTTCACCAGGCCTGATCTCAGTGGCCAGCATGGTGCACCCAGGGCTGGGCTGGCATGGCATGCAGTCCCAGGGATCAAACCCAGGGGATTGAACCTGGCCCCCTGTGCTTGCCAGACAGGGGTTTAGACAGCTGAGCTATCTCTGGGCCATGAATGAATTCTTACTCACATTCTTTGAAGCCTCTGCCTATTCAGATGTCTGAAAGCTCCCCAAGCCTTGTCTTTCTAGGTTTTATTGAAGACTTTATTGTATAGGCATGGTTAAGCATGAGCAACTGTTAGAAATGTGATTGGACCAAAGGGTTAATCCTAATGCTAGTAGATGGAGTGAGGAAACCCAAAAGGCCTGTCTATTTAGGTGATTTGGGGCTCTTCTGTGCATCATTCCTTCCTCAGGTAAGGGGCAGGACCCCTTCTAAAATGGAAGTTTTATGTGCTATAGACAGGGTAGTTTAGAAAATTTCATTACGGCATGTGACTCTACATCCAGCTTCTGCTTGTCATTTTTTCTATGGTATATGGTCTTCTTTAATGTTGTTTCAAAAGAATAGTATGTAAAGTTAAATCCTGTAATATAATTTATTGAGTATATCAGATATGTTATAAGCTAGCTCTCATGGTCATGCTGTGAAGCATCTGTTTCTTGAAGTTTACAATTTAATTGGAAATATTAGACACATGGATATTAAATAGCTGTAAAAAGAGATTCCATTAAAATTGAACTGAGTAGCTTTATAAAAATATAAATTTTTGACTTGTAGCAAAAGTATTACTGTCTTTCTAAATAAACTACAGATAGTCACTTTTTAACTTAGCCTTTATGTTTAGGTGCAATAAAGAATAGAATACTATAAACTACTAAGTGATCACTATTAGCTGGAGTTTATATAGTTACTATAGTTTATCTTGTCCAATACCATCAGGCTAATGACAAATGTTGCTAAATGAGTATTTCTTATGTAGTAAATTAATCATTGGTTTCAGAGGAATTGCTGATTTCCTTGATTTCTTGGTTTTTATTTTTTTACTGGAGTAAATTTGGTATTGTTTTTAATTCCAAAATATTTGTATTAGTATTATAAAGGTAATTATCAAGTATTAAGAGACTGATACAATAAGTGTGATAGAAAAATATGATGAACATTAAATTTTTAAAAAAGTTATAGTAAAAGACATATTGCTAGTAATCCCCCTTGGAATATTCCCAATTACTTTTAACACAGTTATCCCATTCTTGGTACTTTTTTTTTTTTGGCGATCGATTGTTTATTTGGTATAGGGTCTCACTACACAGCTCAGACTCATAGCAATCCTCCTATCGCAGCCTCCCCTAAGCTGAGATTACAGGCATGTGCCACCATGCCTGGTTTTGGTGGCTGGCTCGGCACGGGGTTGGCACTGCATGTGGTACCAGGGATCAAACCTGAGTCCTTGTGCTTGCCAGGTAGATGCTTCTACGGCTGAGCTATCTCCCCGACTCTTGCCATTTTTTGAAGTAGTTGTGCGAGTCTTCTTTCATGAGTATCTTCAGTTGAGTTCTCATGGCTGCTACAGTGTCCTGAATCAGTTCAAAATATTTACTTTTGTGGTCATTTTGACTTTGGGAAAGAGAGAAGTCGCACAGTGCCAGGTATGGTGAATAATAAGGTGACTGAAGACACACTACAATGTTTTTATGGGTCTGATTTCCTGCTGGATGGTACTTGGCAGTAGCATTCCCTATGTTTTTTATTAAAGCTAGTAAAAACAAAAAGAGGACTTCCAGAACTGTTTCAGAAAGTGGCAAAAATGATGGGATAAGTATGTTAAAGCTAGATGGAATATTTTGAGAGGGATTAATAGCAATGTGTTTTACTGTAGCAATTTTAAAAATTTAAGCATTCACTATTTATTTTGATTATCCTTGTGCATCTTGTAATTATTATTTTTTTGACTTTATGCAAAGCTTTATTCCAGAGGGGCTCAGTCCTTCTTGGCAGCTGCCTTCCTCATTGCTTAGCTCCTCATGCTTCCTCTTGGCACGGATGTGCGTCCCCACCCTTTTCTTGATGAACTTGAGGGCACACTTGTCCTTGGAGACCTTGAGCAGCTCCATAGCACGCCGCTCATAGGGGGCAAAGCTGCACACCTCCCGGATCATGTCCCGCACGAACTTGGTGTGTTTGGTGAGACGTCTGCGGCGGTGGCTGTGCCTCAGTTTGCTCACGTTCTTAGTTACCTTGTGGCCCTTGTTGAGGCCCACGGCCATAGGATAGCAGAGGGCCGTGGCTACTCTTCTTCAATGGTTGCTGTGGCAGAAGGGCATCTTATGATTCTTACAGGACTTTGTGGCACTAGATTCCTAGAATTATACTTTTTAAAAAGTAATTCTACTTTGTTAAAAATTTTTTGAAAAATTTATTATTTATTTATCTGGTACGGGGTCTTGCTAGACAACTCAGACTCGTAGTGCTCCTCCTGTCTCAGCCTCCCCATTGCTGGGATTGCAGGTGTGCACCACCACACCTGGTTTCTGTGCCAGCATGGCACACCTGGGGTTCTGGGGCCTGCACTGCATGTGTTGCTGGGGATTGAACCTGGGTCCTTGTGTTTGCCAGGTAGGCTCTTGGATTGCTGAGCTATCTCCCCTGCCCGTATTTGTTTATAAATTATTCTTTTACATAGTACTGTTTTGCTTGGAATAGAATGAATAGTACTTTACTTTTTTTTTATTTCTGAGAAATCTATGTAGTCTTTTTCTTTTTTCATGAAATGATACATCTTTTCAGTTACTATTACAGAAGGTGTATTGGTGCAGAAGACCAAAGATCTGGGTTCTAACGTCACCTGTGCTTGGTTTGGTTGCAATTCTCATGTACAAAGTAAAGTTTGGGTTAGATGGTCTTGATGTGGCACATTTGGTCACTTCTTAAAATCGACCTTTAATTTCAGTGTCTCTGGAATGACAATTTATTTTTTATTGCTTATGTCTAGAATGAGATGAACTTATGTAATGAGACCTGGAATTTTGTGATTGTTATCCCCAGTGTAGCTTGGTCCTATCTGGAAAGGTGATAGGTGTGATTTTACTTTTACATCAAAGAGCAATCAGAGAATAAGCATCTGGATAGGACATATTTTTATTCTAGACTAGGTTGAATAACTGGCAGCAGAAGCTACACAGTGCATTGATGAATGTTGAAACCTAGACTATGTTCCTGTCTTAGTAAGGTCCACGTACTTACCTCCTTTCAGTTCTTAATTTGGGCCATCATTCTCTTTCCTTCTATTCTTTTAAAATATCATATTAAAGTGCCATTATATATATTTTTGTTTTGTGTGTTGAGGTTCTTTTGGACTAAGAAATCTTAAGGCATGGATATGTGTGGTAGAAGAAAGGATGGGTTAGAGTTGAAAAAGGAATTCAGAAGTGAATGGAAAGAAAAAGTTAATCAGAAGATTGAGTAGTTGCTCATCCCAAAATATGACTTATTACAAGTAATATAACCTAAGTTCAGTTCTAAGATTTAGTAGATCATTTTCTTAACTAAATTAGTAAAATTGTGACTTGACATTTTAAACATTTTTCTTTCGGTTGCTGAAGATGTAGTTCATATCTTTCTGTCTTAATTTATTAAAGTATTAATATTCCATTGATTTATATTAACCATCCATAATTCATAGGAGAAACTTTGAATTAAAATACCTTATTTTCTCACTTGGTTCTATTTCTCTATAGTCACGGTCAGAGAGATACAGCACAAATTCTTCTATTACGAGGAGCCAAATATTTGCCAGATAAAAATGGAGTAACTCCTTTGGATTTATGTGTACAGGTATGTTTTAGTGTATATTCTGAGGCCCTTTATAACAGGAACTGAGAATGGTAAAATAATTTATTTCTTATGTGTAATATGATAAGTAGAAAGATTTTTATTCTATAAAGACTATGACCTTTAAAAGGAAATTTGGGGCTGCGGAAATAGCTAAGTGGCATAGCACCTACCTGGCAAGCACAAGGTCCTGAATGAGATTCTTGGTTTGCTGCTCTCCCCCTCACCCCAGAAATCTGTTTGAAAAATGAATAATTGTGTCTTTTTTTTTTAGGGTGGATATGGAGAGACTTGTGAAGTGTTGATTCAGTATCACCCTAGGCTTTTCCAGACTATTATTCAAATGACACAGAATGAAGACCTCCGAGAAAACATGGTAATGTAATTGTGCAGATAACCTGTAAATAGCCTTATTTTTGCTTAGCATATATAACACTTTATAAATATGCTTAGTAATTTTATTTTTACAAATATTTTAATAACTTGTGTTTGCTTACCTGAATTATAGGGTAAGTATGAATTACAGTTATCCCTTTTGCCATGCATTTTGCATCTGTGAATTTAACCAGTTGTAGCTCAAAAATATTATTAAAAATGGCAACTATGCATTCTTGTCATTATTCTTTAAACAATACAGTATGGTTGCTATTTGCATGGTATTTACATTGCATTATAAGTAATCTATACATAATTTAAAGTATATGGGAGAATGTGCACAGGTTATAATAGTCTAGTGGTTATGCCATTTTATGTAAGAGATTAGAGTGTCTGCAGATATTGTTATCCATGACGATTCTGGAATTAATCCTCACGGATACTGAGGGATGAGTGTCTGTGATTGATAAACTTTGTGTTTATATTTTCCTCTCTGAATTTTCTTTGTATTTCTGGTTCTTTGTTCTCTTATAATTATTCCCCATGGCTAGAGGAAGAGTCTGAGGGGCCGTATCATGTTGAGATTAGTAATCATTAGTTTTGGGAACCTTTTTTTTTTTTTTAACTCTATTTTCCATTTGTCGTGTTGTGGATCAAACTCAGCGCTCCTGAGTATGCAAGGCAAATACTTTATCATTGAGCTACAGCTTTAGCTCTGAGCTTTGTATTTATGACATCTCTACTCTTAAAAAATTATAGTTTAAAACTCCCCTAAATTTTAGAAATTTGAAATTAAATTTTCATGAATATGAATATACTTGGTGATTTCTACTTTATATTTTTAAATTGTGTTTTACTGTATGATTTTGAATGCAGGTTTATGTCAGGTTTATGTCATCTCATCTGTATATTACCTCTTAAATTTATGCATGGCAAAATAAATGTAAAGTTCTTGATTTCAGCTAATTGTTTTTAAGATACTAAGTTAATAAGTACTTAATTTTTAAATAAAATTCATGTCTTTAATCATATTTTTAATTTATAAAAAATATAGTTACGACAAGTTCTGGAGCATTTGTCTCAGCAAAGTGAAAGCCAGTATCTAAAGATTCTAACAAGCCTTGCTGAAGTTGCCACAACTAATGGTCATAAACTGTTGAGGTAAGTATTTTAGGAGATCAGTGGGTAGCAATGTCTGTTTGCTTCATTTCCTGAATAGTTTATTTTCTTACGTTTTTTGTCTAGGGGTAAGATACTATAAAAATTTGCTGACTTGCCCATTGTTTGTTTTATTTATAAAGACCAGGGTCATCAACTCTTATGAAACCAGATCATATTTAAGTGAATGTAGCATGTCAGTTTGGAGTTTATGAAATGATTAGACTAATCACGTAAGTATATAAGGAAGAACAAGAAAGTGGTTCAGGAATTTATCACTAATTTATAAAATTGGGTGAAGGCTACTCTTCAAACTAGTAGTATATACCTGTGATTTATTATAAAGTTTTCTGCCTTGCTCAGGTAAGTTCTTTATCCTTCCAAGTTTTCTCCATCAGGTCTTAATGATTCATCATTAGGTTGATGGTGCTAATGCTTTTATGTTTGAGTATAGGGTTTTTTTTTTTTTGGCGGAACCGGGGATTGAACTCAGGTCCTTATTCTTGCCAGGGAAGCATTTATTCCACTGAGCCATCTCCCCGGCCTAATGCCTTTATATTGAGTTTATGTATATATCATTTTCCTGCAGCTACACTTCTCGGAGATTTACAGCTGCAATTAGGAGTAAGCAACTAGTAAGAAATGTGTTACTATTTCTTAACTTACTCATTTGACCTTTTCTAATTTGAATGCTTTCTTTTTCTTTTTGCTAATTATTTTCCATCTTCTCCTCTCCTCCTAGTATTGGGGCTTAGACCAGGATCTTTTCACTGAGCTCCATCCCAACCCTTTTTATGTTTTGTTTCAAAGTGGAGTCCTTAATTTGCTAAGTTGCCCAGGCTGGGTTCGAACTTGAGATCTCCTATCTCATTTTCTCAGAGTGCTGGGATTACAGGGGTGTGCCAGAATTTCCAGTATTTATTATTTCTGCATTGACTAGTCATGGTTGTCTCCTGCCTCTATAATTACAGCTAACTTGTTTTCCTCCCAACATGATGCCAGTTCTGTAATCATCTGCATTGTGAAATTTATTGTGTTAACCCCTTGTTTTATTTTTGCTTGAGTTTTTTCATACACTTCTGATGAGTATCACTTTCTGTACTGTTGCTAACTTCATGGTACTAAGCTCACTTCTTATTAACCATGTAAGCTTTCTTTAGCAGTTATATTCAATATAGTTTGCTAATTTTTCTGCTATTCTCTTTTTAACTATTTAAGCTATTTACCTATTTTCTGCTGTTCTTTTTTTATTTTATCTATAGGACTCATTGAATCACAGGTTTCCAGAACACATTGTTTTTATCTTTTTAGTCATTTCCACTGATCCTTGTGTTTGAGAAAGGCTTTTTATGGAAATCAGTATGGAGACTCCTTAGAAAAGTTGGACTGGAAATCCCATTTAAACCAGCTATTTCTCTACTGGGAATTTTCCCAGACGATCTGAAAACATCATATCATAGTGACATATGTGTGCCTATGTTTATAGCAGCATAATTTGTGATAGCCAAATCTTGGAAACAACCAAGATGCCCATCACCTGAGGAATGGTTGAAAAAGATGTGGTACTTTTACACAATGGAGTA
>NW_004524666.1:3777904-3802913 GCF_000260255.1 Octodon degus | reverse complement strand
TATCCAGATTCAACAAGTGGAGTTTAAGAGCATGTAGACTCCTCTGGTTGATCAGTAAGAAATCCAATGCAGTCCTATTTTAGTTATAATAATTGTCAAAGGATAAACTAAAGATACTATGTTTCTGTGACCACTGGACCATTAATGTTTTTATTGTTGGACTTGAAACTTGAATTTTCTAAACCTGAAGACCTTTTGTAGTGATTGACACCAGATAAAATAGATGCAAAGTAGGAAGTAGACAACAGTTCATACCACAAAGATAACAAGCATAGTAGCTAAAATGTTTATATTGAAGTTTTCTGTATAGGGATATCTGTACAAGAAGCCATATTTCTACTTGAGAGATGTTTGAAAATATTTTAAAAAAGCATAATGAGAATATACTAAGAAAGGATGAAGGACACATAATTGGGAGAGCTAATAGAACCAGGAGTCATGGCCTTTTATGGCTGTGAATTAAGATGTTAGAGGTGCAGCTGGAGATTATCAGTAGGGACTGTTGGTGAATTTGTAGCTCCTTTTTTTTATATATATATATCCTAGTTTTATTATTATTATTGTGGTGGTGGTAGTGGTGTATTTGTACCTCCTTTTTATATATATATCCTAGCTTTATTGTTGTTGTTATTATTATTATTATTAGCTTCCTGCCCTCAACCTCCTTTTGGTTATTTCCTGATGAGTGTTTTAAGATTATGTCAAAGTAAGTCCTGTGTTAATTGAAATTTGTCAAGGTCAGTTAAGGCTCCCCAGAGGTTACTTTTGGGGGTTGTGTGAAGAGCCTTTTAGCTTCTGGAGTTGTAACTCCTATAGTTGTGTCATTTGCCAGGATGGGTCATAGTGTGGTTGACCATATGGCTTTCTGTGAGAGCGCAGGAACATTCCCCTTTTCAGTAATCTTTTTTGAATTGTGTATATTGCCTTACTCTTAACCTCTTGTGTTTAACTCTGCTTGGGAGGTTGGTTGACTTACTAGAATTGTGTTTTTGTTAGAATGCCAGTTTAAAGTTTTTTTATATGGAGATACAATAGTTTTGGAAAAAAATGATAATTATCAACCAGAGAAAAATGTAATGAAGCTTAGATCTTATAATCTTTTTTGATACAAAGAAATGTTTCACTGGTTGAAATGTGGGTAAAGGATATTTTTAAGCCATGGATTTAACTCAGAAGTTTTATCTAAGCGCTTCCTTGGCAAGTGCAAGGGCCTGAGTTCAATCCTCAGTTCTGCCAAAAAAAAAATAAAAGAAGTTTTATCTAGATAAAGTGAGATAAATTTGTAGGTTATATTAATAAGTAATATAAATTTATAGGTTATATTGATAGTGAGCTTATATTTCATTGTTTAAGAAAATGTTTCTTACCTGAAAAGATAACCCATGAAATATTCCTTGGGTCAGATTTGTGAGAAATAAATATTTGCATAAGTGGTGATTTTGAAAAGGAAAATCAATATGTGTATCTTTTTCATTTAATTTTTAGTCTTTGAAATTAACTTTTCCACAGTAAACAGTAAAATAAAACTACAACTAAACTACATTTCTTATTTATTTCAGAATCTTATGATATAAAAATCAGGAACAATTTGTAAAGAGAAATATGTAAAAATCAGTTCTGAAATGAAAAGTTTTGCTAATATGCTGTAGCTGTCCCAGTAAAATAAGAATACTGAAAGTAATATTACTTAAATATTACTAATAGTAGCAGCTGATGACTAATTTTTATTGACTTAAATGAACTAATTTAGTAAATCTTTAAGGGAGAAAACATGAATGTGGAAGTCAAAATATCAAGAAATTTTGATTTATGTTTCTCAAACTGAAAGACTTGGACATAGACATTTGCTAGCCACACGTTACAAATCTTAACTTTTAAACATTGTTTCAAGTATATGTAAAAATATTCTAGTGCAGTAGTTAAAATATAGGACAGAAGAGAATAAGGTTTTAGTTGTTAAATTTATATAATCATGCTGTTTTTCCCAAATGTTTATGCAGCTCTTCACTGTTCTTTGTGTAGCAGTTGTAATACATGTTAACTAATGTCAGCGATTTCAAAACACAAGCACTTCTTGAATAATTGTTTATAGATATACCATTACATTTGATGCAAATTAAGCTGAACTATTGGGGTTTCTCTGTGGAAGAGTAATGATAGCCATTTATAATATTGGCCAGTTCGAAGACACAGCCAAAAGCATGAGGGCTTTCTGATCTACAAAGAAAAGTTTGTAGTGTAGTCCATATGATTGTGTTAGTTGAATTTGTCATTTTTAAAGATAAAGTATATTTTTATGTTTATAGAGTTATAAGAGAACCCATTTTATAGAGAGCAACTGTGATACAAGTAATAACTTTAAGATTATTCAATTTATGAATGTTCTATATGTGTACAACTCTACTGGAGTGAAAAATGGATACAGGATAATGGCAGAGAGTTTGTTTCAGCCTCATAGTTATAATACTTCAGCTGTTGATTGTCCAAAAAATGTAACATTTATCCCATTACTTCTCAATGAAGTGTCTTCAGAGTTCTAAGTAGTTTAATTTATAAATACAATTTTTGAAGTGAAAGTTGGAGATTATGTTAGAGTAATATGATAGAGTAAAATATAACATCATTTTAAGCAGGAATTTGCTTTATGTTTTGATTACTTTTTATATTCTAGGTGCTTAAAAATTGTTTATCTGCAGTTCAAATAATTGTATTTGATATCTTCCGGTTAGTTGTATCTCCTATCATGATAGGAAAGGAATTTTATTCAAGTTACATTATAAAATAGTGGTGATAAAATATTATTAAAAATAAGTATTTGATGATATAATTTGTTTTATTCTATCTAATCTGCTCATATTTTATTTTGCATTTTCAGCCTGTCTAGCAATTATGATGCACAAATGAAGAGCCTTTTAAGGATTGTAAGGATATTTTGTCACGTCTTTCGAATTGGGCCTTCCTCCCCCAGTAATGGCATTGATATGGGCTACAATGGAAATAAAACTCCAAGAAGCCAGGTGTTCAAGGTCAGAAAAGTATATGATACTGTTAGGAAGATAGACGTAAAAGAGATGAATTTGACAAAGCATGCATTCATTAATCAGAAACCTCAGGAACAGGAGGTAAATTTGGTTCATGCCTGTATCACTTTTTAAGTAAGGTACACCTTTCTTCTTTTAACTGTCTAAAGAACTGGAAGGTTTAATTGGTGAGCTCTCTATACTTTCTTGCACATAAAATTTTTATTTCATTAGTATTTTAAGGTTAGAGATATTTAGTCTATGACTGACCTTATTGATGTGTTCTTAATATGATAGCTACTACTTAAAATATTTATTGGGGAAAGATTGCTTTTATTCACTGAGCATAATAAAGCTTAATTCTTGAGATCACTTCAAGGAAGAGTCACTGAGATATTTCGTAAAATATTCTGGATTACTTCTAGTGTTTCTTTTATGCAAGCTTATATAAATAGAATCCTTGGAAGAAGGACTCCAAATAAAGTCCAAGACTGTGTTGCTTTGGTATTAATGCTTTTTTGTGGCATTACAGTTTTTAAAAACTCAGATTTTGTTGAAATGTATAACTTAATAATTTTTATATTTTTTAAAAACTTTTTGCTTCTTTGATGTTGGGGCCTTTCACATGCTAGGCAAGTACTCTACACCAAGTTATATCTCAAGCTTTTTCATGTTATTTCTTTATTTAAAGTTAATTTTGCTTAAATGTGAGTATAAATACAAGGTTATCCGTCTAAATAGTGTTTTCATGTGCTACCTCCTTAAAAACCAACTATGATTGAGAGTTTTGCTCTTTGTAAACTGTGAGGCTACATTGACAGTCTGTTTTAAGTGATTATTGTCTTACACATTGTTCGTGGTGTTGAGGATCAAACCCAGGGCCTTGTGCATGATACTTGGAAAATTTTTGACAAATACTTAGAAGTGGTTTGCAATCATTTTGACAGTAATAGTTTTGTTATTAAGCTCCATATTCTTCTAGAGAGGTATGCAAAAGTATCTGTCCATCTGTTTGTTTTCTCTGTTTTTTGAAACTCAGAGTAGGAAAGAAAGGTAATTAAATACAGGTATGTATGTGTTTCTTTCTTTTAACCTCTCTTCTCCTATTGTGCCACCTTCTGGAAAAAGAAAAGTATGCATCTTCTTTGGATTTAAGCTGGAATTTCAGGCACCGTTTTCTGTAATACTAGTTAGAATTTGCAGTTTACTGTCTTTGTAAAATTTTAATCTAAATTATTGATGTATTCTTGTTAGTGATGTTATGAGTTTTACTGCTCATTCGTATCACAGGACTTTTTAGTGTGTTCTGGCCTTGCTTACTGTTAGGATGAATTTACCTGTGACTTTACTTTTTACTCATCCTTTTTATTTATCTATAATGATAAATAGAAAATAAGATCAGATATGGATATAGTCACAATTACTTAGCTTGGATATAGAATATATTCAATATTGTCTTTTTTGTTGTTAAAATTTGAATCTTCCACTTACTTGCTAATGATATGGGAAACAATGTCCTAATTAGTTTCTTTATGGGCACTTAATGCTTGTTCTAAATCTTAGTTTTCTATCTAGGCAGTCAGTATAGATATAATGGCAGAAAAAAAGATTATATTACATTTCCTTTGTTAAATAGAATCCAAAATTCGTGTATATATGATATATATGAAATTCTTCCCAGTTTCTTTTATCAGTGTCATTTTTATTTATTTATTTTTATTTATTTTTTTCATAATTTTATTGAGAAACAAATAGTAATAAGACAGTTTCAAAATGTTTTTTCATCATATTCTGTGGACTTAAAAGTTCATTGTATCAATACTTGATGAAAAATACCTGTTCCATGTTATGCCTAAGATGTTTGATACGCAGACAGATAGTGAGGTTAAGCTTAACAGCCTAAGTTGTATGGTAATAACAATAAGCTTGTCTTCTGGATGGTTAACAACCTAAGTTTGCAGACCAAAATTAGAGAAAAAGGAGGGCTGCAAGGAAAGCCAACATTTTGGCCCTAGCCTTCCAAGGTCAATTAAGACTCAGGACATATGAGAACTTGTACTGTAACGTCATGTAACTCAGTAGTGTCCCAAATTTTCTGATCAAGGAGATTATGGGGCCAAAGAGGAAAGTGATCGATGATGTAGAGTGTGCCTAAGGAGTGTCTTCATTTGTAAAAGGTAGTTTTAGCATTATTGACAAGTGCTTTTGCCACTGACTGTTTATTCTTGAGCTATAAACTCTCTTTTAGTAAAATATTTGTAGTCCAAAAAGCAGCTAATTTTTGAAAACATTAGTGCTTATTAACTCCTAAGGAATTTATGGGTCTCTATCTAATTTCATTAACACAAAATAATCTGGCTTCTCACAGGATAGAAGTTTCTGCATTGCCATCAATGCATATAAGGCTTCTTGTTCATTTTGGGGTAATTCAAGTTGTGAAAATCTTTACTATTTGCTGAGTTGCTGCAGTGTTAAACTGAAAAATACCATTTTAACTTTTCTGCATTTTTTTCCTTAAGGTCGCTCATCCTTACTTTCCTCTTGTAGTTGAGTGGTAGAGTGTGTGATAGAGTGTGTGCTTACTATGAATAAGTGGCCCTGGGTTCAATCTCCACCACAAACAAATTTACTAGTCACTATTTGTAGAGGTTAGGTAATTACACTTACTGTTTTAAATATTATTAACTTTGCATTGTGGTGTGTGTGAAAGCATGTATTATTATGTGTGTATAAATACACTTTTATATTTTTTCTCATAAATTATGAAAATTCTAGGAATATACATAAAAAGGGGTTTAAAAACTAAACTGTTTATTAGTTTCTTTAAGAGTTTTCACTTTTAATTGAAATGAGATGTGTTTTATTTAGCTGAAAATTACATAATATAAATATTAGGGATTAACATGTATGATTTTAAAAACTAGATATTTGAAAATTGATGTAAAATTACTTTTTGTTAGGTTTTAGCTTTTTTATTCTAAGAAACACATAATTTAAACATTCGCCATATTTTTCCATTGTACCTTGTACATACAAATTAAATGTTAGCTCTAATGAAATTTGCCATATATATGACATTTATCTGCTTTTGCTACTTTTAATCTTTACTGTCATTGTCTTGGGAAGATAGAAATACCTGGAAAACATTGTTTCCTTTGTATTACTGAAGTATGTGGAGTTGATTTTTGTGTTTTTATTTCATCTTGTAGTTTAATGGTGATTAAGAAGTATATTCTTTTTCTCTTAGCCTCTGGAATTGCTTTGGCACTCATTAGATGAATGGCTAGTTTTAATAGCTACAGAATTGATGAAAAACAAAAAGGACTCAACGGATATCACTTCTATTTTACTGAAACAAAAAGGCCAAGATCAAGATGCCACTTCCATTCCACCATTTGAACCTCCAGGACCTGGGAGCTATGAACATCTATCAACTGGCACAGGAAAATCCAAACCAGATGCTCTTGCAGGGAAACAGGAAGCCAGTGCAGATTGTCAGGATGTTATTTCTATGACAGCCAACCGGCTAAGTGCTGTCATTCAAGCTTTTTACATGTGCTGCTCTTGTCAGATGCCTCCAGGGTAAGAAAGTTGTGGCTTATTTTCTTTTTCCTGATAGTTGAAAAAAAAGCTATATTTTTATAATTTCAGTAACAACAAATAATTTTTGGTTGATTTTAAGTGCTGTTTTGATCTTACTTTATGATATTCATTGTCTGAATCTAGATCTGGTACAAAATATTTAAATTTTGAACAAATAACATGTAAATTGTTTCTGTGTAAATATTGAATGCCACCTTTTATAGGAGCTCCTGCATTTTTGTATAATCTATCAAGGAGAAGTTATATATTTTATTTCACGTTACAAATTAACTAGATATGTCTGTTTTCTCAGTTATTTGCCTTGTTTGTTTTTGGTCTTTTTTGATTTTACTGTATTTTTTTGGTTGAATTGTTTTTTAGGGGAGGTTTATTTTTTGTTTTTGGTGCCGAGGACCGAACTCAGGGCTTCCAGCTTGCCAGGCAAGCATTCTACCGCTGAGCCAAATCCCCAGCCCCCCTGTTTTCTAAATTATAAAGAAGATCTAAACCCAGATTCTTTCAAGAGGTCTAGAAGCTACTACAGTTCAAGTATATGCTTATCACATTTGCTGTATCATATTACCAATGTGTGTCTATGTATTATTACAGTTTTTTTTATTCCTTACAGAATGACTTCACCTCGTTTCATTGAATTTGTCTGCAAACATGATGAAGTTTTAAAATGTTTTGTTAATAGGTAAGACTTTCTGGGATTCAGAGACTGCCATAGCTGCTTTTATTCCTTTACATAGAGTTTCATCTAAAAAGCTCTTTCTGTTAACAATTAAAAATTACTCAGTATCAACTGGAAGTGTATAAGTAGGGGATAACACATTTTGTCTTCGCGTCATTTCCTTTTATCTGAATTTGCATTTTGCTTAATGTTACTCACCTTTCCACTTATACAAAGTGTATTTTTCTTTTAGAAATCCCAAAATTATATTTGACCACTTTCATTTTCTCCTTGAATGCCCTGAATTGATGTCAAGATTCATGCATATCATAAAAGCACAGGTAAAAATTTTTTTCCTCTTGATTTTAGTCTCTCTAATGAAATTTTTTAAATTGGAACATTTAGTAATTATTATATTTAAAAACTCTTATAAGTAAGAGCAATGGAATTATGTTATGTTAAGAAGTACATTTTTGTCTTCAAGAAGTGTATTGAGTGCCTACTATGTGCAGAGGCCTTTGTAAGAACAGTACCTTGCCCCATTTCCTGAAAGGAGTTATATGACATTCCAATCCTGTAAGGTAGACCGTCTTTGAGAAAAGGATTTTATTCCCAAATATACTTGGGAAATTTATAAACACAGCATCAGTATATAAAAGAGTTTGAGAAACCCTTTGATGAAAACAGTGATTTAACATTGCTGATTTTCTGAACTTGTATGACCCGACAACCTTTCCTCTGTTAGATTGTGCTTATTCATTTCATATACTTTAGGTTCAGTGAAACATGCTGGGGAAAAGCTTGTTTTGTTTCTTACTAGCTAGGTGATTTTGAGTTCTTTGCCTATAAGATAGGGATAATGACAGTGACCTCATAGAATTATTGTGGAAACTATTTAAAGAGTAACTGACATATGTAGTCAATAAATGTTAGTTGTTTGGAGATAGAAATCATTTTCATTTAGCTAGAGAGCAAATAATTACTTGTTTCTTTAGGAATTTAAGGGATGAAGTCCTTACAGTAAAGGGAAATTTCAAAAAGGAGGTAGATTTTAAGTGGCTTTCAAAAGTTTGAAAAACAATACTGTGAAAAAAGTGAAGGGGGGGGTGAACATTGTAGCAAAAGTATGTGCTGGTAGATACAAAAGTGTTTAAAAGTGGTATTTGCAGCAGAAATTTTGTTTCTGTGAAAAGTGAGATAGGTTGGAGTCATATTGTCATATTTTGTTGAGAATTGATTGCAAGCTTAAATAATCTTTATTTACTAGGCTGTTAGGAGGCAGTGATAACTTGGTTTCAGGAGAATTACATGATCCTGCTAAAGTTTTAGAGGATAATTTATGAGATATGTTAGGATAGATTTGGGACTGTGGTTTGATTAAGTAGTTCTAAAATTATAAATACCATAGGCAGTGTTTAAATGTCTTTAGGAATATTGACTTTCAGAAGTTAAAAACAAACTTGAGAATTAACTTATAATATGCACTTGTATATCAGAATCTTTTGATATCTATAATGTAATGCAAATGAGAAGATAGTAACAATAACTTACAATGTTTGACTGCCAATTTTAAGCTTAATACTATATATTTGCTGTAAATGAATAATTTTTGGAACAATCAACTTACTTGGTTGAAGCTGAAGGTGGTTAAGTAACTTGTTTAACTCTTTGTTACTAAGTGAGAGAACCAGAAGTTAAAATTCTGTTTGGTTCATAATTTCTTTGAGGTGGGGGCGGGATTAGGAACCAAACTTAGGGTCTTGTATGTGTTAGGCAGGTGCTTTCTCATTGAGCTATACCACCAGGCCTTATTTATTTATTTATTTATTTATTTATTTATTTTGTTGCAGTGATACAATCTATGGCCTTGCACATGCTAAGCCAATGCTATATCTCTATGCTAAATCCCTAACCCTCTTAAGTTCACTTTTTCCCTTTTGTTTGTTTTTCTAATGCTGAGGATTGAACTTAGAACTTTATGCATAGTAGTCAAGTGTTCTGCCTCTGAACTGCATTTTAGCTACCTAAGTTAATTTTCTTAATCTACATTACAGTGTATGACTCTTCTATAGGTCAAATGAATCATAGGTGAAAATGGTTTTTAGTTTTTGAAAGAGAGTTAGTTTACTCTTTATCATAACTGTCTCTGCTTATCACTTTTAACTTTTTCTTTCCTGAACAATTTAATCAGAAAATATCTGCATCTATCCTGGTTGACCCAGAAAGGGAATTTTATTGATGCACCAGGGTGAAGAAAATTTCCATATGAATAGTGCCGGGCTCTTGTGGGGTTTGGAGTTTGGAGATGGTAAGGAGGTGTTAGCCAGGTAGCCTAAGGAGCAGACTAATGTGTAAGGGTAGTGGTAGCTCTGGGAGTTATGTGACAGAGCCTCAGTGGAATTCTGCAATGAAGAGGTCTTGTCAGCAATAATAGATTGTTAGGTATGGGGCGGGGGGTTGAAGATTGGTGAGAACATTAACTCTTGATTTTTTATCTTTGAAACATTAGTTATGAAAGTGCAGAACCTAGAACAGAATGTGTGCTGTTGAATTTGAATTGGAGATATCTGTGTGAACCTAGAGCTTTCATTCTTTATTGATAGATTAAGCAAACCTGGCACCAGCTCGTGGTCTTCATATACCATTCTGGATGAATGAGGCTTGTTAGAGAAAAATGGCAAATTCCAGAGCTGGATTTTGAGAGGTACAGGATGAGTCTGGAACATTTTGTTGTCCAGTAAAGAACAATTTAAAACATGGTAGAATTATGTTGCTGTGACTTAGAAGTCAGCTTAAATGGATTCTCATTGGACAAATCAGGAACAACATAACTTCAAAATAAAGATAGCAATACATAAATAAGAGAGCCAGGCATAGTAGTGCACTCTTGTAAGCCCAGCACTCAGCAGGCTGAGGCAGGATTTCTGTGAGTTGGAGACCAGTCTGGATTATATATATAGTGGGTTCAAGACAGTGTTAACTATATAGTGAGATCGCCTGTTAAAAATAAAGAAATAAAAATAAAAAAAAATAAACCAAATATGTCTTTACTGAAAAATTCATGAATAAATATGGACAAGGTGTGAGGTATTTATACTCTCAGAATATGTCCTCATAGAATACTTTCTAATTACAAAGGGAAAGAGGAACCATACTGTAGAGAAACTTGGCAGTGATCAGAGTAGATACACGAGTGTGCCAGCTGGTAAGGTGCACCGAGAAGGTCATGGCCTTTCTTCTGTGGTGTTCCCTAGAGATCATGCTCTTGAGTCTGAGCACCAGGAAACCTCAGACTGACCTGACTCCACCTACAGATATGCTACCAAATTAACTGGCCTGCAGGCTCCAGAAATATTAAGGTTATGCAAATTAAGAAAACAGGAACTGTACTAGAGTTCAGGAAATAGAGATGGGGCAGTTAAATGTAGTTCATGAATCATTGTGCTATAAAATATTATTAGAAAATTATAAAACTTGAAATTAGGTCTAAGCAGTAGATGTAATAATGCATCAGTGTTCCTAATTTAAAAGTTGTTACCTGGTTATATAGGAGAATTACTTTGTAGGGAATATCTATCAAAGTGTTTATGGATGACTGGGCAGGATATTGGCAACTTACTCTCATGTCAAAGAAAGGTGTTTTTATTTTACTGTACTTGGAAATTTTCTGTAACATAGAGACTATTCCATCCAAAAAAGTTAAAGAGCAACTACCACTAATAAAGGATTGACTTCTTCTTCTGTTGGTGGTTTTCAGGTGGCCAGTAGTTAAAGGGAGAGACATTTTGTATTGCTGTACAAATGCTATTAAGAGGAGCCACTGTAATCAGTCCTGTTTTGTGAATTATATATGGAAACTCAGGTACTCAGAAAGTTTATATAAAAAAATGCACCCTTTGGCTGTGTAGGTGTTTATACGTGTGTGTATGTGTGCGTGTGGGTGTATACGCGTTTGCTGATCTTATAGATACTAGATTTTGAAGGTAGTGCTTTGTACCTTTTAATGTTTCACATAAATTAGTTTAAAAAGTACCATCTGTTTTTATTTCTCAGTTCATACTTTATAGATAAATGATAGTTTGGGATCTTATAGTAGCAAGGAAGTGTACTGTCATTTTAAATAGGTATGGACAATAATTTTAATATTGTTATGAGTGGTAATAAGTGTTGTCAATATTGACTATTTCCTCAAGTTACTTAACTCCTTAGTGCTACATTTTCCTCTTCTGAAAAAGGGGATGATAGCCCTATTTTTTGCTAATGTTGTGAGAGTCTGATGCAGTAATACATGTAAAGGGCTTAAAATATTACGTGGCTTATAGGTGCTTTTTGAGTGTTAGCTAATTTATAATTGTAATTTTCTGCTTGCATTTTTTCATTTAATTCTCACCATCCTTGAAGTAGGTATTTTCTGTTTTATAGGTGAAAAAACTATAAAGTTTTGAGAGGATTAGTAATTTTCTTAAGATCACAAACTTAATGATAAAATTAGGACTTTATTCCATGCCTATCTTATTTCCAAGCTCATAATTAAGTCCATTGCTTCAATATAATGTTTGTAGTGTTTTACCAAAATATTAGAAATAATTGGGATTAAAATTTTGAGTTCATTATATTCCACCATGTTTACTAAAAAATATGTGCACTCTAGTACATATAATAACATATATTAGTGGCAGTGTTTTACTAAAATGTGGAAGACTGTTGGACATACAAATAAAATTACACATGTAACTTTTTAGTAAAAGGTGAAAAATTTATATGATCTGAAGAGAAACCAGAGTATATATAACTTTAAAAAGGATCATTTACTCCTTTTCTTACTGACAAAACAGATATTTAAAAAAGTAGGTAATTCGTTAGCAGTTATCTAAATATTTTTAAGATTTAAAAAGTAAGCCTTTTAAAACAAAACTAATATTTAGTTTTGCTAAAATGAATAATTTATTGCTGTCTGAAAAATATCTGAAAGGGGACTTCTTAATGGCGTTGGAGGTATTAATTATATTTATCTCTTTAAACTATTATGAGGAGTGAATAATATAAGAGCAACTTACATATATACTCAGTAAATGCTTGTTGTTTTGGAGGTAGAAATCATTTCATTTATCTAAGCTAGAAATCAGTAATTATTATATGTTTCTTTAGGAATTTAAGGGATGAAGAAATTAAAGTAAGAGGAAATTTCAAAAATGAGGTAGGTTTAAGGCTGGGGAAATAGCTCAGTGACTTAAGCACCTGCCTGGCAAGCGCAAGGTCCTGAGTTTGATCTCTGATACAAAAAGAAAAAAGTAGATTTTGAGTGACTTTCAAAAGTTTGAAAAGCATGGAATATTATGAAGGGAGTAAAGAGGAGGATGAACATTCTAGCAAAATTATAGGCCGGCAGATGGAAAACTGTCTACAATTACAGTGATTGTTGTAGGATTTTCATTTAAGTGAGAAGGACAGGCTGGAGTCATACTGTCATATTGTGTTGAGCCTTGATTGCAAGCTTACATAATCTTTGCTTGGTAGGCTGTTAGCAGGCACTGAAAACTGCTATATCTTCTAAGGAGGTGGTTTCTCCTTCTGTGCCTTTGTTTCCCTTAACCTGGTCTGCTTTTTTCCTCTCTGATTAGCAGGTTCTACAGAATTTTTCAGTCTCAGCTCAAACCAAGACCCTGTGAAATCTTTGTACTGCAGTTGTCTGCAGTTTCTAAATTCATGGTGTAGCTGTAGTTTGTACTTCAGTGTTAAAAATTTGATTTTATGCAAATTGATAATTTTACTGCTTTTATATTATTAATGGTATTGGCACATACTAGGTACTCAATTATACTTTCTGATTAATTATAATTGCTGATCACTTGTAGCTTGCTTTACATAGCAAATGAAAAAAATGTTTAAACTTTTCTTTACTCTTCAAGAGATCTCATTCTTTAGCTTTTAGGGTAGAAGAATGGAAGATTGAAATATAATGAATTTCTTTCTAGTTGCTGCCTTGTATTTTAAAGGATAAAAAGTTTAAGGCTAGGTGTAAAGGATTATTTTCATGAAAAGTTAAATGGAAAATGAACCATCATTTTTCTAGGTGTGAGAATTCATTCTTGTAAGCTTTTTTGGGTTTAAAAGAAATTGGGAGTAGATATGTTCAGTTACAT
Organism: Octodon degus; assembly: GCF_000260255.1. NCBI lineage: Eukaryota > Metazoa > Chordata > Mammalia > Rodentia > Octodontidae > Octodon > Octodon degus. Next base: position 3,789,495 of record NW_004524666.1, on the reverse strand, counting down.
ACATATTAAGTTCTTAGATATGACATTAATTCTTGCTGTTAAATATGTAGGAATGTAAAAAATACATTATTTAGATTAAGTATTTCAACTATGAACTGAAGAGTTTTTATGAATAGTGGTGGAAATGTTAGAACATTATTAACTATTATAAATGAAGGTCTGAGTGATTATTTGCAGAAATTTACTAACTATAAGCATGCTAATAAAGTGGTAATTAGGTGACTGAAATACTGCTGACATACTGTACTGTCAATTTTTTGTGTAGCCATTCAAAGATCGTTGCGAATGGTTCTATGAACATTTGCATTCAGGACAACCTGATTCAGATATGGTACACCGACCAGTGAATGAAAATGATATTCTGCTGGTTCATAGAGGTATGTTTAGCAGAGAAATTGATATATGTGTGAGGTATGATGTCTTTGTTATTGTAAAGTTTCATATGTAAAATTAATGAATGCTACATATTTAGATTCTATTTTTAGGAGTAGCTGTGAAGTTGTGTCAAAAGCAAATTGTGCAAAGCTAAAGCAAGGGATTGCTGTACGGTTCTATGGAGAAGAAGGCATGGTAGGTATAAAAAATAAGTGATGTAGAAATCACTGTAAACAGTGGAAACACATTTGATTAATATTTAATATTGGTGAGAGAAGAATCTTATTCAGTATTTTAATTTCTTTATTATTTAGAAAAATTTTCCCAGTATATTTGTGTTGATGATAAATTTTATTTTCTTGAATTCAGGGTCAAGGTGTTGTACGTGAGTGGTTTGATATTCTGTCAAATGAGATCGTCAATCCTGATTATGCGTTGTTTACACAGTCAGCTGATGGTAGGTTGAGTGATCTAGACTTTTTCTGTGACTTGTCATATTTTCAAACTACTTCAGTACGTGTTAACTTTGACTCCCACAGTAACTTTTTAAGCCAGGTGGAGTATTCCCATGTTAAAGAAAACAGAGGGGCCAGGGAGATGGCTTAGTGGAATAAGCGTTTCCCTGGCAAGCGCAAGGGCCTGAGTTAAATCCCCAGTTCTGGAAAACAAAAAAACAACAAAACAAGAAAACAGAAATTCAGAGTTTTTGCCTACATTACACACATGATCAATGGTAGAATTGTAAGTGGAATTTAACTCAGTATAACATTCTTTACTGTAAATAGATGGTTTTCAAATGCTTGTTTCAAGGTCTGATATTAGTCAAGAAGTTCTTCTTGGTCCTTTGAAATTTATTTACTTTAAGCATTCTCCTTTGGTTTCCTTTTTGTTATTGTATTGAGTAAATGTTTTCTTTTAGAAAATGGTGTTGCTAATAAATAGACTTTTAAAAATTTTGGTAACTCCATTTGAGTTTCTTAAAATTTCCTAATCATGAAACCAAACATCTAGAAATTGGGATAGTAAATCTTAATTCATAATCTGTTCACTCATACTAATTTTATTTGTAGTCCTCTTAAGACATCATCACCTGGTGACTAAAAAGTTATTAACCACATAATACAAGTTGAACAATCTTTTTTGTGGAAAAAAGTATTTGTGACCTAGAGAGTTGTAATCTGATGTTGTAGATGATATGCAAATAGTTGCCACCTCATTTTTGTGAGGTATATTTGAGAGATTTGTAAATTAATATATATCTGAAGTGATGGTGGGATTTCAGTTTTCAGATGTTTTGCTCTGTTACCTGCTTTTCCTAAAAATTTTCTTAACTTAGGTGTTTCTCCAATAGCTTTTTTTTAATGACACTGAGGCTTGAACTCAATGCTCATACTTGCTGAGCAGACACTGCACCACTGAGGAACAATCCCAGTCCCTTTTCCCCAAAGTTTACATTCTTTTATAAGAAGAGAATACCCTTTTACTTTTCTTGCAAACTATTTCATTAGATTTATCAGTTATTCTTGTAGCTACCCTCAGTGCATAGCATGAACTCATTATATTATTGTTGAATAAATGAGTAAATTTCTCTTCCAAGTTACTGGTCATCACAGAAAGGAGAATTGAATTTGAGGGACTAGCGTTAAGTTTTTATGTTGCACTAGATTTTGGTAAAATACATGACAAAATTGCCATTTTAATTATCTGAAAATGTATAATTCAGTAGTATTAAGTACAGTACATACAGGGGCCAGCCAGATAGTTCAGCAGACTAACTCACCTGCTTAGGCAAGCACAGGGACCTGGTTCGATCCCTGGTGTGCCATGCTGGCCCTGCCCCGAGGGTGCACGGAGATGGCAATTGAGGCTGATGTGGTGGCACACACCTGTAATCCCAGTGTTTGGGAGGCTGAAAACAGGAGGATTATAGGAGTCCAATCTGTGTAGTGAGACTGTAGAACCTGTACTAAATGCATTTAAAACAAAAAAAGTATAGTACATGCAGTATGCAACCATCGCCACTGATTTCAGAACTTTTTCATCAACTCAAGAAAAACTGTTAAGTAGTAACTCTTGTTTACCCTTTCTCTAACATCAAATTACTAATCTAATTTCAGAATATAAAAATACTGCCTATTCTAGATACTTAATAGAAGTGAAGTTACCTTCATGGCATTAGATTTTAGCAGTATTCAGTAACTGTTGATAACCTTTGCCATTTTTACTTTAAGCTCAATAATAATTTTTAAAATTTAATTATTTTCCATGTAAAAGAATAGGTTGATTTGTAGACTTAATAATTTTTGTATCATTGTTGATAGGCATCAGGTTCAGTGGTGAGACCCATTACTTAAAAACAATTGTACATTTTCAATTTTTAGTTCTACTCAGAGTATTCTATTCCTTTAGAAACAAAAGGTAATGAATACCTACTGCAGTGGGCATGTATAGATGAATGAGACAATATTTATCTAAATTTATCACCTAGTAGTTATTTTACATGCTTAGGAAAGCATGTGTATTTATCAATGATATTTAATATATTTTTCTAGGATTTATCTAGTGTTCTTCAACTATTTTTAGTCAATAGTATTATAAAATTTTCTGTATATACTGGACTTGCTCTATCAGTATGAGTGCATTACTGGTTATCTTTCATAGTTCTACTGCTTGTTTGTATATTCCACAAAAATATTACTGTGTAAGTTGTATAATGGAACCTGAGCTTTGCTGCAATTATATAAGAATGTATGTATGTACATTGAAATACCCATTTTCTTTATGTAGATTTTTGAGAATAAATTATATTGTGCTTATTTTAATAGGAACAACTTTCCAGCCTAATAGCAACTCCTATGTAAATCCTGATCACTTGAACTATTTCCGGTTTGCTGGACAAATCTTGGGATTAGCTTTGAACCATAGGCAGCTGGTCAATATTTATTTCACACGATCATTCTACAAGCACATTCTTGGTATGGTTCTATTATTTCCAAAGACATCTATTTATATTTATATTGCCTTTCTTATAGCTTTTAAAGGATAACTAAGTAGATAAGCAGTGGCATTTTGGGTGAAGTAATTTTTGATTGGAAATCATCTGTGTGTGTGTAAGATATTTTGGAAACAGGAAGAGGAAGGGGGAAAAAAACCCAAACTGCTTAAAACAAATCTTTTGCCGGAAAGCTTTATTTTCCATTTTAGTATGTATGTTTATGCAAATAATACATCTTAATCTGGGTATACTTAAGGTAATTGGCACTTTTGAGGATTATAGCAGCTTCCTGTTTCAAAGAAAGATTACATTGTGAAGTTGTGAAAGAAACAGATTTAATTTAACACATTTCCTAGTTTAGAAATTAGTGTCCATTTAAAACATGCTGTGAACTGGATTATATTTTGCAGTTTTCTAGAATTTCTGTAGAGGGCAGTATTTTACCATTAAATAAATAAGAAAATGAAGCAAGCAGCATTTAGACTGTAATAACTGGATCGTCACTTTTTTTTTTAGGTATTCCTGTAAATTATCAAGATGTGGCATCCATTGATCCAGAATATGCCAAAAATTTGCAATGGATTTTAGATAATGATATTAGTGATCTGGGTCTAGAACTAACTTTTTCTGTTGAGACTGACGTATTTGGAGCAATGGAAGAAGTTCCTTTGAAACCTGGAGGTGGAGGTATTCTTGTGACACAAAATAACAAAGTGAGTATTTGAAGTTTTGCAGTAGCCATTGTTTTTAATTTGGCCCTCTCATAGTTGACAAATTTACTTTGTCATTTGCTAGAAACACCTTTACTGTTGTAATTTCACGAGAGATTAAAATATTCAATTAGAAAAACTATCAAATACCAAATTTTGAGTTAGAAAAGGCCACTTCAGTATTATACTGGCTCTGCTAACATGGTTTCAAAAACAGTCTCGATATTCAGCTAACTTATAAAACAGGCATCTGCATTTTGAAAAATTTGATTAGAAATAGAAGCTAAATGCAGGTACTATTTGCAGTAATCATTACTTCTTTCTTTTCTATATTTTAGGGAAGGGTCTACAGGGTGCTCAGGGTCTCACTACTAGATCAGACTCATAGTGATCCGTCTGTTTACAGCCTCCCAAGAGCTGGGATTATAGGCACGCGGCACCATGCCAATGTCAATCGCTGTCTCAGTGTGCCCTGGGGGCAGGCTGGTATGGCAGGCCCGAGGATCAAACCCCCGACCCCTGCTCCTAATCTGCTGAGCTATTTGGCTGGCTTATCTTAAAATCTTGGTACCTGTATTTGTTTTAAATTTTCCTGTTTAAAATCATAATATGTCTTTATACAGTTATTTTGGTGTATTTGGAAGGATCTCTAGATTCAGAAAATCTGGTTTGGAATTCTGCTTCTATTAACATTTTCATTTCATTAGTCATACTGTGATTCTAAGACAGCTTCAGAATCAATAAACTATGAAAAAAAGTCTCTTAAAATATTTTGTAGATGTAGATTTAATAAAATTGAGTTTAGTTTTAAAAGGAACAAAAGACTTGGTTATGTGTGTGTGTACAAATCTGAGTGCTTTCAGTGCTGGGGATCAAACTCTGAGCTTGCTTAGGTAAGTACTCTATGACAAGCTACCTCACCATTCAAAGACTTGGCCACCGCTTCATAGACACTGAATAAAGCTTGTGGAATAGTCTGAAGGCCAAGGAAATCAAAACTGGATTCTTTGCTAGGGAAAGAATAGATAGAAAGTAGAATTAGTAAGGCAGAGGCTATCTCACTCAGGACTCTAAAAACTAGAAAAGGTGTTAGGATTTAATGCTCAGTGTCATGGGGAGTGACTGTAGTGTTCGCAGCTGAAGTGTTATATAATCTGAATTGTATATTTGTAATTTTAAAACCCGCTCTGAGCTGTGAAGAAGCAGCAGTACAGGGGGAAATGAGAATGGTCACTAGATGCTATAGTAATGCAGTTGAGAAATGATGATGGTTTAGACCAGAGTGTTGGAAGTGGAGGTAATAAGGCAGTATCTGACTATTTTTAACAACAGATGTGATAGTAACTACTGGTACAGGACATGAGAAAAGTTATGGATGATTGATTACTAGGATTTTGGCTTGAACATCTGAGTGAATGGTGGCATACTGGTTCGCAGAGATGTTTGACTATTGGTGCCAAAATAATTCTAAGCCTTTACCTCTTACATGAGAAGTGATTGTTACTAGCCTTATCTTATTTGAAATTAAAAAAGAAATCACGAAAACTTCTTTTTTGTAGGCGGAGTATGTTCAGCTTGTTACTGAACTTCGAATGACAAGAGCCATTCAGCCTCAGATCAATGCTTTTTTACAAGGCTTTCATATGTTCATTCCACCTTCTCTCATACAGCTTTTTGATGAATATGAATTGGTAAGGAAAAGTGTGATTTGTTTTTTGTTGGTACTTAAGAATGCAAAACTAGTTGTAATTCAGAAATGATTTTAGAGTATCATAATGAATGGAATAGGTATAATGAGGCAGTGTGTTTTAACCACTTACCATTCCAGTTATTTAAATATAGGATGATTGGGTCCAGCAAGATAGCTCAGCGAACTAACACTTAGGCAAACTTAGGTAAGCACGGGGATCAAAGTTCAATCCCTGGCACCATGTGCCACGCCAGCCCTGCCCCAGGGTAGGCTGAGCTGGCTACAAATAAATAATTGCATTTTTCCAGTTAATTTTGTAAGATAACATAACAAGAAATATAAAGTGACAGTTTTGTCAGATTTCTTTTTTTTATAATCTTTTTTTTTAATTTTATTTATTTATTTGTGTGTGTGTGTGTGTGTGTGTGTGTGTGGCCAACTCAGCCCACCAGGGGGCGGGGCTGGCTGGCATGTGGTACTGGGGCATTGAACCGTGGTCCCTTTGCTTTGCTAAGCTTGTTCTAAGTAGGTGCTTTAGACCACTGAGCCATCTCACCAGCCCAGTTTTGTCAGATTTCTTCAATACAAGAATCAGCTTGTTGAAATGATACCAGGTCGAGCAATGCTCCAAGTAGTATGTAAACAAATGGGCTGCCTGAGTGATGCACAGGGCAAATTAAGTGGTTAATATTCAAGTTTAGAGAATTTTAAAAATAAGATCTGTTGTTGCACTTCTCTTTGAGACAGGGTCTCCTATGTAGTTCAGGCTGGCTTTTGGGATTGCAGGTATGTGCTGCCACACCCAGCTAACCTCTCTTAAACTTAATAACCAAAGTAATATTTATTTTAGGTGACATGGGATGAGATGGTGATAAACAAATATGGGATATATTTTTGAAGATGTTGAATAAAGTATTCTTCATTATTTGATTATTTTATTTGACTACATAAAGGATGCTGATACTGACTGCTTTATTTCCAAAAACAAGACTTTTTGTTGGTTTTGTGTAAGCTTTTCCAGCTTCTTATGGTACCATATATATAATTTTACAATTTTGTACTTTAAACTTATGTAGAGTCCTCTAATTACTGATGGATTTTTTTTTTCATCTGCCTTTTTCTGTGATCTAATAGGATTCCTAATTCTAAATGATTTATGTTTGGATTTTGTTTTCATAATATTTTTTTTTTCATTTTTAAAGAGAATAAAAAATAGAAAAAAAGTTGAAAAGATATAGAATTTCACTAAAAAAAATAATAGAAATTCAACAAGGTTGGTATATTGCATATTGTTGCCTTCAAATTTAGTTGTTCAGATTACCAGATACAAACATGCAAAGTTGGTTGGAAAAAAAACAAGTTATAAAAAATTAAAGAGAGACAGAAAAGTTAAGCAATAACTGCTCCTTTCAATGGACCAGCAGAAATCAGCACTACAGTTATCCAGATTTTCCTTTCCTTCATTTCTCCTTTCTCCCATTCCAGTTGTTTTTTCCTTTGAACAGATTCTTTCCCTTTCGCAGTGTTTATTGTACCATAGTATTGTAAAATCGGTAAGTGGGTCTGATTTTATTTACTCTTTCAGGTTCTTACACTAGCGAGACAATACAGTTTACATATGCAGGTTTGATTTTTTTCACTTATGAGTATGATCTCTAAAATATAGTATTTTAAATAGAGTGTAGTTGTTTTCTTATTTTAAAAATTATAATTATGAATAGTAAATTCCATATCAATGGAAGAGTATTCTTTGGTTTTTATTGTCTTTTAGCTTTGTTTTTACCCTGTGCCTTTTCATTTTACCATGTGAATAAGGATGTTGATATATACCTTCCTTTTTACATAGATCACTATTTCAGTTTATCATAGTATATCTTTATATAAAATATAAGTTTTGGGGAGCAGGGGATGTAGCTCAGTGGCATAATTGCCTGCCTGGCTAGCACAAAATCCTGAGTTCAATCTCCGGTACCAAACAAACAAACAAACAAATAAAAAAAACCCACCACATTTTGATACTTTTGAAATCTGTTGTGACTAAGTTTTACTAAATTTAAGGTTTGAGTATTATGACTTTATTTTAGTATTAATGGCTTTATTTGCCATAGTTTCATTTATATTTAGGTAACTATAAAATTTATTATTTTTAACACTTAAAAATGATGTAGTTATAAGCTATTATTACACATGACTAAAAATCTCAGTTTTTCAGTACTGTGATTGGAATAAATTAGAATTTTGGAACAATTGTTTTGGAGATAACAATAAGCGATGTTACTTTCCTGTCGTGATTTGAAATTTTGTATCATTGTTTGCAGTGTTTTTTCCTCTTTAAAATTAGCATTATGACCCTCCAGCTTCCTTTCCCATCAGATCTGAACACTGGTCTTGGTGGTTGTAAAGGTGGAAAAGAAATGCTTAAGCTGGCCTCACAGTCTTATAGTCTGGTATATAGCATGTGGGTTAGTTTCAAACAAGGTTAAAAAAAAAATTAGCATTGTGGAGTTTAATATAGAGAATTTTTTATTTTCTGGACCTAAGTGTAAGTATAACACAAACAGCCATAACAAAGATAATTAGCATAAAGTTGCCTAGAAATGTACTAATACTAATAAGTTTATAAAGCTTTACATGTGCAGCCTGATGCATTTCAGCAAACTGAACTTAACTGTGGAAACAACCCCCAAATTAAGAAACAAGTCCCAGTGCCTAAGATGTCCTTCTTGGGTTTCCTTTCAGTCCCTTCCCCCCATTCAAGTATAAGCATTCTCCTGACTTCTAACGACATAGCTTAGTTTTACCTGTTTTTGAAATGTATTTATAAGTTGAAAAAAGCTTAACTTGTTTATGAGAACCATTCATATTATTGGATGCAATTGTAGTTAATTTTTTATTGCTGTGTAGTATTATATTATGTCAGTTTCCTTTTGTATCTTGAATATGTAGTGGGTTTTTTAAGTTCCATGCTATTTTAAGTAGTGCTACTATAATCCTGACAGTGTGTGTCTTGGGAAAACATATGTGTACATCCTGTTGTATATGTGTCCATCTGGACATAGAAGAAATATATAAAATTCATCCCTACACTCTTTTGCTTGATCTGTAGCAGTGTCCTACCAGGGAATGGAATTTCTCTTGGATTGTTAAATTAAGAAACTGTAATAAAGGGGCAATTATAGTGGTAATAGTAAAGAATAAAGAAGTTTTGGTGAGCCTTTCTTGTGATTAGGACTGAAGACACAGATGGAAGAATTATTAAGAGTCTTGTGAGATATTGAATTGCCAACAAGGGCCCTTCGTAGTATCCATAGTTTAGCAGATATGGCTACTGCAGAGATGTGGTTGGTGTTGAAGCAACACAGTGAGCAGAAATAGCCTCACTTCTGACTCTGCCTGTGTCCCAGCTCAGCCTGGAGCAAGCAAGCAGGGAAGCCAGTGTGTAGTGCAGGAGAGGTAGTAAATATATTTGAGGGAGACTGACTAGAATATCTTCATCCAGTACATTCACACAATTTTGAAATAGTGCTGTGAGAAGAACTAAAATGCATCTGTGCCAACAGTTCCAAAACTTCATAGCCTTAGGATCTCTCTCTCTTTTTTTTTTTTTTTTTTTTTTAAGATTGGTGGGTTTTTAAAATTTTATTTATTATTTGTGTGTGTGTGTGACCAGCTCAGCCCGCCTGTGGGCGGGGCTGACTGGCATGTGGTGCTGGGGGATTGACCTGCGGTCCATGTTCTTTGCTAAGCTTGTTCTAAGTAGGTGCTTTAGACCACTGAGCCATCTCACTAGCCCCAGGATCTCTTAAAGAGTTTTTGCTTCTGTATTTGAAGTTGAAACAAGAAACATTTATTGCATATTAACATGTATAAATTTTAAAAATAAAAACTGCTTTTTTCAAGAAAAGATGAAATAGAAGAGTGGTATTTAGTTTTGTAAATTTGTAATTTAATGGCTTAATAGAGGACAGCAAGGTTCTAGTATCTGCGTCTACATATAATCAATTGTCTGTGTTTGGTTTAAGTATACAAAGAAAATCCACTTGCGCGCTGATAACTTGGAAAAGAACCTTCAGACCTAACTAATAAACTCAAAAACCCAGTCATGAGCAATTCAAAGGCAGCTGTTGTAGGAGACATGACTTTGAGGCACATTGTACTTACGTTTCTCTTGTGACAAACCATGCTGTTTAGCTTACAGTGTAGGTTACAGGCCAGTAGTCATTGCCTCATTTCACCTTTCCCACTGTGAAACTTGGGTTCATTCAGAGATGTGGACAGGATCTTTTCATATTCTTTCTCTTAGAAAGTCCAACGGTAAATACTTTGCCATTCTTAATTTCACTTTTGTTTATATGATTGAGATTTTATGATGTGTTTGATGATCTTTCTGGAAGAAAGTCTATCGAGAATCATTTAGAGGATTGGTAGAATGCTTATCCTATTTGCATGAGGCCTTGAGTTTCATTCTCAGTACTTCAAGAAAATAACAACATAAATATTTTATTATTACTTTTTGGAAAGTTGAATTTAAAAGGTCTGAATTAATTTTTAGAAGGCTTTTTCTTTTTTTTTTTCTTTTTTTTTTTTTTTTTGAGATAGAGTCTCCATATGCAGTTCAGCCTGGCCTTGAACTTATTATGCAGTCAAGACTGGCTTCAAAGTCATGGCAGTCCTCCTGCCTCAGCCTTGCAAGTGCTGGGATTATAGGCATGTACCATAAATGTTTTTTTAAAAAACCCAAAATCTTTTATATTACTTTTTTTTCCTAAAGATGAGAACTTTTTGATGCACATTACTTTAATCCAGAATTTATTGAAGTCTTTGCTGTTACTTTAATGTTGAGAATATAGTCTTCTGGTAGAATTTAATATGTTTGCAAAGAAACATAAAAATAAGTAAACTTAAAGTGATGTTCATGTAGTTGTTGCATTTATAAATGGCTGTGTATGTCTATATAAGCATATAAGCTACAGTCTCATTTTAATTGAATTGAATCACTGTGGAGAAATTAGCACCTCACAGTATTTGAAATGAGCAGCATATCAAGGATTTTTTCCTATGTAGTACTTCCCGTTGATGACTGTGGAAACTGTCACTGAAAGAAATCAGTTTTATGTGGGTTAGTTTCTAATTATGTCAGACTTACTATTTAAATGTAATATTTTTTTTTCCCAAAGAAGATTAACAAGATATTTTTCTGTTTTCTCAAAGGAGCTACTGCTTTCTGGCATGCCAGAAATTGATGTGAGTGATTGGATAAAAAACACAGAATACACAAGTGGCTATGAAAGAGAAGACCCAGTTATTCAGGTAAAATCTCTCTAGAGCTTAGAATGAGTTGAGATTTGCCATTTAATTTTGTAAACTTTTAAGTACTATTGGATGAAAACCTACATTAATTAACGAAGTAAAATTTTTCTCTAAATATTTCTTGTGGGAATATTGCATATGAAAGCTTTGTATGAAATCATTTTTGATAAATGAGTTTCATAGAGTAAAATATGCTTTATGAATATTGCATAGTTCTCTGGGATTAATAAGTTTATGTTTGCTCTGAAATAAGAGCTAAGTTTTATTATTACTTTTAGTGGTTCTGGGAAGTTGTAGAAGACATTACTCAAGAAGAGAGAGTTCTTCTCTTGCAGTTTGTTACTGGCAGGTAAGAAGTATTTTTATGATAAGCACAGAACAAATTAATGGGTATTATTATTATTATTTTTTTGTGAAACCGGGGATTGAACTCAGGCCCTTGTGCTTGCCAGGGAAGCACTTATTCCACTGAGCCATCTCTCCAGCCCCTGGGTATTATTTCTAATGGCTT
>NW_004524666.1:3776818-3777554 GCF_000260255.1 Octodon degus | reverse complement strand
GGGGCTGGCTGGCATGTGGTGCTGGGGGATTGAACCGCGATCCTTGATGCTTTGCCAAGCTTGTTCCAAGTAGGTGCTTTAGACCACTGAGCCATCTCTCCAGCCCCTGTTTTCACTATTTTAGATTTTAAAGATTTAAGTATTAAAGATAAACATTTATAATATTACTCAATACATTTTTAGCATATCAGTTCCAGTCAGTGTATTTTATAATTTGGTAATTTGCTTTCTGTAGAGATAAATGATAGCCATATTTTCAGTATTTATATGTTACTAGTTTGGTATAATAGTACAGGTATTCACTTTGCCTTTTACCTATCTCCCCCACCCCATCTGTCTTCTGTGTGACACATTCATTATGCTTGCAGAGCATTGTCTCCAATGATTACCAAGTTAAACATGTTAAGATTCATGGCCAAAAAATAATTTGTGATACATTTCTTTGAAAAGTCCACTTTTAGAAATAATTAAATAGGCATCAGAAAACTAGGTGAGGGCCAACCAAATAGCTCAGCAGATTAAAGCACCTCAAGCAGGCTCAGGGGCCGGGGGTTCAATCGCTGGGCTTGCTGTGTGAGCCCCGCCCACAAGGCACACTGAGATGGCCAATGAGATTGGGCGTGGTGGCGTGCATGCCTGTAATTCCAGCTCTTGGGAGGCTGTAAACAGGTGGATCACTAGGAGTTCGATCCAGTAGTGAACACCTTGTGGATACATTTCTTTGAAAAGTCCACTT
>NW_004524666.1:3764338-3775013 GCF_000260255.1 Octodon degus | reverse complement strand
TCTCTGCATATCAAACATCTTAGGCATAATAAGGAACAGGTACTTTTCATCAAGTATTGATATGTTGAACTTTAAGTCCCTACATACATTTATAATTTTTTAAAGACCATGATTTTGTTATCTTAAAAGTAGGGTATTCCCTTGCATTTAGTTTTACCTGAAGCAGTTAACCAGCTGCACTCTCAAAGGACCTGAGAGGTACAGTCTTACATTTGATAATACTTCTAATATGTGTTTTTAAAGGATAAATTCTTAAAATTTTCTTAATACCGGTTTTACATGTCCTCAACATGATTATAACAATGTATGTTCAATAGATATATAAATAAATGTTTTCTCTGCTAAAAAAGTAGAGTATAAGCATAAAGATGAAAATCCCAATAATTAATCTGTGAGCATTAATTATGGTATGCCAGCTTAATTGGATTAAGAGGCACCTAGCAGATTAGTAAATTATACTTTTGGTTATTATCTGATTGGGTCTTGAATGCCTGCCTGGCCTTATGTAGTATTTATGGTTCGTGGTCCCTGTCTCAGGAATTATTGTCCTCCTAGGCTTCCTAGCTGACATAAGCTAAGCAATTTTGCTCTGCTGTGCCCTTCTATCATTGTGTTTCTGCCTTAGAGCCTACTGACCATGGACTGAATTCTTTGATTCTCTGAAACCATAAACCAAATTAAATCTCTCCTTTATGTTATGGTTGTTGGGTATTGTATCCCAGCAACAGGGAAGCAGACTAATACATAATCTTGCTATTAGAGATAATCACAACTAATATTTTGTTTTATTTTCTTAGTTTTTTAGCTATATAAGTAGAAAAACTGTTCAAGTCATACTGTATATTTAATTTGATAAGTAAATCATGATTGTTTATAAGTTATAGACACAAGATTAAACAATCTGTTTCTTGCCCCTTGGTACCAAAATCTACTCAGAAACTTGGGTAATTTAGTAAAAAGAGTTTAACTATATTTTCTATATAGGAAGGTTACACAATTCAGATTAGAAAAATAATTACTTCTAATCTCAATCTATCACTATGAACATTTTGGTTATTCTTCTAGAATTATTTCCCTGTAAGTAAACTTATGCGTTTTTTAAACCATTGTACCTATTTTAAAACTTTTTGTGTGTGGATTATTTTATATAGATCAGTGGCATTTTTCAAATGGCTTTGCATATTTCCATTTATGGCCCTCCCTTAGTCTTTATTGATAAAACTTCTGTTCATGAATAATGCTGTACAAGTAAGGGATTTTGATGCTTTTATCCTTGAGACACAGTCTGATTATATAGGATAAATTCTTAGAAGGGCAAATTTTGGATATAAGAGTATACAGCATTGGGCTGGGAGTATAGTTGCTTAGTAGAATACTTGTCTAGGATATACAGCGGTCTATGTTCAATCTTCATGTCACACATACACAAAGTATGTTAATTTTTATGACATTTATATATATGGTCCCTTTACATTCTAGAAGGTACTGATACTGAGATTAGCAGGGAATGAGATGATTTACTACTCTTTTTGAAAATCAACTTTAGGTGTGTTCATTTTTATTCTTATATAATTTTTGTGTAGTATGAATTGCCTTTTATTATTTGTGCACCATTCTACAGTTAGTTCAAAAACAAACAAAAAGCTCAATTTAAGTGTTCCTTATAGGGCCTGGGGAGATAGCTCAGTAGAATAAGTGCTTGCCAAGGACCTGAGTTCAATCCCTCATTCTGCAAAAAAAAAAGAAGAAAAAAAAATGCTCCTTATACATTAGCAACATGAACTGCAGATCTTTTATTATCTTATATAACTTTTATTAGCATACAGATTTCAGTGTAATTTTAATTAATAACATGGTTGAATTATGTTACCAAGTTGGTTATTGTCTTAGTTACTTTTCTTGTTGCTGAACCAAAATACCTGGTACCCAGAGTTAAAAAGGGTTTTTAACGCACAGTTGGTAAAGGTTTCAGTTCATTGGCTGGCTCCAGGCAGGGTAGCCTGACTGAGAGGCCTCACAGAGGAGCAGCAGTTCATGGTGGGCAGAAGGCAGCAAAACAGCAAGCAGAAAGTAATAAGTGACAGCATTAGCCCTCTTTCTGTCTCTTATGTATTACCTAGTGTACCTGCCCTTGGTGGGTAGTATTCACACCCAGGGTCGAGTACCCTTACTCCTACCCAGAACTATGCCAAACCAGTCAGTCGGCTAATTTAGTAATCACATAGCGTTGGTCTCAGTATCACACGCTTTACATCCAGGGACATCTAAAAAGCCCCACCTCGGACCACAGGTGGCTTTGGGGGACATCTGGGAACAACTTATAACAGTAATCTTTCAATAGTGTTTATAAAGTCAAGATTATATGCATCTATAATTTTTCTTTGACTTTTTGTAGTTTTAATAGTTTTCATAGTGTACTTTTTAAGCCATCTAGATTTTATTTTGGTTTAGGTTATGAGGTAGGGCTTGTTTGTTTTCCTAAAAGATTTATGTCTCAAAACTGTTTAGTGGCTGGGGAGATAGCTCAGCAGCATAAGTGACTGCCTAGCTAATATAAGGTCCTGAGTTCGATCCCTGGTACAATAAACAGACAAAACCTAGTGAATTGTTATAATTTCTCTGCAGTTGGTTGGTTTGTCATTCAAATGCAGAAAATAATGACTGAAGTTCTTTAGTATAAAATATCTTAAATTGTTGCTTTGGTAAAATATCTTTGGTAGAGTAATACAGTGCTCTTACTGTTTAGTAATGCTGAAAAAAATTTTCTTGTCTAGTTATAAAGTAAGGCACATCCATTTGTGCTATAGTGAAGGATGTGGCTAAATAGTAGAAGCAAAGTAAGTTGCAAGGAAACAACACAGAGCTAAGCTGCAACCTCAGGCAGAAGTATGTACTTAGAACATTGAGTAGAGTCCTGTACTTGAGCACAAACTTCAGTTTAGCTAAACCTTAACTTCCTCTACATTAGATCCCAGTTATTAGCATAGGCAAAGAATTTTCCATATTATTTAATACAAACACTGAGAAATCAAATGTGTTCCAATTGTGAAACAAGAATTAATACAAAAAGTAATCCTAAATGATTACCAGTTTGTTTTATTGCTCCTAAAAATAGAGGAGATCAAATTAATGATTTGTCTGTGTATAAATTAGTATAGCTATTCCTGAGTAATTCTAGGTTTTATAGTCATGAATTCAACCCAGCACAGATGAAAAATTCTTCGGATTTTTTTTCTTTTCTTTTTTTTTTGCGGAACTGGGAAGCAGGCCCTTGTTCTTGCCAGGGAAGCACTTATTCCACTGAGCCATCTCCCCGGACCCTAAAAAATACTTTGGATAAAATGTTTGTCTGTACCAAAGAGGTACAGATTTTTTTTGACACTTTTGCATAAACAAGAGTAGAACAACTAAGTTATATTTATTTGAAGTATAAAAATATACTTGAAGTATACTTTAAAATATTCTTATATTAATATATGAGAGAATATATGCAGGTAATATGCAAATACTTTGCTATATTAAAGAAGAGCATGAACATCCACATTTTTTGGAAAGGGAGTAGGATCCTTGAACTAATCCTGTATAGGAATCAGTGTGTGATTCTTGTTGCCTTCTTGTCCTAATGAAGTGGTATACTTACTTTTCTTTTTTAACCTCTATAAAAAAAGTTTAGAACAAGCCATGTCTGGTGGTCTAATACCTATAATTCTAGCTATTGGGAGGCTCAGGAAGGAGGATTGTTAAGTTTAAAGACATCCTCGACAACATAGACCCTATCTCAAAACATTTTATTTTATTTTATTTTTTACTTTTTAATATTAATTTTATTGAGAAATAACATTGAGACAGTTCAAAACAGGTTAGTACGATAGTTACAATAATTAATACATTACATATTGTTGTTTTCGTAGTAGTTATTCATAGTATAAGGTGCAGATATGATATTTTGTCTAAACACTATTAGTACAAATCTTCTCATCGAATTAAGAGAAAGTAGCTTAAATTTTTTTTTCACTACAAAATGGTCCTTCATTTATATCCCCCTTTTTAGTTTTGTCAGAGATGGGTATTCCATTGTCATTCAGATATTGTAGGTGTGTAAATTCAGCAAAGTAATCCAATATAGTCCAGTAGTCCATAATAGTAGTGGGTTATCCACAGAACTGGCAATGTCAGAAGTTGTTGAATTGAGCCTTTTACAGCTCAGCATATTAATATGGCTTTACTTTTTATACCTTCTTTTTATACTTTCCTGCTGGATGGTTAAGACGAAGATAAAGCAAGACCTATGTAACATGAAATGTAACTTTTGTATCTGACGAGGTCAGTCAAATCCCCTCAAGATTTACCCTGAAAACTTGTACAACAATTTGTAGATCTTTTGTCAGTGTTAGCCATGTGGATGAGTCACAGCCATTGCTTGCCCAATTTGCTCTCTGTGAAAGCCAGAGAATGTTTTCTCTCCATGTGACTCTCTTTTGGCACACTCTACATTGTCGATCACTTTCCTCTGTGGCCCCATAATCTTCTTGATCAGAAAATTTGGGACACCACTGAGTTACAGGATGTTACAATACAGGTTCTCTTATGTCCTTAGTCCTCACTGACCTTGAATGGCTGGGGCCAAGATGTTGGCTATCCTTGTAGCCCTTCTTTTTCTCTAATTCATAGGCAGTTGAGCTTAACATCACTATCTGTCTGAATATCAAACACCTTAGACATAACATGAAACAGGTATTTTCCATCGATCGTTGCTATGCTAAACTTTAAATCCCTACAGAATGTGAAAAACAATATGAAAACAAGATTTTAAACAGGACTGGGGATATATATGGCGTAGTGTAGAGTGCTTGACTAGCATACAAGAGCCCATGGGTTCAATTTCTAATGTTTAAAAAGAAAAATACAAGATAGCTTACTTATTTCCCTTTTCATTTTTGTAACCTTGATTTTTTTAGGCAAAGATTAATTTTACAGAGACTAACAGTGAATTTTATTTTGGTTTACAAACATATATATCCAGTTCTTCTTCAGCTGTTCTCTTTCCCCAAGTAGGAGCTACTTATGCATTCATATTTTGTTAGAAAGATTCAAGAACGTGCATGTGTGTGTGTTGTGTTTATGTTTGTTTGTTTATTAGTATTTTTTGAGACAGGGTCTGCTATGTAGTTCAGCCCAGGGTGGCGTTGGACTCACAGTAATCTCCCTGCCCCAGCTTCCTGAGTGCTGGGACTACAGGCATGGGCCACCATGCCTGGTAAAGATTCTTTAATATTCACTGAGATTATTAAAGTAATTGAGAATTTTTTTTTATCAGTAAAGCATTTATTAGCAGTCAGACTACTTCCCATCTAAAAAAACCAAAACCAAAAATGACTGTTTTTAGGGATTCTCTTACGTTGGATGGAGTAGAAAGCTCCCCCTCCTTCTAAATGTACATGTCAGTGATTAAAATAGAAAGTCCTGTCCCATTTTTGAGACTTTGTATATGAATGCAGTAAATAGTACTAGCATGAAAGTTACTTTTTACACCATTTTTAAAGTCTGTAATTCTGTAGCAATAAGTATAGTCCTGTTGTTTATACCATCACTATTATCTGTCTCCTAGATTTTTCATGTTTGTCAACTAAAATCTTGTAACCTTTTAGACTATTTTCCCATTTCTTCTGTTCCAGTTTCTGCCATGCACTGTTTTTGTTTTTTTTTTTTTGTTTGTTTGTTTGTTTGCTTTTGTTTTTTAATGTCTATGAATTTGACTGCTCTAGGAATCTCATCTAAGGGGAATTGTACAATACTTGTTCTTTGGTGACTGGCTTATTGCATTTAGTGTATTTTCTTCAAGACCATTCATTTGCCCACAGATACCTGGATTTCTTCTACCTTTTAGCTAATGTGAATGATGGTTCTGTGAACATGATTAGCAACTGTTTGTTGTCTGTCTGCCTTCATTTCTTTTGAATGTAAACCCCTAAGTGAAATTGTTTCTATTTCTAGTTTTTTAAGAACTGTCACACTGTTTTCCACAGAGGTTGTACCCTTTCCATTTCAGATTCTTTTTGGTAGCAGGTCTTGAACTTGGGACCTTGTCCTTCCCATTTCTGCTACCAAATTTTCTTCATTCTTGCCAATACTTATTTCCTGGAGATTTTTGTCTAATACAAATAATTATCTTAATGATGTAAAGTGGTATTTTATTGCGATTTTGGCTGGTATTTCATGCCAGATGAGTGATGTTGAGCATCTTTTCATGTGCCCATTGGCCATTGTGTATCTCTGGAGAAAGCTGTTTTCTGGTCTTTTTTTCATTCAGATTATTTTCTTGTTGTTTGAATTCTTTATATATGTTGGATATCAGTCCCTTATCAGATCAATGACTTGCAGATATTTTCTTCCATTCCATTGATTGATTTTTCATTCTATTCATAGTGTCCTATAATTGGGCAAGTTTTTAATTTTGATAAAAGCCAACTCTGTTTTCTCTATGTTGCTGTGCTTTAGGTATTATAGCCATGAAATCATTGTCAAATTCAGTGTCCTGAATCTGTTCAGTATTTTTTGTAAGAGTTTTATAATTTTAACTCTTGTTTAGGTATTTGATCTATTTTAAGCTCATTTATGTATACAGTGGAAAGTAAGGGCCCAACCCCCATCTAGTTTTTCCAGCATACTTTGTTGAATAAGTTGCCCTTTCCCCATTAAGTGTTCTTGACATTCTTGTTGAATGTGATTTAACTGTGATGCAAGAAATCATTTCTGGGCTGCCTTTTATTCATTTGTCTGCATGTCTTTATACTAATACTGTACCATTTTGATTTCTATACTTAGGTCATAAATGTAAAAACGGAGCTAGAACTTTTGCAATAGGGAAGGGACAAGAGTTGGAGGAGTAAGAATATGTAACAGCTCTACATGATGAATGTGATCATTATGTACCACAAATATACTAATTTTAAGAAAGAACAAAATAAGATACTTAATGAGCTATGTGAGTTAAAAAAATAAAAGCAGAATGTGTGTGCTTGCACCTTTGTTATTCACTTAAGAGATGACGTTTGGGATATGTGAGGTTCATCATTTTTTTTTTAGTTTCATTTTTAAAAAGTAGATTGAATTATACTTTGTATTATATGCTAGAAAACATTTTAACTTCTAGTTATACTTTTATTAAATGTATTTAATAGCTGGACATAGAATACTTACATGTCATCATTCAGATTTATCCAAAAGCACCACATAATATTTTATTTTTATTTTTTAAAATTATTCATCCAGGGTCTCAGTATACAGCTCGAACTTGTAGTGATCCTCCTGCTTTCAGCCTCCAGAGCTCTGGGATTATTTATACTGCTGCTAAGGCTCATCAGGCTCAGCATGCCTGGGGGCGGGGCCAGCGCCGTATGTGGTGCTAGGATCAAACCCTGGTCCCTGTGCTTGCCTAAGCAGATGTGAAATTCACTGAGCTATATTGCTGGTCCTTTGTTTTATTTTATTATTGTTTTTTTGCAGTCCTGGGGATTGAGCACAGGGCCTTGCACCTCTAGATAAGCACTGTCCCATTGAGTTAAATCCATAGCCTACAGCCTCATTTTAAAAGCACCAGTTTTCTCCCCAGGATTTGCTTAGTCCTGATACATAACACACTAGTTTGAAATAATAATTTACTTTCAAATGTATAGAGCTCGGTAAGTTGTAGTTACACCCTCCACAGCCCTATACGCAGGGTGACAATTTCTAGTGTTGTATTAGGCATCAACTTTTGGTCTTCCTGTGGTCTGTTACATGACATTTAGAAAAGTGTGTTTGATATTCTGAATATCTGGAAAGAGAAATCTAAAGACTTTTCTAGTTTTCCACTGTGAGAGGTAAAACCAGAGCAGAAAGCATTTTGAGCCATGACATTTTCTATGAAGAGGGTAAACCATTTGGGATATGATATGTAAGAGCCTTTGTTGCTAATCATTCATTTATTCATCAGATCGTTAATGGCGGTAGACATTTTGCTAACCTTTGAGGACAGAGATAAATATGACATGTTGGGGCCATGAAGTCAGTTCTAGCTCAGTAGGGAAGCACACTAGTTCTGTAGGAATGAATAAGTATAAATTCATTGTGCTGTATACAAAGTAGAGGAGGTCCTGAGCCAGTCCAGAGTAACATGGCTGATGGCAGTGTGGAGGTGTATGTCTGTGGAAGCCTGCTAACTGGTCAGGACACAGCATGAATGCGTGGGGAGTTTTGCAGAATCCAAAATGTCATCTTGTCATTGTTCAAGTTAAGTATATTTTAATCCTGACTTAGAAATTGAAATGTAGCTGTCAAAGATTTTTCCTTTCACAATGTTAAATTAAGATATAAACTCTTAGTTCCAGGGTCCCCCATGGTGGTTTTGCTAATATCATGGGTGGAAGTGGATTGCAAAACTTTACAATTGCTGCTGTGCCATATACTCCAAATCTTTTACCAACTTCAAGCACCTGGTAAGTTAGTTTATGTAAATGCATCTTGAATTGTTTGGGTTAATTTTCAATGAACACAGGTCAAACTACTTTATAGCTAAAGATGTCAGTTATGTTCTCTAATCAGCATTTCGGATGGATAAGTACGTTAAAATTTTTGCTCCTTCTTTTTTGGTAGGGAAAATATTTGGGGAAAACCTCACCTACCCAAAATTTAATTGAATGTGGTTCAAGAATCACTAAAGTTACAGTTGTAAATATTATTGAGTTATACCATCACGTCAAGCTAAATTGCCCTATTACTTATTTTAAGCTGAAAGCAACTTATTTTCTTCCACTACATTTGCATGCTGAAAGTGCAATGCAGTATTTTTCCCCTTTTTAAATACTACTTCAGGGTTTTCCAATTTGAATGCAAATTTGGAAAAGTAGTTTTATGTTAATTACGAGTTTTTTCATTACTAGATAAAACAATCAGAAATTTCATAGATTTTCTGTTTAATGATGGCATATATTATTTTTAAAGCATCAACATGCTCAAATTACCTGAATACCCAAGCAAAGAAATACTAAAGGACAGACTCCTGGTGGCACTGCACTGTGGCAGCTATGGTTACACAATGGCATAATGAAACCTGAAAAACTCATCTGACTGCTG
The DNA here is from genome assembly GCF_000260255.1 of Octodon degus. Taxonomy (NCBI): domain Eukaryota; kingdom Metazoa; phylum Chordata; class Mammalia; order Rodentia; family Octodontidae; genus Octodon; species Octodon degus. The sequence goes on along the minus strand of NW_004524666.1, from coordinate 3,765,899 downwards.
ATGCACAATTCAGAGTGGCAGAAGCAATTTAGGAAACTGTCAACAGAAAAGTAGCCTAAATGCAACCCATAGGCAGAGCTGATGTGTAAAATTCATAAAGAATCAGGTTTTCTGTTTTTCTCTTTTTCCTTTTATATTCTGTGATACAATTAGAAAATTAGAAAACTACCACAGATATTTTTTAAAACTGCTAATTACAAATAGTATAAAGTGTCTTTTTTCATGTTTCTTAAATCTTATTCAAGATTGTGTTAAGGCAAAATCTTATTTTACATTCTGCCTCTGTATGCAGCTATCTTGTTAAAAGTGTATTTTTCTGTTTATTTTCCTATATATGAGGACATCCAGCTGGTATGTTCTACTGCATGTAAAGTATGATTTATATTTGAAAAACAATTGTAAAGAATGAATTAATTTAGATTGTGTATAAAGCCATAGATATGTATTTTCCCACATTGTATTATATTGCAATGATTTTCTAGGTTTTTAGTACTTTAATATATAATGTAAAATTTAGACTGATGTGACTAAACAGCTGATGAAATGACATGTAATTTATATATTAAATCTTATATTATATGAAGTAGCATCTTTCAGTGATCAGTTTCCATATGTACATGTTGTGTTTTTGCTTATGCCTTATTTCAACTTAAAATTAAGGTAAAATTTAAATATGATACTTTTCCATATTTTTATGACATTCATGTGTGAGTTCTGGTAACATATTTGAGGAAGTAATCTGATGTACAGATAATTTAAATATGTAATGTTTTATTTCTTAAAATTGTTTTTTGTTATTAAAATGTTATATACAAATGATAATGCATAATACAGATCATTGGGGCTTTAAATTTTTGGGTGGTCTAATGAGTTTTATTGTTTGTTTTTGTTTTGAAAAGATACCTTAGACAGTCACAGTACGAGTTTTAGAACACACATTTGCCAGAGGTAGGAACACATGTAGGAATGCTACCAGAAGCATTTGTAATGTTTAGGACCTTGCTTCTGGAAACTAATAGAATCCCATGTCATTATTGACAGAATGATATATGAATATTTTCGCATAAGTGACATTTAGTCGAGAGCTATACATTGAAAATAACAGGAGCCAAATGGTACAAAGTTTTTTCTTGGTTATTTTGAGTCCTGTTCTGCTGCCTTTTTTAACAGAATATTAAGAATATATTAACAGACAATGGAATTTCTTAAAAATATGTTTCTGAAATTAAGATTCAGATGCTTTATTTTATTTATTTATTTATTTTTGTATTTTAGGGAAGGATCTACAGGGTGTTCAGGGTCTCACTGCTAGATTAACTCATAGTGATCTGCCTGTTTACAGCCTCCCAAGAGCTGGGATTGCAGGCATGTAGCACCATGCCCAGTGTCAATCCCTGTCTCAGTGCTCCCTGAGGGCAGGGACGGGGCCACACATCAGGCCCAGGGATCGAACCCCTGGCTCTTGCACCAGCTTGCGGGTATCAGATGCTTTATTTTGAGTAACTGAAGTTAATGCTTTAAATTCTGGGGTTTTTAATTATAGAAGTGATCATTAGGGCCG
>NW_004524666.1:3753072-3763693 GCF_000260255.1 Octodon degus | reverse complement strand
GTCCTTTTCCTCATGCCCTTTTTTCTTTCCCACTGAAAAAGTCTTTCCCTTTCACAGTATCTGCTGAACCTTTCAGATTTTATTCTTTCAGGTTCTCACACTAGCAGTGTTATACTTAATATTCTCCACAATTAACTTCAGAGAGAACTTATGAGACTTTTCAGATACAGAGGTTTAAATTAGGCTGTGATTTGATCTAGAGTCCTTTTAGCATTCTACCTCAAAGGGACATGGTTGGTATGCCTAAATTTTATTTACTTATGTTTTCCTTTTTTTTTATTTGAAAAACTACATGACATGTAGTCTTTTTGTTCTTGAATTCTTCTTTGAATTTTTAAAGTACTTTATTAAAGAAATGTGAAAAAAAAAAGACAATATGGTGTTGCACATGCAGGTCTGATTTATTTCATTTACCAATAGAGTCTCTTGTTGCATCCATTTATCTGTAAAAGCCTTGAATTTATCTTTTTTTTTTTAATCACTGAGTAATACTCTAGTGTGTAAAAATACCACATCTTTTTTATCTGTTTCTCAGTTGATGGGCATTTGGGTTGTTTCTAAGATTTAGCTATGAAAAATTGTGTTGCTATAATTATGGCTACACATACATGACTATGGTATGATGATTTCAGTTCTTTTGGTGAAAGTAGCTAACGGGAATAGCTGACTTGAATAGGACTTCTAATCCTAGCTTTTTGAGAAATCTCCCTACTGATTTCCATAATGGTTGTACCAACCAGTCTCAACTCCTACCAACAGTGGAGAAGGGTTCCTTTTCCCTACAGCCTCTCCAGCATTTGTTATTGGTTGACTTGTTGATGATAGCCATTCCTTCTGGCGTAAGATGGTTTCTCAGCGTTGTTTTAATTTGCGTCTCTTGAGTGATCAATGATGATGAACATTTTTTCATATATTGATGTACCATTTATATTTCTTTATTTGTGAAGTGTATATTCATCTCAGATGCCAAATTTTGGATTAGGTCTTTGAATTTGGAAGACCTGATTTTTAACAATTCTTTATATGTTTTAGATAGGAGTTCTTTGTCTGAGGGACAGTGAGCTATAATTTTTTTTTTCCCAATTCATGGTTTTTCTTTTTACTCTGATGGTGGTTTCTCTTAACGTGCAGAAACTTTCAAAAAGGTGAGATCCCTAAGGGGCCGGGGAGATGGCTCAGTAGAATAAGCGCTTCCCTGGCAAGCGCAAGGGCCTGAGTTCAATCCCTGGTTCCACACACACACAAAAAGGTGAGATTCCAATTGTTGATTCTTTGAAGTATTTCCTGTGTAGTTTGATTTTTGTTCATTAACTCTTTACTTACCTGTGTCCTTAAGGTTTCTTTCTACTTTCTCCTCTAGAAGATTTAGTGTTTCTGTTTTAATATTTAAATGTTTGATCCATTTTGACTGCAGTTTTGTGCATGCTGATAGACATGGGCCTACTTTTAGCCTTCATTTGCAATGCCAGTTTTTCCATCAGCATTTGTAAAAGAGGTTATCTTTCTTCCAGTGAACATGTTTGGCCACTTTATCAAAGATAAGGTGGCTGAGTGTGTTTGTGGTATATCTGCATCTTCTATTCTGTTCCATTGATCCTCAGATCTATCTTTATGCCAGTACCATGCTGATGTTGTCATAGTAGCTTCATAGTATAATTTCAAGTCAGGGCCTCTGATGCCTCCTGCCTTTCCTTTGTTACCCAGGATTGCTTTTGTTAGTCTAGGTCTCTTCTGGTTCCAGATGAATTTTAGGAACTTTTTTTTTTTTTCTTCAGATCTGTGAAGTATATTATTGATATTTTAATCAGGCTTGCATTGAATCTGTATAACAATTTTGGGAATATGACCATTTTCACAATGTTGTTTCTTTTATCCAGGAGTGAGTAATATCTTTTCTATTATCTGAAATCCTTTTTGATCTCTTTTTTCAGAGTACTTTAATTTTCACTGTATAAATCTTTCACTTTTCTGAGACTGATTCCTAAGTACTTTATTTTTTTGGATGTTATTGTGAAAGACGTAGTTTCTATAATTTCTCTCTTGATGCATTCATTGTGTATAGAAATGGTATTGATTTTTGATTTTTGACTTTGTATCCTGCTACACTACTGAATTTGGTTATTCTACAAGTCTCTTGGAGTTTTTGGGGTTTTCTATGTACAGTATCATATCTGCAAATAATGATAATTTTACTCCTTCCTTTTCAGTCATTATTCCTTTTATTTCTCTCTCGTCTAAATGCTGTGGCTAGTATTTTAAGAAGTATATTGAACAGGAGTGTTGACAGTAGGCATCCTTTTTCTAAATTTTATATATTTTTATTTTTATTTTTATTTTTTTGTGGATTTGGGGATTGAACTCAAGCCCTTGCGCTTGCCAGGGAAGGGCTTATTCTACTGAGCCATCTCCCTGGGCCTTTTGTTCTAGATTTTTAAAGTGAAAGCTTCTAACTTTTGTCCATTTAGTATGATATTGGCTGTTGGCTTGTCATAAATGGTTTTTATCTGATTGAGGTAAAGACCATCTATTTTGATTTTTGGTAGTTTTTTTTTTCATGAATGAGTTTTGGACTTTGTCAAAAGCTTTTTCTAAAAAAAAAAAAAAAAAAAAAAAAAAAACAATAAAGATGAAGATGAGATTTTTGTCTTTTGCTCAGTTGATATGGTGTGTTACATTTATGGATTTGCACATATTGAACCATTCCTGGGATGAATCACATTTGGTGGTGATGCATAATCTTGATTTGGTACATTCTAATTGCTAGTGTTTTATTGAAGATTTTTGCATCTATGTTTTTCAGGGAGATTGGCGTATTGTTCTCTTTTTTGGTTGGGTTCTTTTCAGGTTTTGGTATCGAGAATAATTCATGCCTCCAGGAACGAGTTTGGGAGAAATGCTTTCCTTTTAATTTCATTGAAGATTTTTAGAAGAGTTGGCTTTAAATATTCTCTAAATTTCTTGTAGAATTCAGCTGTTAATTTATCAGTATCTAGGCTTTTGTTTGTTAGCATTTTATTAATTACATTTTCATTTCATTGATATTGGATTATTCAGAATTTTTATATGTTCTTGATTCAGCTTTGGTAGTTTGTATGTATCAAGAAATCTGTCCATTTCTTCTGTGTTTTCCATCCTCTGAGAGTAAAGGTTTGGACGTAGGTATCGATGATCTTCTAAATTTCTATAGGGTCTAAAAGGATTTCACCCTTTTCATTCCTTATTGACTGAATTTGAATTTTTTTCTTTCCTTTTTTGGATGAGGTTGGCTAGGGGGTTATTAATTTTATTCTTTCAAAGAACTAACTCTTCCACTCATTAATTCTTTGATTGTTTTCTTTATCTCTGTTGTATTTATTTCTGCTCTAATAATTTCCTGCCTTCTTTGGGCTTTGGGCTTGACTTGCTCTTCTTTTTCTAGGAGCATGAGGTGCAGCATAAGATTGTTTATTTGGGCTCATTCTGTTTTCCTGATATGAAAATTTACCACTATAAATTTCCTTCTTAAGACAGCTTTCATTGCATTCCACAGATTCTGGTAAGTTGTATCTGCTTTTTCATTTGATTTTGTAAATATTGTTTAATTTCATCCATGACCCATTGATTATATAGAAGGATAATACTTCGATTCTGTGTGTTCATGGAGTTTTTGCTATTTCTTTTGTCAATAATTTCCATTCTCATTGCACTATGGTCAGATAATATGCATGGGATAATTTCAGTTCCTTTGCCTTTATTTAACCATGCTCTATGTGCTAGTATATGGTCTGTTTTGGAGAATGTCCCATGTGCATCTGAGAAGAATATATTCTGATGCTGTTGAGTGGAACACTTTGTGAAGGTCTGCTAAGTCTGTTTCTTTGCAAGTTTGATTTAGTTATTTCTTTGCTGACTTTTTGCTTACTTGATCTATCTCTTTGTGTCAATAGGGTGTTAAAGTCCCCCAGTACAATTATGTTATTACCAACAATATGCAATGTATTAATTATTGAAACTGTCACACTAATCGGTTTTGAAACTGTCTCATTGCTCTTTGTTTCTCAATAAAATTATTTTAAAAAACCAATTGTGTTATCTTTCATTTTATTTTTCTTGTCTGTTAAAATTTGTCTTGTATGGTTGGGTGCGCCTACATTGGGTGCATATATGTTTATAATTATTATCTCTTTCTCTTGTAGTTTAAAGTATATAATGACCTTCCTTATTTGATTTAATTACTCTTGGTTTGAAATTGACATTGTCAGCAACCAGAATAGCTACCCCTGTTTTTCTTGGGGTTCTGCTCATAGAGTATTGTTTTCCATCCTTTGACATTCAGCATATTACTTTCTTTTTGAGTAAAATATGTTTCTTATATGCCGAATACTGTTGGATTTTGTTTCTTGATCCACACTGCCAGTCTGCTTCTTGTCATTGGTTAATTGAGGTCATTTACATTGATGGTTATAAGTGATATGTTTTGGGTTATCTTTGCCATGTTGTTTTTCTACTGTAGGATCTCTGTTTTTCTCCTCTGCTCAATTGCTTGCTGTACTTGGTAGTTCTCATCTGTTGTTGTTCTTGAGGTTTTGGCTGTCCTTGTCTCTTTCTGACGTGTCTGTCAGTACTCTTTGTAGAGTTGGTTTGGTTGCCATGAATTTCTTCAGTTCTTCATCATGGAAATATCTTATCTCTCCAATATGATTGATAGTTTTGTAGGGTACATCAATCTGAGTTGGAAGTTGGTTCCTTTCAGGACCTGAAATATCTCACTGAAAGCTCTTCTTGATTTGATGGTCTGTGTTGAGAAATCTGCTGATTCTGATGGGTTTTCCATTATAGGTGTTCTGTTTTTTCTCTTTAACAGTTTGTAATATTCTCATCTTTTGCTGCATTTCTGGGACCTTGATTATTATGTGTCAGGGTCTAGATTTATTTTGATTATGACTAACTGGAGTTCTATGTGCCTCACTTTATTGTCAGTTTCTTTATCCATGATTGGGAAATTTTCTCCTACTACTTCTGTAAACAGTCTCTTTATGTCATTTGTGTTAACTCCACCTGTTTCATTGATACCTATTTTTCTTACATTATTTTTCTTTGTATCATCTTACAGCTGTTTTATTGTTATTTCCTGGTTTCTTGTTATTTTTAAGAGAGTTTTCCTTTAATGTTCACTAGCTGCAATACTGTCTTCAAGGTCTGAAATTCTATTTTCAGTTTTATTCAAGTGGTTTTGTCAGCTTTCAGTGGAATTCTTAATGGCTTGAATACCTATTTGAATCTGTTTCATGCATTCTAGTTCTTTCCTATATTGTTCATTCAGTGTTTCCCTCATTTTTATATTTCCCTCATTTTTTATCTATGTCTTCTTTAGATGTATTGAGCAATTCTTTCCCAGTTGCTGTCATTTCATTTTTAATCTGAGATTATGTCTGATCTGATTTCCTCCACAGCCTGATGGAGTTGTTTCTTTACTTCAGTTGCTATCATTTCAGAAATTTCAGGTGTATGACTTCCATGTTCTTCTATGGCCTTGTCTCCTGGACTTGTTTTGGATGGGCTGGGGGTATGAGACTGCCTTTTGTTCCTTTTGTCATTTTTGAAGCTCCCAATGTTCTCCCTGACTGCAGCAATGTTAGGGGTGCGGGGTGCGACTGAACAAGGCTTTAAGGATTATGGGAAGGCAGAGTAGGCTCATCGAAGTTCCCGTTGTGTGGGGTTTAGTGTGGCTTCCACCTCGATGGAGGGGGGAAGCCACAGTTCAAGAAGGATCCAATGGTGCTAAGGACAAGCTGATGTTGTGCAAGGCTTCTCTATGATGGGCACAAGGTAGGACTCACTAAGGCTCCCACTACTGGTGAGACAGGCAGCTGCAGCTCAACTGAACTCTGGCAAGGGTAGGAGGGCTGAGGTAGGGCTTTCCAGGTCCCTGCAGCAGTCTTCGTTTCTATGATGAGTGGCCAGGGCCCAACTGATTGCAGATCTTAGTTGTGTTTTATTTATAATTCTAGAATCATGTAATTCTCAGAGCCAGGATAGGACTAGAGAACTCTAGTGTGATGTGTGTGGTTGAGAATCATTTATGGGCAGAACATGGAAATGAGGTACAGAGATAGCCCTGTTGAGTAAACCTTGGTGCTTCCCTGTTTGAATATGGTTTAAATATTTGGTAGCCTGTGGTTGAGTGAAACTCTTCTGTTGTATTGTTTGCAGCTTTACTTGGTTGTAGGAATGTATTCTACGTAAGTATATTCTAAGTGTAAGTTAGTTTGTAGTTTGTTAAGTACAGAAGTTTACTGAGGCCAAATTTAGTTTCATTCAATGCTTTTCCCCTTTTGATCAGCCTCTCAATTTGTGAGTTAGACTAAGAGCTTGGGTGTTGACACCATTCTTCGTCACCATTGTAAATGGACTTTTTGGTCTTAGTATGGAATTGACAAGTCACAATACTATATTACTTGATTAATTCTTCATATTCTTGTTAATCTAGTTGAAGTGAAACTTTAAAACTCAATGAATGACTGCATATAAATATTAAGACTTGAGAAGACAACATGTGAGAGGTACTATTGTGATGACTGTCAGAAGAATAATATCAAAAGCTTGAAGTGAGATCTTCTATAAACCACACAAATCAAAATCATACAAATTAAACTTAAGGCAGTATAAACAGTTCAACAGTACTGAAGTCCAGTTGGTCCTAATCTGGGTTTAGGTTGTGGTGGTGATTTAGTACGTAGTTTGCTATAGAATTGTCTGATTTGAAGAATTATCCAGTTGTGTCATTAGTCTGCCAGAACAGTTCATAATAACCTTCAGTGTGCTTGAAAAATGAATGTTAGATATCCTTGGAAAAACCAGGCTACCTGTTCACAACTTGGGCCACCAGTAAACAAATTGTTAGCTGCCTCTGTTAACACATCATATGCTCTGTTTTTTGTTTTTTGTTTTTTTTTTAAAATAGGAATTCAGCAATGGCTGTTTTATTGCATAAGTTGTCTTTAAATCAGTTGTTAGATTACCAGATACAAGCATGCAAATTTGATTTTAAAAAGTTATAAGAAATTAAGGGCCAGGGAAATAGCTCAGCAGTGTGAGAGCCTGCCTGGTACTCTATTCTTTTGAGAAATGTCCTTAATGCGTTTGAAGGGTGTGTCTTAGGAAATGGTATCAGTCACATTTTTTTTTTTTGAGACAATGGTCTTGCTTTGTAGGTCAGCCTGGCCTTGAACTTCCTATGTAGCCCAACTTGTCCTTGACTTCATGGCAATCCTCCTTGCTCAGCCTCTCCAGTGCAGGGATTATGGGTATGTGCCGCCATACCTGGCTTTAGCCACTTTTTAAATTCAGCTTTCTGTAATAGCAAAATCAGAGGAAAGATGAATACATTTAGTATAATAAAATACCATAAATAAGCTTCCAACATATGGAAAAATTAGGTCTCAAGTTGCTTGATGTTCCATTGAGTCCCCTATTCTATGTCATGTATCCCCAGTGCTCCCCATCCCCAACCTTGCCCATATTAAGTATACATTCTGACTCCAATTTATATCCTCTGCCCACTTATATCCCACTTAAACATTTAACACTTACATTTTGGAGAGTAACTTAATATGTTTGAATCATGGGAAATTCTGGTTGTCCACAAAATCTAAGACTTTCCCCCAATTTATGGACTAGTTTCAGATTTCATATTACTGATATCCCACCAATGCCAAGAATAAGCTCCAAGAACCCCACTGGAACTTTCCCTCAGAGGATAACCTTATCTTCTTAAAACCAATAATTGCTCTGGTTTTTGCAAGACTGTGAAACTTAGCTAAAGCTATCTGTGAATTATGGTTCAGTGGATTTCTTGAAGAAAAATACTTAATTCTTGTTCTGCTTAATGTTGAGGTAGCAAGCTTATAAATCATTTTCTTCAGTTCTGGAAATTCTTACCCAGTCCAGTGGTGTGGTTTTAAAATTATCAGAAACCCATTCTGTAGTGAAATGTAGTATAATAACATAAACCTCAGGGAGTAATCTGAAGATGCCACAGTTTAAGTTTATAAATTCTTACAAGTAATTTCCATAAAAGCCTCAAAATAAAGCATTACCTGTGTACAACAAGACTTAAAATGGCCATAGTTAAATATTTGATGAGTTTATTACAGCACTAATGACATTAACAAGGAAATGTATGTTTTTCTTTTGCTCATTTTAAAACAGTAAAATTACAACTTATTATAAATTTTAGTTGAAATTTATTAATAACAAATATAGCAGCACTTACTATTTGACAGTGCTTCCCACATAATTTGTCATATCAGATAAGCATAATTAGTTTAGTATTTCTCTTTTATGAGGTGAGAGACACATCTTTTGCAGTTTTTGAGGAGCCAAACTAGAAAATCTCAATGTTGATCTAAAGTTTTTTTTTTTTTTTTTTTTTTTTTTTTAAGGTTTAAGTTAGATTTTGATTTTGGGAAGTTAATTAAAAAAAATTGAAAATTTAAGATATTTCACCAAAATATAGTCACAAATCACTGTGAACCATAGTAATTTAAGGGAAATTAAAAAGGCTAAAGGAGGGGTAGAGAGACAGACTACCTGCTTAGGCAAGAACAAGGACTGGGGTTCGATCCTTGGCAGCAAGTACTGCACCGACCCTGCCTCTACTCCCACCCTTGGGTATGTTAAGCCTGCCACTGAGACTGGGTGTGGTGGTGCTCACCTGTATGGTGGCACATGCCTGTAATCCCAGCACTGGGGAGGCTGAAGACAGGAGACCCTGTACCAAATACATTAAAAAAAAAAAAAAATCAAAAAAACTTTCAAGATACATAGATTAAAAAAAAAAAAATTAGCTTTTTAACTGACAAGATTCAATATTCTTAAGTAAGTAAAGGCTTACCAAAGACACAAAGTTCAGGGAATCATCTTATTTTTTTTTCTTTTTTGCAGTACCTAGGATTGCACTCTGAACCTTGCCCTTGCTAGGCAGGCATTTATGCTGTTGAGCTATATCCCCAGCCCAAGGGAATCATCTTTTTATTTTTATTTTTTTTCATAATTTTATTGAGGAATAAATAGCAATGACACAGTTTCAAATCAAATTGGTAGGACAGTTCCAATAATTAACACATTGCATACTGTCTTCCTAGTGGTTATTTGTTGGACAAGATGCAGACATGATATCGTATTTACAAACACTATTAGAACAAATCCCTCTATTCATTAAGAGACAAAAACCTCAGAAAGTGATTTTTAACTTGTCATATGACAGCATTTTATTAACATAGACTTCGTTCATCATTTGTAGAAATGTGGAAATTTTCTCCATATAGAAACTCACTTTTTCCCCCCATGCTTTTTTGATGATAGATATTATTTGATGATAGCAGACTCTCCCTTGGTCCTTTCAGGAGTTTAAATATGCTACCCCTGTACCTATCTCACTGAACTATATCCCTAGTTTCACCCCCAAATGTGGTTAGAGATCTAGAGGAGGGTTTTTCAGAGAAGTAAGTCAAAATAGAATGTATTCAGTTGGCTCAGCCATAATGTCCAGTGTTACCCAGAAATGGTGATGTCCATGGAAAGGGGCATTGTGGATTCCCTTGGGCCTCTGCAGAGGAGGGTGCATGGGTTTTAGCTGGCCAAGGCCCTGTCTGGAAGCAGGGACAGTCAACCCTTCAGTGCCACGGGTCAGGCACATTGATTGCCTCTTACTCAAAGAGCAGGGCCCAGGCTGTGGTTTGGTCCAGTTGTATGCCCAATGGCCAGACTTCTTGTACTTGATCATGCTTGGGTTTTCCTGTAGACAGTTTGGGTGAGTTTTTTAAACTTTTTGCCTCTTGCTTGAGGGCCACAGTTAAGTACCACAGTTTCTAGGCCTTTCCTGAGTTAAAGGGTCACAAAAACCTTGAATGTAGATATTTTACTTTTCTGTAGAAGGTGATTTTAAGCAGAAATGATTTAACTGAAAAATAGTCTTACAATTTAAATTGCTATCTGGTACCAATCTCTTGCCAGTTCATAGTTCATATTGAACCCAAACTGCATTATAATAGTAGGTGAGTTGTTCTTTTTATTTAAATTGGCAGGATCAAACCTTTCCCTTTGATCAGGTGGCAGTCAGTGGAATCTGCTGGGTATGGTTTGAGCTTTTCCCTGGCTTGTCTTGGCCAGTAAACATAACTAGGTCTTGGGTCCTCAAGATGCTATTCCATGCAAAACAAGGTCTGATGCGTTCACAAAGTGTCTCTTGTGAACATGCCGGCATTTTTGATAGAAGCATAAAAGAAGGCCCTGCTGAGGGCTTCTGTCTCCATACTGGGACCCACTAACTCCTTAGGGAGAGCAAGCTTAGCTCCCTGTGAAATGCCCATGAGATGAGGGTGGAGTCCTTCCGCACTGGGATCTCTTAGCTGCACTGGCCCACATAATGGCTCTGCTTAGGCAGGGAGGAGTCTCTTGGGAAACCACACCCTTCACATTTACTGTGAGAGTAAAAACTGGTATTTTGTTTAAGGATGTTTAAGGCAGTAGAGGCAGAGACCTTTTTTTAAAAAAAATAAAACAGCCTTTAAAAATCCTAAGTGGGCTGGAGAGATGGCTCAGTGGTCTAGAGCACCTACTTAGAACAAGCTTAGCAAAG
>NW_004524666.1:3750251-3752201 GCF_000260255.1 Octodon degus | reverse complement strand
AAACTCTAGTTGCACACACTTAATAATCTCTTCTCCAATTTCAGTAGGTTAATAAGAGGCTCTCTGGCAGTTCTTTACTGACTTGCACCCACAATGCAGGACCAAAAATGTGAAAGGGAAGAGAAGGAGAAGTAAACTTTGAAGTGGGCCTGTTGGCCTCCTACAACTAGAAGAGAACCACAGTGGCCATGCACTCTCCTGTCACACCCCACGTTGTGGGAAAAGGAAACGATTTCCCGTGCCTTAAGAAGAGTGTCTTGGGTTCCCCAGCCTAGAGAGGAGGCAGGAAAAGAAGGAAGAAACTTCGTGGCATTTTAGAGAGAAACAAACAAAATGTGCAATGTGAGCCTTACCTGCTCTCCTGTTACTGGCATTTTGGGGTGCTCAAGTCTTCCTTCTAGAAGTGGTTTCTAAGTTCTTTCTGGCCTGAGCAAAGAACTGGTGAAGAAAAGTGCAAATGAAACAGAGTTTTATGGAAGAAAAGAAATGGGCTCTGCAGAGTGAGTTTGGGCCACGTAAAAGTAGGAAAAGAAGTGTACACTGTATACACACTCTGCAAGAGGGGGGATAGTGACAAAATCTCAGTGTATCCTCAAGTGTTAAGTCACATTATGGTGATAGCAGCACAATTCGTAGTTGCTAGATGCTGGAAGCAGCCTGTATATCCATTAACTGATGATCAGTTAGACAAAATGTAGTAGCTGTATATATGAAATACTACTCAGCTACAAAGAACGATGCATTTGAGACAATTGGAGGGAGATGGATGCACTTGGGAAATATAATTTTGAGTGAAATAAATCAGACATAAAAGCTTAAATACTGTATGGTATTTCTCATTTGAATGAGGCAAAGTACAAATGACGAAAATAATAAAGGATGGATAGAAAGGAACAAAGGGATGGATCTTATTTAATAGGAAAGTTCTTCAAGGGAACCAGGAGAAGGGTGAGGGCAAGGAGAAATGAGAGAAATAGAGATATGCCACATACAAGATCCCAATAACTCCAACCTATGTAAGCATTGTATGCTATAAAATGTGCTAAGAAATATAATGTCAACAAGTATATAAAAGGTGATGGGGAACCGGAAGAGTAAGGGGATGGACAAGGAAGGGGATTTTTTTAAAAAAAGCTGCAATAAGTACATGAAACCATTCCCCAAGATGGTTGTAACCTGCAGAATTGCCAATATATGCTAATAAAATAAATTTTTTTAAAAAAGTGAAGTGTCCTTTTTGTACCACCTACTCACTAGGCTGACATAAGGTCCAGGACATTCTATGTTGCTTGAATTCTTTGGGAAATTCACTTGTAGGCCTTTGGGAACAGTACTGCGCATATGTCCTGGGATTTTTTTTAATCAACAGGTCATACCTACTACCCCAGACAATTTTGCTCCACCCTACTCTCTTGTCTCAAGTAATAGATTAAGAACCCAAGAGTGTGTTTGTCCTGTCTCTATGGTGGTCTGTTACTGTGTCACAGTTCATCATAAACAATAACTCTATAGTTAATTATATTTTTTTTCTTTCTCATAACTTAGAAGACATGGCTATTTTCATTAAGCCAACAATTTTAAGCTAATCTTACCAAAGCTTTACTGAACTGAAGTAATGTAAACATAAAAAATACTTGGATAAGTTTTCCTTTTTACAAGAAAATACAATAGTCCTTACATGTGGTTTTACTTCATACAGTTTCAGTTACCTTGAGGTCAACCCTGGTTAAAAAAAAAAAAAAAATGTAAACTGTGAGCCCAGGGCTCCAGAGTCCTCCATGAGAGCGGGGAGCTTTGAGGCTTCATTGCTTCTCAAAGACTCCACCTGTTTGGTTCTGTAACACTGTGAACACCTGAGCTCTAGAGGGGTCCACATTAAAACCATTGCAGTTAATCTGGCACTGGCTCAGGAAGAGTGGAGCCCAGTGGTTAAAGCTAGGAGCCCGGGTC
>NW_004524666.1:3727545-3734879 GCF_000260255.1 Octodon degus | reverse complement strand
AGGGCTGCACACTTATCACCTCATCTAAATATTGCCAAGGTCCCACCTCTACATAGCATCGGTATATGAATTTAGGGATGAAGTTTCTAACACATCAGTGTCTGGGAGAGGTATGTCAAACCATTTTATGCTCATAAAATTCAAGGGGTGTGTGTGTGTGTGTGTGTGTGTGTGTGTTTGTGTGTGTTTGCAGACTGAAATCAGGGCCATAAGTCAGGGTCTTGCTCTTGCCTCAGCTTTTCAGAATACTGGAATTCCAGGTTTGTACCACTCGATGTGGCTTTAAGATTTTGCCTCTTTTGTCAATATTTTCAGAGTATTGGGCATAATTTTCACACATGTAAAAGGCAGCCATGTCAAGAGGCAAAGCACTCAGATCTTTAGAAATTAAGGATCCCAGTTTTACATTGACTAAGGTAAGAACCTAAGAGGAAAATAACACAGGTGTGGGTTGTGTAATGCTTTTCCATGTATCTTGTTGCATGGATAGGGTTTCCTGCTGGTGGATGACCTAATGGTAACTAGCCCATTTTGTGACTAGCTTACCTTTCATGAGTGTTTTTTTCCTTCTTGTGAAGAGGAATCCAGAAGCTTTAAATGGTCACATAATGCCAGTCAAATTGTCTGTAGTCAAGAGATTCCTCTGATCAGCTTAGCCAATGCTTTTCCTGTTAAGTGTTCAGGAACAAACAGGATTAACCTGCAGTAATTGCCATGTACTGTCTGTCAAACACCTACTGGTAACTTGCCCACCACTATTAATCCCCAAAGGCCATGTGCTTCTCTACCACACAGACTAACCCTTGGTGCAGATCCCAAGGCCATTCATTCTCTCAAAGCACAAACTAAACTTGGATTCAAAAGCCAAACAGTTCAGGGGGCTGAATGAGAAAAGAGCAGAATCCTTCCCACGTGGAACTTCCTCAGAACCCTGGGTTTCTGTGAGGAAGCTGAGAGGGCTCTCTGGCTGCTTTCCTGCCTCTGCAGGGCCTTGCGAGCTACCAGCATTTGTTTGGGATCCTATGTTAAGGGCAAACCTGTTAAAATTCAAGACTGAGACAAATTAATTTTATAGATCTTAATAGGCTTTTATTTGCAATTCCAGAGCTGGGCAACCCTCAGAACCAGCACAGGTTTAGAGAGTTCAAGTTCTGGAAATGCTTTCAGGTTAGAAAGCATTTATGAATGGAAGACAGAAACGAGATAGAGACAACCTTGCTGGTTATAGCTAAGCACCAGTCTTGGTTGAATTGCCTAAACACTTGGTTACCTGCAAATGCCTGAAGCTCTTCTGCTATATTGGCTGAGACTTACCTATGTCTTACAGAAGTACACTTCTAAGGTAGCTCAATCCAGTTTGTTACTTAGGATTCCAATGCAGAGACTTCTTTGGGGCAAATTTAAATCAATGTTAACAGGCATCTGTTTATAATCATATAATACTTTAGCTTTGTTAGAGTGATCCTTTGGTATGTATTTTAATGGAAGAGGTAATAAAATGTTCAGTATCTCATAGTATTTTAATGAGAAACTTGAATACTTTAAAATATAGATTTGAGAACTTTAGAATTTAGTCTTTCATATTTTTTATGCCATTGAGTGTAGTTAATATAAAAAGAGTTTTGCATGTATTAAAAATACTGTTTAAACTGGAGGTAGCAAGTCTTTTCAAGTGTATTTCATTCTTAGTTTCTTCTGAAAAAAAGTAGATATGTTGAATGCAAGATAGCATAAGAAAATAGGTAGAAATATTTTATTTCTCTTTTGTTAATAGGTTGTATAGGAAGGTGATTCATTTCTTAAAGCAATTATATACAAGGAAGAAAACACAGAACTCTAAAGAGATTAAAATACAAGGCAAGGAAGCATATTATAGGACACTAAAATATTTGGGTAAGAGTAAATTATCAAGATAGTTTGTCAGAATAACAATCAGCTTTATAAAATATATCCAAAGTTGAGATAAATTAGCCCAAAACCAAAATGTTATGGAAGGAAGCTGCAGCTGTGAAACAATTGGCTACACACAGACCCTGCTATGGCTGTTAAGAGTGGGGGGAAAAGAAGACTTTAAAACGTAAGTCACAGGATGAAGACCCAAGGGACACATACATGTGTGCTTTGTCATGCTAATTCTAAAGGAGTTATTAATATTTTAAAAATCTAGAATATTCATACAGATGCCCAGGTTTTGGGCATTTTTGGTGGGTAAATTGGGTATCACTGGGTGGCCATTTCTACCAAACAGTGTCAGTGCCCTGGAATTCACTGGAATCTGCTGCTTTGAACGACTCTGCTCTCTAATTTGCCATCTTCTTGCCCTACTCTGCTTCACAGAGTGATGCTACCTGCCCAGGCATTGAAAGCTTAGTTGCTTTTCAAGATCTGTATTGATCAGAAATATTCCCCTGAAGTCTAAATTGACACAAGTTCTTTGGAAGAAAATTTGACTGTACAGTTTGCAAAATGTTCAGTCTTTGACCTTTTTGATAGGGTGAGAAGTAGGAGTCATCTCAATGGCTATCTGTAGAAGGCTAACTGATAATGTGTTTCATCCATGGAACAGGATATTCGTAGCTACAAAGTGTGAAATGGATTGATACTATTGTTATACAAGTGTTTCTAAAGTTTGTTAAAGTGCAGTAATCAAAGTGTGTAGAAGACTGTTGTGAAATACAGTGTTCCTGATGTTATATGCAAAGAAACTTTCTGAAGAGATAGATGAGCAAGAGAGCCTTGCTCTATCTAGGAAGGAGTTGCGACTTTGGATGGATGTTTTTCACTGTGTAACCTTTTCCCCTTGTTTTTCTCAGCCATGATTCTGTGTTGTTAAGACAAGAATGTCCCCGTTGCCCTCCACCCCAAGATTCATGTGCTCAGAGGCAGGGCTTCTCGAAGGGATTGGATGGTGAGGGTACTACTGCTGATTTAGGACGTGCGGTGTCATCCACAGAGGCAGGCCACCGCGGGATAACCAGGAAAGGATACCACCCTCCCCAGCTCCTCCCTACTTGCTCTGTTTCCTGGCTGCCAAGACGAGCAGTTTTTCTTCGACCCACGCTTTTATCCTACAGTTTCTCACTTTGAGCCAGCAGACCAGGCCCTATGATCGTCTTCTTTAAGTTGTGCATGTTGGATACTTTGTCCCAGTGATGAGAAAGTAACTAGCCATCTATTATATAGAAAAGTTTTTACACTTCTAAAATTCTACCAATTGAATATTTATTTGTTTTAAATAATTTTATTTTTGTCTTTTTGAGACAGGGTTTCACTGTACAGTTCAGGCTGGCCTTGAATTTACTTTGTAGCCCAGTGATCATCCTGCCTCAGCTTCTCAAGTGCTAGGATTAGAGGTGTGTGCCATCACACCTGGCTTGAATATTTATTTTAATTAGCACTTTTTCGTTCTTTCCTTTTATTTTCTTTGTAAGTATTGGGCACTGCAAACTTGTAGTTCTGTTACTGAGCTGCACTCCAAAATCCTTAAAGTATTTTTTACATCATTGAGTTCATAAAGAACATAGGATTTTATTATCTTTATTTTCTTACTATTTTATTTTAACTATCTCTCATGCTAGTAAAACTTACTTATAATAATATCTGTAGCATTCCATTTATAGTGACATAATATTCTGTTTTATGGATATATCATTAATTTATTCAACCTTGTGTGCAAAATTAACATTTAGATTTCTAATATTTTTGCTTTTGTTAATAACACATAGTTTCCTTAAAATCTCCTTCTGGTCTAGGAGTGAGATGTTTTATTTGTTTTTGTAGTTTTTAAAAATTTTATGTATTTGGCACAGGGTCTCACTATGCAGCTCAGACTCAAGTGGTCCTCCTGTTTTCAGACTTCCTAGTGCTGGGATTATAGGTGTGTGCCACCATGGCCAGACTAGGTGGCCAGCTCAGCTTGCCCTGGGGTGGGGCCACCCTAGCATGTGGTGCAGGAGATCCAACCCTGGTCACTGTGCTTGCTCTTGCCTAAGCAGGTGCTTAGTCTGCTGAGCTATCTCACTGGTCCAGGAATGGTATGTTATCTGGATTCTTTGTTAAAATGCTCAATTGAGCCGGGGAGATGGCTCAGTGGAATAAGTTCATCCCTGGCAAGGGCTTGAGTTCAGTCCTCAGTTCTGAAAAAAAATGCTCAATTGCTTCTTGATCATGGACTTAAAGGCTTAATAAAGGTTTCTTGGGGCACAGAGCCCTTTAGTACACAGGACAGAGCAGGATTGCTATAGCAGGATTGTCACAGCAATACAGGTAGGGCTGGTGGCATTAGTATAATGTAACTGGGCCAGGAAGGGAGTGACAAAGGTAAATTATTGTAGTAAGTTCCAGTCTTCTTTACAAGAGAGAAAGCTCATCTATATGGCATGAGCCCTATTTATAGAAACCAAAACTTGAGCATTTGCTGTTGTATAGTTCAGTAAGTCAAGGATCACTTACCCTTTTGTGAGCTACATTAGGAGCTCACCCTCTATTTGTTTTCAAAAAATTGGACTTAGCAGCTTTTGGAGCACAGTCTTTTGTCAGCTACAGAATATATGTATACAGCTGTCTATATCAGGCTTGTGGCCAATATTAAACTTTTGGTTATGTTGAGCACAGTTTAAGGCATATTAATTTGTTGAATAGTCAGAGTTGTTTCTTCATATGGAACATGCTTCTGTGTTGCTGTACTTTATTGCTGTTAGGCAATAAAAATTATTTTCTAAGGTTAATAACAATGGCATAACTTTTAATATTGTCATTGATTTAAGCTATTTTAATGTGGGCAGACAGATTTCTGTTAGTGTGCTTTGTACATCTTTTAGGTTCTATACCTACTGCTGTAGTGGAAACTGGCAAAACTTTAATTTTTATTTGGCCCCTTTGTTTTACAGATGAAAAAATTGGAGACCAGATAAGTAGTGACTTGTTTAAGGCTTCAGGGCTACATGATAACTAAACTGGAATTCAAAACCTAGCTTTCCTAATTGTCAGTCCATTAGCTTTTGACTGCACCATGCTGTTTCTTTGTGACATAACTGCATTATGAAGATTTTTACAAAAACACCTGCAGCCTATTAACAGTGATGTATGACAAGCCTGTTGAGAAACCCTAACTTAATAAGCTGATAGTTCAGAGTGATGAATAGGACTGTATTTCTTCTTTCCCACTGTGCCACAACCGAAGGTAGGCATCTCGTCATCTCAAAATGAGAAAGAACAGATGTATTGTCAGATTATACATCACGAGTAGTCATTAACTTTTATTATCTTTATAAAAATGTTCAATTTCAAGCATATTTGAAAATATGCTTCAAAATATGTTGGGCATCTGATGTTACAAAATCATTAAAACTATGAACAGAGAATCCAGTGGCAGCTTATGTATATATTCTTGTGTGAGAGAATCAAATGCAGTTGACTCAAATGGGAAAGTTCCTAGGTAAACACTGAATGTACGGTTACTTTTTAAATCAGTTCAGCGAATTCCATTTGATTCCTCCCATGTACCCAGCACTAGGTTAGGAATTGTGACTCATATGCTGCTCTCTAAGGAAATAAAATTGAGTCTTGTAGATGAAATGCACATTTGAAACAGGATTTAAAACTATGCAGTAGGGCATATAACCAGCTACTGAAAGGTACTAGTGCCAGAGAAGAAGGAAGGTTCTGTAAACTCATCACCTAAGACAACTTTGAGTTTCAGTCCAACTGAATTTTTAAGTTGTTCTTCAGACTTGGAGACAAATAAATTGGTCAGTTTGATTGTGCAAATAACTAGACAGATAAAAATGATAAGCTTATATAATAAAACTAGTGTATATCAGCTATTAAGTTTTCAAAAAATTTTTTTCCATTTATGTATTTGGTACAGGGTCACATTATGCAGCTCAGACTTGTAGTGATCCTCCTGTTTTCAGCCTCCCCAGCGCTGGGATTATGGGCATGCGCCACCATGCCCAGACTCAGTTGTTGGCTCAGCGCACCCTGGGGGTGGGGCCAACAGGACATGCAGGACTGGGGATTGAACCCTGGTCCCTGTGCTTGCCAAAGCAGGTGCTTATTTTGCTGAGCTATTTCTCTGGCACTGAGTTTTCAAATTTTTAATGAGTAATGTATTAGCTTTCATAGTTCTGGTTATTCCTTGAGAATTCTGATATTCTGGTTTTCACAGTTCAGATACTGTTATGTGTCCACACAACAACCTAATGAAGGTTGTTCTCCTTTTTGCTCAGAATAAGAGCAATATCTGATTTTTCCATGAAAGAAGCTTATTGGGGACACTGCTTAAAAATTTATACAGTATTCCTTTGTATAAGATTTCTCTTTTCCTAAGATTTAGTAATGGAGAAAAGATAAATTGGTACTCATGTTCAAATTCTAAATTCTATGTATAGTGGCCTACTTGACATCTTCACTTGGCATTTACTTTATTAGGATATCAAACTTTCAATATGTCCAAAGCAGAGCTTTTATTTCCTTATCACCGCTTGCCATCTGTCACCCATTCTAATCTTCCTTGGAAGTCACTGCAGAGGGGCACCATCACTGCTATATTTCTAGGCAGAGAAGATACTCCTGATTCTTCCTTTTCTCTTATCTGATACAGTGAGGACATCGCCAATTCTTTGATTTTACCCATTCAATATATGTTTTAAATTGGCCAACTTCTTTTACCCTTGTCTAAGCTGTCACTAAGGCTATATTTTCAGGGAACATTTCTATAATACGTTAAGCTGTCACTAGCAGTCCCTTGGAGTACAATAATCAAGTACAAAAGAGGGCAGTAGAGCATTGTGTCCCTGAACACAGATGTAGGAATTATCCAGTATGGGTTTCAGTTGCAGCTTTTACACTATCAGCAGCTCTGTAGAACTGGAACCTGAGCTTTTTGATGCTGGAATACCTGATTAAAACAAGAGGTCACACCTGGGACAAGAAAAAAGAAAGAGAGAACAGAAGAAAAAAATGGAAAGACCAGCGAGATATCTCAGCGGCATAAGTGCCTGCCTTGCAAGTGCAGGGTCCCAAGTTCAATCCCTGGTACCAAACAAACAAACAAACAAACAAACGAAAGCTTTTATAAATAAGAAAAAGTTGAAATGGGGAAGGGGAATGGGAAAAAAAGTATCAAGATATATATCATGTACATGCACAAATTTCCTATGATGAGTGTTATCATTATATCTAAAAAGGTTATGTCTAAAATACACCAATTAATAAAGAAGAAAAAATTACCAAAACTTAAAACTCACACATTTTAAACCAAAAAAGAAGAAAAAAGGAAGAAGAATAAGAAAAAGAAGAAGGAGGAGGAAATGAAGAAAGAAGAAGAAGAA
>NW_004524666.1:3701538-3727398 GCF_000260255.1 Octodon degus | reverse complement strand
AAGAAGAAGAAGAAAAAGAAGACATAAATAAAAGGTAATCACTTACTGCACTGACATAAGCAAGAGGCTGAGGCAGGAGGAGGTGCTGACTTTCCCCACTCCATTTCTCCAGTGGATCTGTGCACAGGCAGAGGGTCAGGGAGATTGGCACAGGCTTGGGAGCTGCCTCTTTGTCCAGGGAGTATCTGTTAGCATTGGATCAATACTGGGAAGTCAAAGTGGAAAAAAGTGTTTTCAAGCTTTCTCTTTTTTAATTCTCCATACAGTGGCTTTGGCAGAGGCATCTGAAGAAGACCTCTGCTCATGGGCTTGGCTAATAAGACCTAATATTGAAGGTGCCTGCACTTGGAGTGGAAATGTGCTTGCCTAAGAGCGAAGCTGGCCAGGGAATTTACAACTGAGATCTATTATCAGTTCTGGAGATCACATATAAGAAATGCATGTCACTGGGCTAATGTCAAGGTGTCAACAGTCTTCTCCTTACTGGAAGGAGAATCTATTCTTGTATTTCCAGCTTCTAGAAGTTTGGCTCATGGCCCCCTTCGATCTTTAAAGCCCGGAGTGACAACTTGAGTCTCACATCACATTGCCCTGATAATGACTCTCATACAATCTTGTGATTATGTTTGGTTTATCCAAATAATTCAGGATAATTTCCTCACACTATTAGCAACCTTAATTCTAACCTCACTTTAATTTCCCCTTTGTAATGTAGCATATTCACAGGTTCCAAGGGTTAGGGTATGTACACATACACTACGATCTGGAAATACATTTATGATTGAAGTCTTTCTATTTATTTAATTTTAATTTATAATTTGTTTTACTATGAAAAGCAACATTTTAAAAGTATTTTAAAGGAACATTTTAAGTCCCTTCATCTTTCTTAAATGTATTGTTTTCTTTCTTTCTTTTTTTTTTTTTTTGGCAAAACCAGGGATTGAACTCAGGCCCTTGTGCTTGCCAGGCAAGTGCTTATTCTACTGAGCCATCTCCCCAGCCCCTGTTTTCTTAATAAAATCCAAATTTAAAATTTATTCTTATTAGTACATGTTTGCAGCATATAATGATTACATTCATTATGGGAAATGGGTACATGTACATGTAAAAAATTTGCTGGCATTAGATTTATTTATTTACTTGTTTTAAAATTCTTATCAAATTAATTATCACAAATATAGATTAACAGCCAGACTAACAGGCCCCACAAACAAACAAAGGCAATTATACCAGTATGCTTTTGTAAAGTAAAAAAGTATTTCTTCTTTTGGGAAGAAACTGTTCAAAACACAAGACAAACTGATGGGAGAAAAGGGAGAAGAAGAAAGGGAAAAAGGAAAAAATATATATATACACAAGATAGTTAAGATAGTTATACAGCTAGCTTCATTAAAAAGAAAGCTTTGTGCTAATGCTGTATAGACAAAATTCATGCCTACATCTTCTACTCTGAGTAACTACTATGAAGACAACAATATGCAGTGTATCAATTATTATAACTGTCTTATTAACCTGTTTTGCAACATGCCCTGGGAATGCTCTGAAGAAACGTTCTCCATACAACGCTTCCAGAGAGGTTAGTAACTCTGTCCATATCACTGAGGGGCTGGGCACAGAGGAGAGTCAGCAACCCCCACAGAGGTTCTCTATTCTGGTCACTCCAAAGCCCAGAGCAACTTGGTTTCATTGTTATGTGTATCAATTTTTTCTCTTAAAAAAAATACACTTTCAGGTACATCGTCCATGCTGGATTACAGTAGCATTTTTTTTCTGTTGTCTGACTTTTATTTTACTCTTCAAATATTGGGCTTTTCATAAAAGAGGAACATGTGAGATTAATTTTGCTTTGCTTTGCTCAACATTAAGATCTCAAGATGCACCCATCTTCCCACAAATAGCTCAAGTCTACCTTTATAGCAGACTACTGTTGCATTGTGTGTAAGTATCACATTTCTTTTGTCCTTTCATCTGTGGGTGGACATATATGCTGCTTCCAAGACTTAGCTATTATGAATTGGGTTGCCGTAAACATGGATATACACATATCACCATGATACTGTGTCTTTAAATCTCTTGTTAATGATCTCAATTCACCAATAAAAAGAAACAGACTGGCAGAATTAATCAAGAAACAAGCTCCAACAATATGTTGCATACAAGACACACATTTAATTCAAAATAAAAATCATATACTGCAAATCGAAGGATGGAAAACAGTACTCTGTGTGACAAAAACCCAGAGAAAATCAGGGATAGATGTCGTATTTTCAGACAAAGTGGATTTCAAGCCAAGACTGATACAAAGATATAAGATCATTACATACTTGGAGAGGGAAAGCTACAAGAAGAGATAACACTCAGAAATAAATATACACCAAAAACTGAGTGTACCCAACTATGTGAAACAAATATTAACAGACATGAAAAATAAAACAAATGCTAATACAATTGTAATGAGAGACATCAGTATCTCACTGTCACAAATAGATCAACCAGGTATAAAACCCACAATGAACTATCAGAACTGAACCAAACTTTTGAACAAAGGGCCTTAGTAGAAAAAGCACTACTGTATAATTGCACTGCCTGATGCCTTTGGGAAATGCATTAGCTTTCCCAGTGCTGGGAGGAAATACCTGACACATATAATTTAAAGGAGGAAATGATAAATGTGGCTCATGGTCTGAGAGGGTTCAGTCCATAGTTAGTTGACTGCAAGGTAGGAACATCTGGTAGAATGGCATGGTGGTGGTGGAGCAAAGCTCACTTCCTGGAGCCAGGAAGCTGAGTGCAGAGGAAGAGCACCAGCAGGCACCAAGGCAGAAGTGACATGGCAGAATGGTGTGGGGGAGAAAGGCTGTTCACCACAAGGTGGCCAGGTGGCAGAGAGAAGGGGCGGAGCTAGGGCAGGAACACATTCTTTCTGGTTATGCCCTCAGTGACCTCCCTCTTTTGACCAGTTTCCAGTTTTGAGCAGCACAGTCACCTATGAATTCATCACTGGGTAAGTTCTCTGCTGCATACAACACCCTTATGATCATCTGGGGAGACATTGTAGGTCTACACCATAACAGCCTGCTTCACTTGTTTGTACTTCATGGTAATCTTCTATGAGATTTTATTCGATTTTCTTGTACTGGTGATGGAACTCAGGACCTTATGCTTGCCAGGCAGGCCCTTATGCCACTGAGCTATCTCCCTGGGCTGAGATTTTATTCTTATCTGCGGAATGACTGAGTTTATAATTGGCTCTTTCAGTCAGTTTGCTTTTGATTCAACCAAGCATTCTGTGTATGAGTACACTGCCAACCAACAACCATTTTAAGTCATGCTCTTAATCTGACTGTTTTTGGAATTTGGACTAGACTCTCCAATAAATATCTGTTTTGTGAATCCTTTTTCTATTCTAATTTTTAAAAAGAATTAAAAAATACTAAAACATAACATTAGAAATGATGCAGAATTTCACTAAACAAAATAATAGGAATTCAACAATATTATGTTGCACAATATTGTCTTCAAATTGATATATTTATGTATATATACAGGATAGCTTGGATAATTTTACTGCTGATTTCTGCTGGTCTATTGAAAAGAACAGTTAATGCTTAATTTTTTTTTTTTTTAATTTCTTATGACTTTTTTTTTTTTTGTGGAACTGGGAATTGAACTCAGGCTCTTGCTCTTGCCAGGCAAGTGCTTATCCTACTGAGCTATCTCCCCAGCCCCTTATGACTTTTTTTAAATACCAATTTTGCATGTTTTGTTAATTCTTAGGAAGGATCTTTTGTTCTCTGCTAGCCCTGGATATTGAGAAATCGTATTTCCTTCTCTCCAATATGAGAACGTGAGGCCTGTGGTTCTTGCTTCACGCAGAGGTCTCCAGACTCCTCAGGCAGGGCTAGGCCCGGACTTGACCCCACCAAAATCACACATCAAAGTCTTCAGCATAACTGAATGTCATTGGATAAAAACTGACTTCCCAATTCAGCTTGTTTCTCTGGGTTTCGTTTTCCTGTAATTTTAGGCACTTCAGTGTTCTTTACCTTCTTGCCAGTTTATTGTCATGTTTTAAAAAGTTTCACCCTTTCAATTCTGTATCAATCTTGGGTGTTCTCCATGGGAGAATCAGTGAGAATACTGAGACTGTAATATTACCTGAAATGAAAATATTCAGTATAGCTTTTAAATCAGAAAATGAATGAAATTTTTCTTAACTCAGGAAGGCCTCTCAAATTCTTGTTGCTGCTGCAGCATAATCAGAGCATGCTAGAGAATCTATTTCTCTAGTTGAACCCTTTTAATATTTACTAGCTGTGTAGTCATAGGTCAACTAATCAGCATTCCATCTCCTTTGTTTTCATCAGAACAACAGCACCTACTTTGTAGGATTACCAAGGAAAATTAATGCACTAATTCAAATAAAACAAGTTATTGAAAAATATTAGATGTCCAATATATATTATTACTAGTATTTATTCAAAGTCACCACTATCCTTTGAATGAACCAAATGATGTCTTTATATATCTTAAAACTCTCCTCCAAGACTGGGCTTGGTGTCTTAAAACTCTCCTCCAAGACTGGACTTGGTGGTGCATGCCTATAATCCCAGCTCTTGGGAGGCTGTAAACAGGTGGATCACTATGAGTCTGATCTGGTAGTGAGACACTGAACACCCTGTAGACCTTCCCTAAAATAAAAAAAAATACCTCTCCTCCAACTCTTAGTAGGAGGTCATTCTCAAGAGTACCTGGCCCATCACTTAGGGAGAATTTCCAGTCCTGTCTCCACCAGTTTCCACCTACTATAGATCCTTCTTTATCTGCTGTTTTCATTTTGTTATCTAAAGTTTAATGCAGTTCTTTGAGGGAGCTGAAGGGCCCCCAAGAGCCCTACTCCACCCAGAGATAGGACTTGCAACACTGCCATTTAAGTCCCACTCCTGCCCTGCTAATGTTGGTGTCTTAGTCTGTTTTGTATGGTTTGTAACAGCATGCCTGAGACTGAGTAATTTCTAAAAACCATAAATTCATTCTTATAATTCTGGAGCTATGATCTTTATCTTGTTTAATGATAGCATAGCCACTAGGGTTCTTGTTGAAGCATGATCCACACAAGTACTCATCAGTAGTAAGGTAAGGCTAAGGCACTGGTAGCTTGGGTGTTGTTAGAGGGTTATTTTCAGGTTCTGAAATGTGGCTTTGAATACTGCATTCTCAGAGGGGTGAATGCTGTTCTTTACATGGCAGAAGACATGGAATGGGGCAAATGTCCTCCAGGAAGCCCTTTTATTGAGGCATTGAATCCATTCTGAGAAGAGAACTTTCATTATTTAAGCACCTCCCATTAGGCTACACCTTCCAGGCAGTTGCAGTGCTGATGAAGGTTCCTGTGTATGACTTTTGGAGTGATGAATGTTCAAGCCAGTTATAGTGACCTCAGAACAAAAGCTCCAATAGCACAATATAAAGCCTCAAGAAAACCGCAAAACATAAAACTATCGTATCTAGGTTGGATTCTCTCATGATGTAAATGAAGTTACTACCTATTATTTCTTAATGTTGTGATAATTAATAAAGTCCTTAAAGTTCTTGGTCACTATAAAGCTCTCAATTGGTACAAATCCTACTAAGAGGTTGGAGGCCTTTGTTTAAAAGATAGGAAGGGATTTTAAAAGACAGCAACAACCTTTTATGTGCATTTAGAGGAAACAAGCACTCTGTTTATTAGTGCTTGCCAGGACCATGGATGATGTCACATGAAACCATAACATTATTAAACATGAACTGACATCACCACACACGACAGTGTGCTCCTTCATCAGATTAAATGCATTGATCATTAACTTATGCATGGGAGGCTAGAGTGTGTATGTCAGCACAGAGTTCAGCTGTATGTACCTATTCCTCTAAGTACTTGTGACATGCCATGTCAAGAGTTCAGTGGCTGAGTTTCACATAGGGCAGTGTGATTCATCGTGATTATTAGGATCCTCCTGGAATAACTTCCCTGAGTTGATTGCCTTTGACAGATCAGTTTGCTTAGATTAAAAAGCAATTGCTGCTGTCTAGTCAAATTTAAACAGTTTGGCTAGAAGAAGTTGAACTCTAGCTCTGTCCAGTCTATAAAAACACCTTGATGTGAAAATTACATCGAATGTAGTGAAGAGGAAACTGAGTTAGCAAGACTCCAGGATATTTTTTTTTAATGTGAAGGAGCATAAATAGCAAACAAAGGTGATCCCAGGCATATGTGAGTGAGACAAGAGTACATTCCTTTTAATAGAAATTTGTTTGTGTTCAATGTCCTGGTAAGTCATTATGTCTGATGTACCACTCTGCTTAACATCAATGTAACATTGACCACTGTAGAATTAGCACACGAAAGTCTTGTCTTCTAGGCCAAACAATGAAAGGTATTTTGGGGTATAAGAATCTACCTCTTTCCCCTTTCTGAATGGGATCAGCAGCTTCACAGAAGAAGCAATAGCACTACAGGGAACTGAAATAGTAGTATGCTAAAATGTAAGTTCTATTTAAAAATGTTTGCTTTTAAAATATCTGCCTTAAGTGAAATTGAAGCCTAATGCCTGACATTATAGTCCCAGCCTGCATGAACATTTAGCTGACATCCAACCTGTGACATCTAACAAATAGTTTTGAATTGAGTATTAGAATGAGGAGAATCTCATACACCCTTTCAGTACAACTGCCTTTTTTAGTTAGTTGTCTTGATCCCCTTTTATTTGTATATGTCTATGTTATGTAATAAATACATTCCTTATGAGGAATTGGCAATATACATACCACAGATCTTTTTATTAATATGCATACTGACTTGAATGTATAAAGTGGAGGAGATAAGAATCTTGTCTTAGCCATATAAGATCCTCTGTGAACGTTATTCTTCCCTTGACCGAGGCTACAGAAAACACTGTGTATGCAGATTTAGTTGCAGTGAATTTGATGTACATTATCCTCTCAACAAAGAGTATTGTTACCATGTCCACATATTCCTGGAGTTGTATGACTGGCATGGCCACCTGAGTTTAAAATATTTTCATCACCCAAAAGAAACCTAGGTACCCTATTAGCAATCACTTTCCCAGTCCTAGGCAACTACTAATCTACTTTCTTTCTTTATAGATTTGTTTATTCTGCACACATTGGATGAGTGGGCTCAGTCAGTACAATCAACATGTGATCTTTTGAGACTGATTTTTTTTACTTAACATAATGTTTTCAAGATTTAGCTATGCTTTTGTATGTCTCCATATGCTATTTCCCTTTAGTGCTGAATAATTGTGTATACCCATTGCAATTATATAGCAAATTATATGTATCTCTTTATCAGCTGGTGAAAATGTGTGTTATTTTTACTTTTGGACTATTATAAATAATGATGATATATAGACTTTTTATAAGGAGGGACGTTTTCACTTCTCTTGAATATATACCTAAGAAGGTAATTGGTGGTCACATGCTAATTCTATATTTAACTTTTTGAGCAGCCACCAGACTGTTTTCCAAAGGGCTGCTCCATTTTACCTTCCTAACAGAAATATATGAGAATGTCAACACTTCTTATAATCTGTCGTGTTTTGTTATCGCCACCTCAGTGGGCATAAAATATTATATGTTGTCGTTCTGACTTGCGTATCTCTGTGACTGATGCTTTTGGTTGAGTACCATTTCATGCACTTAGTGGCCGTGTATATGTTTTTCTTTGGAGAAATTCTATTTACTTTAGTTCATTTGTCAATTGGGTTGTCTTATTATTGAGTCGAAAATGTTCATTATATATCTTTAGTACCAGTGCCTTTATTAGATACATGATTTTAAAGTATTTTCTATCATTCTTTGCTTTACCTTTCCTATCTTGATGATACTCATTTTGGTGGAAAAGTTTTAATATTTTATATATCTCCATTTATCCATTTTTTTCTTTGTGGCTTATACTTTTGATGTGATTTGGAGGAAAACACTGGATATTCCAAGGTTAGAGATTCAGATTTATGTGTTCTTTATTATTATTAATTCTGTATTTTAGCTCTTATATTTAGGCATGCGATACATTTTAAGGGTGTGTGTGTGTGTGTATGTGTGTGTGTGTGTGTATGTGCATTATGATGGTGGACTCAACTTCCTGTTTTTGTGTCAGTATTTGGTTGTTTTGGCATCATTTGGTGAAAAAGAATCTTCTTTTTCTCCACAGAGTCATTTTGATACTCTTGCGGAAAACCAACTTGCCATTGATGTGGGTTCTTTTGTGAACTCAATTCTGTTCCGTTGGTCTATTCCAAGTATTTTATGACAGTGTCAACTTCTCTTGATTACTGCAGCCTTGTAGAAACTTTTGAAATCAACAAGTATGAGTTTAACAAGTTAGCTTTTGTTTGTACACTTTATTTTGGTTAGTATAGGTCATTTCCATAAAAATTTTTGGATTATTTTTGTCAGAAATCCAGTTAGAATTTTGAAGAGGATGCACTGAATTTGTAGCTAAAGTTGAAAATATTGCCATTTGAATAAGTTTTATATGTCTTCTAGAGACCATGGACGTGGGCTATCTTCCCATTTATTAAGATATTTTTTTTCCAGCAGTGTGTATAGTTTCCTTTTCTTTTCTTTCTTTCTTTCTTTCTTTCTTTCTTTCTTTCTTTCTTTCTTTCTTTCTTTCTTTTTTTCTTTTCTTTTTTTTTTTTTTTTGGTATTTTTAGGGAAAGGCATACAGGGTGTTCAGGGTCTCACTACTAGATTGGACTCATAGTGATCCGCCTGTTTACAGCCTTCGAAGTGCTGGGATTACAGGTGTGCCACCACACCCAGTCTCAATAGCCTTCTCAGTGCACCCTGGGGGCGGGGCCGGCTTGGCAGGCCTGGGATGAAACCTGTGGCCCATCTGCTTGCTTGCAGGTGCTTTAATCTGCTGAGCTATTTGGCCAGCCCTTATAAGTTGAGTAGGATTTTTTTTTTTCTTTTTTTTTTTTTTTTGGCTGGCTCAGGCTGCCTTAAGGGCAGGTCTAAGGATCAAACTGCAGTCCCTTGGTGCCTGACTGGGTTTGCCAGAGCAGGTGCTTAAACAACTGAGCTAACCTGCAAGCCCCCTGTAGTTTTCAAAGTATAAGTCTTAAACTTCTTTTGTTAATTTTGTGTATGTGCTTTAAGAATGGAATTTTCTCTTTATCTTTAGAAATATCTTCTATATACTTAAAGTACATAGAACTACAAATAATTTTTGTATATTATCCTCAAACCATGCAAACCAGTGGAACTTGCTAGTTCCCAACAGCTTTTTGTGAATTCCTTAGTATTTTTCTATTCACAAGATCATATTACCTATAAATAGAATTTCATTTCCTACTTTCCAATATGAATATCTTATTTATTTTTCTTTCCCAGTTGCTCTGGCTAGAGCTGTTGAATCCCTGGGGAGGAGGCATTTAGGCTTTCACCATTAGAGGTGATATTACCTCTAGTCTTTTCATAGATTATCTTTTGCAGGTTGAGGAAATTGCATTCTATTCTTAGTTTTTAAAGTGGTTATATTATAAAGGGATGTTAGATTATGTTAAATCTTTCTTGTATGCCCATTGAAATGATCATCAAGTTTTTGTATTTTAATCTATCAATATAATTTATCACATTGATTTTTATATGCAAAGCTAATTTTCCATTCTGGAATAAATCTCAATGGATCATGGTATAAAGTCCTTTTAATTGTTGCTCCATTTAGTTTGATAGTATTTTGTTAAATTTTTTTGTATCTATACTTATGAAGGATATTGGTTTATAGCTTTCTTTTGAATTTTTTTGGTCTGGCTTTGGTATTAGGGTGTATTGGCCTCATAGGATGCTTTAGGAAGTACATTTTCTGGAAGAGTATAAAAAATTGTAATTAGTTATTTCCATATTGGGTAGAATTTTTTCCTTTCATTTTTATTAGTTTTTTTTGAGACAAGCTGGCCTGAAACTCACTGTTTAGTATAATCTTGGCCTCAAACTTGCAGTGACCCTGCCTCAGCCTCCTGAGTGCTGAGGTTACTCATCTGGTTATTTTTCTAGTGTACATTGGTATATACTTATTACATTAATTTTGGAGTTATACATGTAAATTATATATATTAATTCTTTTTATCACCTTCTCTCTTCTTTTTTTTTCTTTCTTTTTTGTATTTTTTAGGGAAAGGTAGACAGTGTGTTCAAGGTCTCACTACTAGATCAGACTTGTAGTGATCCACCTGTTTACAGCCTCCCAAGAGCTGGGATTACAAGCGCACGCCACCACACCCAGTCTCAGTTGCTGTCTCAGGGCACCCTGGGGGTGGGATCAAACCCCAGGCCCCTGTGCCTGTTTGCAAGTGCTTTAATCTGCTGAGCTATTTGGCTGGCCCTCCCTTCTCCCTTCTCTTAGTCAATATTGGACAGAATTTCCCCAAGGAAGCAATCTGGTCCTAAGTTTTTCTTCATGTGAAGTTTTAAATTACAATTTATCTCTCATCTATGATAGATCTATTCAGATTTTCTATTGCTTTTTGAGTCAGTCTTCACTTTTTGTAGAAATTTTCCTATTTGATTGATCTGATTCTTTAACATATAGTTGTTGATAGTATTCACTTGTAGTTCCTCTTATTTATGTAAAATCTTTTTTCTTGATTTTGATAATTTTAGAATTTCTTTTTTCCTTGGCTGGTCCACATAGTATTTTATCTCTAGAACTTCTGTATGTTGAGCTTGCTTAAATACAGGAATTAAATATTCCTCAAGGTATTTTCTCCTTTTTTCCTTCTCAGGTTGTAACTTTTTTCTCTTTTCTCTCTGTTGCAGTGGTAAAGATTATTCCTTCCTTTATTCCCCCAGTTCTGCTCACCCTCTTCTTTGTACATGAGGATAAAATTCCTACCCCACATTCTTAAATCTACTCAACAGGTCCACTGAAGCACTCTTCATATTCCATGTGTGTTTCTCTGGTATTCTTGCTGTCTTATATAGCTCAAGTGATTCAGTCCTGTCATTTCAAATAATTACAATTCAAGAGTTCACTTTATTTCTAAAAGGTGTTCTGTATTTACAAATTCTGTTTTGTAGATACCATTTGAATATGAAGTGTATAACACTCTTGCTACAGTTGTATTCAAATGGTTAGAAACTGTTTTTGGAAGAATTTTGTAGACTTTCTATCCCAAAGATTCAGAATAGCTACCCTGTGTCATCCAGTTGCTGCCAAATGGGAAGAAATGTATAGCATCATGGGTCTTCCAGTGGAAAACAAACAAATGAACAAATAAACTCAAAAACTAAAATGCAAACAGAAAAACTTAAATATTTGTGGGAAATTTCCAAATTTTAAATGATAGCAATCAATTGAAAACTCCATTAAGGTTTAGGACTGCGTTCTTTGAGTTTGTTTCCTGTTTTATTTTCAGTGTGCTGTAGATTAGTGATAGATGCTCCGTTAGTTGAAGGATTCCTTGAAGGCTGATATTGACAAGGAAATGTTATTAGCTTCAGCATTTTAATATAAATAGTGGATGTTTGGAACAAGATTGGTATTAAAATACTGTCAGCAAACTTTCTTCTGTCTTTATGCTTGATGAACTGGTCATTTATAAAGTTGATTCTTTGATGCCTTTATGTTTATGCCGGAAATTGTACCTTTTACTCAGTTCAAAATTGGGGAGATACTTTAAAATCAAACACCATTCTTCTATTAAGCTCAAGTTTTAAGGTTAGGTATCTTCTGGAAATAAAGGAACCAGCGCCACCTGACCTACAAAGAGAAAGCCCCGAGAGGGATGTCCAACACCATTATTCAAAGCTGTCAACATATTTTAAGCTATTCTTGAAAGTGACTAAAGATACATTTCAAGAAGTGAAAATAGTTGCCTTGTTTTTGAGATAGAGATATCTTTTTTCTCCTTCACTTTGCATGATCTCGAGATTTTATTTTTTTCATTAAAAAGAAAAAGAAAAAGAAAAGGAGCTTGGTAGAACATTTTTGCTCTCTGAAGTATTTTGAGCTCTTTAGAGATGATTGGCATAGTTTAGTTTCCTGGTGTCTTTGTAAAGATTTCCTTCCTGAGGAAATTATCTCACAGAGGAAGAATGAAGCTTCTGACCACATCCTGATCTCCTGGAGTGTGGTTCAGCAGCCTTTTTCAGCTCTCAGGAAAAGGCGAGGAGAGGTTGGTTCCTAATACTTTTTTTTTTTCACCGGTAGACTTATTCAGCAAGATGCTTTTGAACCAAGACAAATATGTGTGCAAATATGTTTTTACAAGTACAGAGATCCTTTCAAAAAAGGTCTCTTTAATGGTGGAAATGAAAATCCTAAGCATTTGCCCTCGGAGATGACTGATGCTGGAGAATGCTAGTGCTGTAGGAACCCCTCTACTCAGAGACCAAAGTGCTCTGATTTTTCTTCTATACTCCCATTTAAGTAATATAGATTCTCTTTCCTCTTAGTAGATAACATTTTATATATCAGTTGGTAACTATGAAATGCTTTTGAAAATTAGCCACTAGCAAGTACATATCATGTATGAAGACATCACTTAGGCAGATGGACTCAGTTTCAAACTGGGACTTGCCTGAACAACTGCAATGTTACAATGACAAATTAATTCCGTGTGGAATGCTACCAAACCTTTAGGCTCTGAGCTGACCATGGTAAAAATGCTTGATGTATACATCTTCCTTGCTGAGATGGCTGGCCTTTCTAATGAAAAGTGAGTCCGGAGGCTAGACATCTGGTGTTGTTTCTTCAGAAAATGCATTGTCATATTGTTCCATATAGAGAAATAGTGACTGTCATCCTCATTTGTTGCCATTTCTCTCAGGAACATATTATTGTCTGCTCTCCTGTTAAAATTATGTTAAGCTACAATAATGAAAAATAAGCCTTACAACTTTCCAATCTTATTATCCTCAGTTGGCTGCATGGAGCAATAGGACTTCTGACCTCTATTTTGGGAAGCTGTGCTTTCTTTCTTTCTCACTCTTGTAGGTGAGCTCTGCTCAAAGGGAGGAGGAAGATGAGTGTTTTTCAAATGCTGCTTTCCCGCTACTGTTTTATTTATATCAAAGAACATGTGTTTATTTTTCTGAAAGTAACTTACTCTATTTCAGTTTTTTTTAGTTTAATATTTATTACGTTGAAAGTCTTCTTTATAATTATTCATCAGAATCTCAGGACTTTTATAAATTCTGTGAATTTAAATTATTAGTGTTCTCTTATCCATTATCAGTATCCTCTCTGTGTTTAATCTCCTGGAGCCTCCAAATGCTTACATTGATGAAGGTAGTATAAGTAACGTTGCCTTAAGTTGACCACCACAATTTCAAGTTTAAGATGTTTTTTGTTGGAAGTTAACATGAATGTGGCCTGATCTTACCTTTTCAGGCTCAGGACTGCAGGTCTGCGGGGCAAAGGGCTGCCAAGGCATGTTCACCGCTTCGGTCTAGCAAACTTCTTTCCCCAGTTCCTTTGTACATTTGTTGTATGCCACTTTCCTACAAGCATCTTGGTACTTTGATGGCATTCATTATGTGTTCTCTAAGCTTTTCACATTGATGCACAATATGGGAACTTTTAAATGGATATTTGGGACTAGGCTTTCCATAACAACTTGAAGAGACTTCCCCCAAATAGCTATTGTCAAAGACACCTGCATTAAAAGAGGGGAGTTTGAAGCAATTTATATCAATGAAAAAAATTTAAACTATTGAAGTTGCAGTATTGTTCAGCCAGAGGAGACTGTTATTTTGAAGGCATCTTTCAGAGACAGAACTGCCATTTGGCTGAATTGTCTTGGCCTCACTGTGAATGGATCTCTGCCAGAATATGAAATCTCTTTGTTGCTTGTAGTTATACATTTTGTTCTTTCATGATAAACCTAGCCCAAAGACATTTCTTTACAGTAAATTTGTCTGAAGTGCTCGTAAACAGTAGCTGCTTCCATTACCTGTGGAAGAACCAAGCTTGAGCGTTTTGTAGAGTAAGCATATGCACTAAGAATCAATATGTATTTTATTAGCAGCAAGAGACTCATTGGATTGATTTTTTTCTTTTTACCTTTATGGGCAATTGCTATAAAAAGGTAAATTAAAAAGTTAACCATCTGCTACCTCACTTTTCATTTACAGTCTTTTATTTGATTACTCTTTCCAGGTAATCAATGCTTTCTATTTTGCTACTATGCTGGCTGGTGAATGAAGGTGGTTTTAATTTATAGCTTTTATTTATCTAGCAGTATTTTAGAGTCACAATCTTTATGCAGCCTATTAGTAGTCTGGAAAATATTTCTTACTACATCGAAACAGAACAAAATTCAATTTAGAAATATAATTTCCTGCCATGGAGACACTTGATAACAGGGGGGAGATTAATGGAACCTAGTGACAGAAACTTGATTTAAAGCAGGAGATTAATACTACTTTATCAGCCTACACTGCAAGTGAATTGGCTTCAAAATGGAAAAAAAGAAAAAAAAAACCTGTTTGAAGTTGCTGAGTTGTCTGCTTGTCTGTTGGAAAAGGTCTCTGGACATTTATTTTGTTATTGCTGAGTATTTGCTGCATGCTTGTCTATTTGACAACACAGGCGCAAGTCTGCACACACCACCAGACTTGCTTATTTTACAGTAGTAACATGTTTCTTATTATTCCTTTTGATCCCACAGGAAGTTTGAATGCTGTGGAGGTCAGCTTCTGACTTAAGGGGATTATGCGCAGTAAATCATGTCAAAATTAACAAACAGAATTGTGCTGACACTCCAGTATGGTTGGATTTAAGTAAAATGTTTAAATGTTATTTTTAATTGCAAAGCTTTTGCCCTTAAGTCCCATTATAAATATTTTTTCTCTCCTTCACTGAAGTCGTTAATTTCCTTTTCCGTCTATAAAAGTGCGAATCTTCCAAAAGAATTTAAAGCAATTCTGAAGATTACCTCAGTTGGTTGAAATATCCACTATATATGTTCTGAAACAAAATGTACAGCTTGCTTAACTCTTAGAAATAAGTTTTAAAGAGATTTTGATTCTCAGGAAATTGAAGCATTCTGGAATTAAAAGTTTCCAACTTGCTCTTGAGCTATGTGAATTTTTAAACTTTGTATTTGTCTGAGAAATTCCTCCTGGAAAATAAAGAAAAAATAATTTCTCATATGCTGGCTTTATGGCTGGGTGTTTTTCAAAGGTTTGAATTGTAAAATTAATAGCCTACAGACAAATTACTCAGTTACCATATCGCTGAGGGAAGGAGATACATTTCAAAACTGTTTTTACTGACTTTGAAATGTTCTAGAAATGAACTGAAAAACTATTTGTATTAATTTTATTAAGTTCTGTAATGGAAAGTATTTTGTCAGAAATGAGAATATATTGGTTGTTGTTCAAGGTCATTTAACAATTTTCTATTTTCTTAGGTTCATCTTTAAACCACTTCTTGTTTCTCAAACAGCTGAATAGTAATAGCACAATTTGCTTTACTATAATCAATTTTAGCTATGATGATAGATATTTATGCATATATATGTACATACATATGCATAAATATTATCATAGGTTTTTTATATATACATAAACATCATATATATATAATTTGGATCTAGGATTTTCTTGGAGAGGGTAAATAACATTGCAAACCTCTATCTGAATTTTGTCTTGATGTAACTGAGACTATTAGCATTTCTTGGAATTGATCCACTGAAGATTGTTTACATTTTAGAGACTATATGGAGAAAAATGACCTGTAGTTAGTTTCTCTTTGGAAGTAAACATATGAAATAACTGACCCAAGAGAAATGAGAGCCTCTTTGATTTATCACTGCAGGCACCCAGTGCGTTGTACATGGGAGCAGCACTGGTGGTTGTGGTGGCAGCCTTGTGTGAGAGTCCCACACTTTTGTGCCAGGTGCTCTGGGTGGTGTTCTCGGGTCCCCCCTGCAGCCTCATTGATTCTGTTTGTCTGGCGCTTTCAGAAAATAAATCTGCAGGGAATGTTAGGTTCTGTTAAAGCCTTTCCTGTCTTGAAGCTATACCCCAAACTCCCAAGCAAACCATTTTTAAGTGGCTAAATATTCACTCAGAGGGGCGAAGGGGTTTAAAATTATTTTCAAGCCATAGAATTTGGCAGAGAGAAAAACCTAAAAGGGTTTTTAATTCCAGTGGACATGCCAATGCTTTTCTTTTCTCTTGCTTCACTGATGCAGAGAGACCCTGGGCGAGGGTACCCCTCTGTCCTTTGCCTAGTCCTGCAGTTACCCTCACCTTTTCTCTCTTGTGCACTTCCTTTCCCAAATGGCCTTTCCTTTGGTGCTGCAGTTTAAATTGTGCAGTGCCTACTCCAGACACCTGCACTTGGATTAACTTTAATCCCCTCCGTTCAGACTTTGTTGAGATGTTGCCATCAACTGTGCTGCACTCCTGGGAGCCGGGCTGGGCTTGCTTGATGTTCACAGCATCTTAATCTATTTATGAGCATTTCATGTTTCTATCCTTGGGAAAGTGGTATTGAAGATTTTGCTTCCTGCTTTGTTTTCTTTTTTCTTTTCCTCTTCATTGCACTAAGAGTGAGATTTGGGAGCAAAAGTAGCAGGTATGGAGATTGCATAGACTGTGTCGTGCAGCTCGACTGTAGTTTTGAGCTGAGTTGGCAAGCTGCACTCAAGACAACAGGCTTTAATCTAATACTACTTGTACTTAATTTTCTGGAAGAAACAAGGCAGCAGACATAGCAAGGAGACAGAGCATATAATTGTGAAGAGGCCCAGCAGCTACCCTAGTAACAGCTTTCTGTGCCCCTTCACCCACACACAGCCAAGTGTGGGAGCCAAGGTGTGGGGTGAGCTTGTCACAGAGAGGCCGTGTCCCTGTTCACCCCCACCAATCCTGTATATGATTTTCATTAAATCGGAGACCTGCATGCTAGTTCCCAGATCCCCCAACTCAGGTTTTTGTTTCACACAATAAGGAGGGAGAGGCAACTGGTCTCCATTTATCTCAACTCTACAGTTTCCAAGGAAACAGGGCAGTGGGACACAAGGTCATTCTCAAGCAGCCTGCCTCAGCTGAGGCCTGACATTAACCCTTTATTCACACTCACTTATACTTCCTGCTGTAGAAATGGTAACATTACTGTGCACAGTGGCAATATTTGGCTTTAACATGCTAATAAGGGTACCTGCAATATCAACGTAGTCTGTTTTCTAAGGCAGTAAATAAAGAAAGGCTAAGATATCTGTCCATCTCTCCATTTACCCACCTACCTAACTCTACATTTATTGGTGTAGTTTGCATGCCTTTTTGATTTTAAGTACTGAAGATAAAAAATGAACAGGACACGCATCCAACAAATGAACAGGGTACACATTTGGAATCTGGAGGGGAATCTCTTTGCTCGGGGTTATTACTACCTAAATCTCTTGGGTTTTCTTTGCAGTGCCAGGAGTACATGGCGAAAAGGTCAACTCATTTTTTTTTAACCAGGATTTTGTACTTTATAAACTTTACTCAGTCTTTTCTGAACAAGCATGGTCAATAGAGTATAGTAACTGATATTCTCTGGAATTACTCTGGGCCATTGGACAAGCTCTCAAAGTTCCCTCGGAGTCACTGGAACAAAAAAAGAAACAGAAAAAGACTTCAGGATCATCTGTATTTTAATATTACTAGACCATAAAAGGAGGTCATTTTTTATCTCCTCCTAACACATTAATACAGTATTAGGTTTCTACACAGTGAATGACAAAGGTATTTGTTGAATGAAATCTAAATAATTGTACTAAGGATATTTCTTGGTATTTAAAACATGGGAAAACAAGATGTAATTCAAGCCATAGAATTCCAAATCAAATCAAATCCAAATTCATGAAACTATGTCTTAGAAAAGTTAATGTCTGCTGAAAAAAAAGACAACTATTCAAAAAACATATCAGATAAGTCCATTAACTGTAGTTCTCTAGGTCATGGGAGAGTAGAGTTTGGAGACATATTTCATTTCTAAGCTTGAAACAGATTTCTGGGACATGACTGCTCCCATAAATGGTTCTTATTTTTTAAAATATTTTATTTTGTAGAAAAAAGGTAAAACAAAATTTCATAATAAAATAATAGGGGAATAACGATAGTTAACACATTACATGTCGTTATATTTAAGGTAGTTGCTCAGCGTGTAAGATATGGGTATAGAAATTTCTCCAATTGATATTAGAGCAAAGCTTTCTTTTTATTGAACTAAGAGACACTAATTGACTCTCATTTTTCCCCTTTTCCCTACTATCCTTTCTCCTTTTAGCTATCCTAGTACCTTTTTCCATTTGAACAATTTATTTTCATGTCATAATATTTATTGCATATTTTAGACCTTATTTACTCTTTCAATTCTCACACCAGGGAGACAATATGGTGTTTACAATGAATTTGATTTATTTCATGCATGAATATGGCCTCAAGTCATATCCATTTACCTATAAAAGCCTCAAGTTTATCCTTCTTTATGGCTGAGTAGTACTACATGGTATAAAAAGACCGTATCCTTTTGATCCATTCTTCAGTTGATGGGCATTTGAGTTGTTGCCAAGATTTTACTATTACAAATTGTGCTGCTATAAATATGGGTGTACATATGTCTCCATGATAAGATATTTTTAATTCCTCTGT
Organism: Octodon degus; assembly: GCF_000260255.1. Classification (NCBI taxonomy): domain Eukaryota; kingdom Metazoa; phylum Chordata; class Mammalia; order Rodentia; family Octodontidae; genus Octodon; species Octodon degus. The sequence goes on along the minus strand of NW_004524666.1, from coordinate 3,708,738 downwards.
GAAAATATCCAGAAGGGGAATAGATAGGTCCAATGGGACCTCTAATGCTAATTTTTTAAGGAATTCCTGCACTGATTTCCATAGTGGTTGCACGAATCTAAGCTCCCACCAACAGGGAGATTTTTTGTTTTCCTTTTCCCCACAGCTTTTCCAGCATTTGTTATGGTTGATTTCTTGATGATAGACATTTTTATTGGGGTGAGATAAAATCTCAGTGTTGTTTTAAATTGCGTCTCTTGAATGACCAGTGATGTTGAAGTTTTTCCATATATTTATTTACCATTTGTATTTCTTTATCTTTATATTCAGCTCAGATGTCCATTTTTGGATTGGGCCTTTGAATTTGGCGGGGGGGGGTTGCTTTTTTAAAATTCTTTGAGTATTCTAGATAGAAGAATTTGAGGGACAATTGGCTAAAAAGTTTTCTCACTTTGTGGATTGTCTTTTTACTGTATTGGTTATTTCTTTTGATGTGAAAAAGCATTTTAGTGAGATGAGACCCCAGTTGATTCTTTGAAGTATTTTCTGTATAGTCTGGGTTTTGTTCATGAACTCTCTGCCTACCACTTTGTCTTCAAGATTTCCACCTACTTTCTCTTCCAATAGACTTAGTGTTCCTTTTTTAATATTTGTGTCTTTGAACCATTTTCACCTTGGGTTAATTCACAGTGATAGACATGGGTCTTGTGTTAGTCTTTAGCATGTGGAAAGCCAGTTTTCTGGCACCATTTATTAAAGAGTGTATCTTTCTTCCAGTGGACATGTTTGGCCCCTTTGTCAAAGGTAAGGTGGTTGAGTGTGTTTGTAGATGTGTCTGCATCTTCTAATCTGTTTCACTGGTTCTCAGGTCTGTTTTTTTCCCCCCAGTACCATGCTGATTTTTATCACAGTAGCTTTGTAGTATAATTTCAAGTAAAGGATTATGGTGCCTTCTGTTTTGCCTTTGTTGACCCAGATTGTGTTTACTATTCTAGGTTCCTTCTGCTTTCATATAAATTTTAGGATTGTTTTCTCTAGTTCTGTGAAATATGCTAATGTTATTTTGATTGATATTGCATTAAATCTGTAACAATTTTGGGATTATGGCCATTTTCACTATGTTGTTTGCTCCTATCCACAAAGAAGGGGTATTATTCCAGTTTTTATCTTCTTTGATCTCCTTTTTCAGACTACTTTAATTTTCTTTTTTTTTTTTTTTTTTTTTTTTGTGGAACTGGGGATTGAACTCAGGTCCTTGTGCTTGCCAAGGAAGTGCTTATTCTGCTGAGCCATCTCCCTGGCCCCAAATATATAGATCTTTAACTTCCTTTGTTAAATTGATTTCATTTTTGGATGCTCCTGAAAAGGGTGTAGTTTCCTTAATTTCTTTCTCAGTGAGCTTTTTTTTTTTTTTTATAAAGAAATATTATTGATTTTTGAGTGTTGACTTTATGTCCAACTATGCTACTGAATTTGATTATTAAATTTAGAAGTCTTTTGGTTGAGTTTTTGGGGCCCTTTATGTACAGTGTCATGTCCTCTGTCAATAATGATAATTTAACTTCTTCTTTTTATGTCCTTATTCCTTTTATTTTTCTCTGTTGTTTCCAGAACTATAATTGCTCTGGATAGTGTTTCCAGACCTATACTGAATAGCAGTGGGAATAGTGGACGTCCTTGCCTTGTTGCTGATTTTAGAGTGAAAGTTTTCCATTTTTGTCCATTTAGTATGATGTTGGCTATTGTTTTGTCATAGATTGTCTTTTATCAGATTGAGATAAGACTATCTATTCTAATCTGTAGAGTTTTTATCATGAATGGGTGTTGAGCTTTGTCACATAACTTTGGTGTGTGACATACATTCATGATGACAGCAGCAATAAGTGTTTTGTTAATTTGATCATAAGACATGAAAATTTGTTCTCTTCTAGGAACAAGAGACACTTAGAGGGCTTTTCTTCTGGCCAGAAAAGGATAAAGACCTCTGGCTGCCAAGGCCTTTCCAGGAGCAATATGTTGAGTGGAACTGTGAAGGTACATGACAAGTGTCAATATGTGGATGAACTATGGCTTTTGACTTTCTTTTTGTGAGCTCCTTTTAAACTGCAAGATTCTGAATAGGCAACTTCCAAGTAAACTAGAACTGACAGATAATAAACATATAACTAGGGCTGTAGTAACAGAAATCGATGCATTTCAAGTTTCACATAAGAGAAAGCAGGCAGGGTGTTTCAAGTCCTTTTAGAGTGATGAATGCAATTTACACAATAAGCAAGAAAACATGATTGGGAATAGATAGTGTAAGATCCCATCTAGGAGATGGAAAAGAGGTGTCTGATGTAGGTGATGTTACTCACTTTAGAAACTGCCAGAGAAATCAGTTTTGAAAGTTGTAAAAAAAAAAGAAAGAAAGAAAGAAAGAAAGAAAGAAAGAAAGAGAAACGGCTAAACAATAAAATGAACTTGTGAATCTCAGCCAAAGAAACAGGAAAAGGTGGGTTTTGTGTTGAGCTACAAGACTTTCAGAATGGAAACAGGACCACCCCACCCCTGCCCCGCCCATACACGGACTATTTGTTTTAAATGGTTCTGCCTTGCTTCTCTAATTGACATGGAACCAAAATGACAACCAGGTCTATAGACACAGAAACATACCTGTTGTTTTTATTTTCCTACTAAGAGTCTATGTTTCTAGGGAGCTTCCTCTATGTCACTGTCAAATCTTCTAGTTGTTATAGTTAATCTGAATGTGTAGTCCTCTGTTGGGAGCCCTGGTGAGCCACAAAATGAACTCACTGAAGGTTTTGATGACATGTCACAAGAAAGGCCTTGTGCAGCTCTCAAGCCTTAAAGTTGTGCCTTTCCATAGTCTTATAACAGGAGTTGAGGGTGAGGTCCCTTTCCCCTTCCAAAAGAGCCATGCTCTTGTGTTGGGAGCTCTGCTACCTCTACCTTCTTTGGCAGAGGGAGATTTTCAGAGGCACTGGGGTGTCCTATGACCTGAGCTCTGGGCTTCGGAGTGACCAGAATAGAGAGCCTCTGTGGGGGGTTCTGGACTCTCTTCTGTGCTCAGCCCCTCAGTGATATGGAGAGAGTTACTAACCTCTCTGGAAGCATTGTCTGTAGAATGTTTCTTCAGAGCATGCCCAGGGCACGTGTGAGGGAAGCACAGGGTGCTTGTGGGAGGGTCTGCTCATGGTCAAAATTCAACAGACATTAATTTGATGAAGTTATTTCATCAATCTAAGCTTCCCTCCAATTTGGAAACTGGGCACGGTAAACCCTCACCATGGAACTTTTTACAAAGAGAGTTCCATGCAGAGAGCCCCGCTTGGCAGCCACTGCCTTTATCCTCCAACCCCTCCAGAGTTTAGAACTGTAAAGCATTCAGCAGTATGAGAGATGGTTTCAGAAAACAGTGGCATGGAGATAAGTTAGGCGAATCACATAATATCTTTCTCTAATCTTTTACCTTCTGTGACTCTTTGAGTTGATGTACCCCCACTTCGCCTGGCTCCAGGCTGAGGGTCAATCCACAGAAAATAACTCATCACAATTGCCTTGTTTTCTGGGATCCAGGCCTAGGTGCCCCCCTCACTTAGCAGCTAACAGGGAACATATTTTTTTAAAAAATGATTTTATTGAGAAATAAATAGCAATGAGACAGTTTTACAACTGATTACTAGCATATTTTCAATAATTAATACATTGCATATTATTGTCTTAGTGGTTATTCATTGTACAAGATGCAGACATGATATCCTGTTTACAAACACCATTAGAACAAACCTCTCTATTCATTGAATTAAGAGAATGGAGCTGTGTATCTATCTTAACTATTTTGAGTATACCGATACAAAAGGGTCTTTCATTTTTTTTTTCTTTTCTTTTTTTTTTTTTTTGGTGGAACTGGGGATTGAACTCAGATCCTTGAGCTTGCCAGGGAAGGATCTTTCATTTCTATCCCACTTTTTTGGTTAGTTTTGTCAGAGAAGGGCATTCCATTGTCATGTAAATACTGTAGATGCATGAATTCAGCAAAATATCCCAATATAGTCCAGTAGTCCATAATAGTAGTGGGTTTTCCGTAAGAATGGCAATATCCAAATTTGTTGACTTAGGGAACATATTTGGAACAAAGTGCCACTACCTATCTTTTCCTGCTTGTTACTCCTTTATTACATAAAAAATATTGAGCACTCATGACTTGAACAATGAAAACTGATCTGGTATAATCCATTCTTCCAAATAGCTATTGTTTTATTAAAAAGAGAACAGCCTAGATTTAAAGACTTAGAACATTTATAACAATTTTATTAACTCTCAAGTTACTTGTCAGGAATTTAGTAGTGGTTCAGCTGGGCAGTCCTGGCCTTGGGGCTCTAATGTACCTGTAGTCAGATGGGGACTGAGCTGGGAATAGCAGAGCCCCAGAGCAGCCAGCACTGGCTCTTGGGGTGGGGTAGTTTGGTTTCCTCACACCATGGCAGCATCACGCTAATTGAGAGGTCTCATGTCACAGCTTACGCTCCAGCTAGATGCTCCAGAGACCCAGGAACAAACTGCCTACCCAGCATCAAAAGTAGGACTGAACTCATAATTTATGCAAAATGAAAATGTGGGTCCCTTGTTAAGAAATGATCAAGGATTTTAAGACTACAGCAGTGGAACATTAAATCAAGTGTAGAGTATTCTGGGCTTTGGTCTTGCGTGATTTCATGGGTTCCAAGCCACTGAGAGCCACAGTGTCACACTCATTGCATGCTATTAGGGAGCCAGTCACTCATATCAACTCATATTTGAGGGGACAGGACATAGAGCCCACCTTTTGATAAGAAGATTATGAAGGTATTTTTCAAATAATCTAATGCAATCTACACATTCAAATTACTGTCTCCTCTCCTTTTTATTTTTCTGTCTTCTTTTGGTCATTCTCTAAGTTTTACATAACTTTTTATTTCATGTAGATTATCATTTCTTTAAATTTGAAGCCCTTAATCTTGTTTGTAGATTTCATTTTCAGTTTTCATTTGAGGTTAGCAATATTTAGATTTTTTTCTTTAGTATTGAGGATTAAATCCAGGGCCATCACACTGAACTACATGCCCATCCCTTTTTTAAATTTTTTATTTTCAGATAAGGTCTTGCTAAGCCACTAAGTTGCCCAAGCTGATCTGAAGAATAAAACTGGTCTGGTATAATCCATTGTTCCAAATAACTACTGTTTCAGTTTTTAGAAAAGCAGCTTAAAATTTAAAAGTTTAGAGCATTCATAATGATTTGATTATCTCTCACTGTTCCTCCTGCCTCAGTCTCCTTGGATTCCTGGGATTATAGGTACATGCAGGTTCTGCTTTTTGTTGACCCTGTGGTATATGGCACATGTCTATGGGTTGTATTCCTTTCTGTCCAGCATCTGCCATGGCAGAAGGAAGGATTGGATTAATTCAATTCATCAAATAGGAAAAATAGGGGCCAGGGAGATGACTTAGTAGGATAAGCACTTGCCTGGCAAGTACAAGGGCCTGAGTTCAATCTCTGGCTCTGCTAAAAAAAAAAAAAAAATATCTACAACAAAAATGTATACTCGTTTATAGGGCCAGGGAGATAGCTCAGTGGAAAAAGTACTTGCCTGGCAAGCACAAGGTCATGAATTCAATCTCCTGGTACCACACACACACACACACACACACACACACACACACAAAAGGAAAAATAATTTATAGAGTGGACATCAAGCTTAGTAGAAAAAATTATGTGTGTTCCATCCTGATGCTTCTTGGACCTCTGCCCTTGATTCTCTCCGTGTCTTCAGAGTTAATTTCTGTTCTTATTTCTGCTTCTCTGCTGTGCTGCTACGGCTACCAACATCGCAACTGCTAATAAAACCAGACGCCTCCCACGCCCAGTACCACGCTGGTTCTGTTCAGTTGGTTGTTATAAGTTGATCACCAGTTGTCAGTCCACCACAGTTACCCCACTGTGACCTCACCCTGAACTGATTGTGCTTGTGCCTATTGATAGTTGAAAAACTGAAGTTCAAACATGTAAGTGTCTCTTCCAAGATCACACTGCTTTTGAGATCGGGAGCTGGAAAGTGAAACTAAGTCTTGTGTGTTTGCACTGAATTCTGCTGCTTCCCACTGGATCTCGTACTCTACGGGCTTCCAAGTGAAGTTCTTCATTACCCATGGCAACAGCAAGGTTCAGTGGTGTAGGCAGCTGCAGTCACAGACAATCTGCTCAAATATTTCCAGCCCTTGCTTGAACAGTTTTTCTTTCTAAACTTTTTGTAATAGATAAGATATGAACATAATTTTATAAGAAGTACAAATATTTTCCTCTCTTCTTTATTCTACAGTGTATTCATGTGTTACACATACACACACACACACACACACACACACACACACCCTTTTATGGTGGGATGCTGCATGTTCTGTTCAGTACTTTGATTTGTTTCATATAACAGTGTAACGTGGAGCCTGATCAGCACACCCAGAGCCCCTCGCTCCTGTTCATGACTGCAGATCATTGCAGTGTATCTATGTGCTATCAGCTATTTAGTCCTTAGCTTTAACTTATATCTGATTGCTTTATATTACCAAATAAATACTGTACTTAGTTTTCCTTTATATACTTTTTGTATATACATGTGAGAGTATTTTTACAGGCTGTTTTAAAAATCAGAATATTTCACAGATATTTGGCCTGGATGTAAGTGGAATTTATGGATAAGATATGTATTTTTGATAGATAATCCAAAATTTACCTGCAAAGAGGATTTTGGAAGAGGTCGGATTCTAATCCCACCAGCATTATATGTGAGTACTTGTTTCTCTTACCTAATATACTATGCAGTCAATTTTTAAAGCCAAATCTGATAGTTAAGCAGTAGAATTTTGTGTTATCTGAGATTCACATCTGAGAAATAACATATAAACATGATAAAAATTGTAAGAAGCACAAATGTTTTCCTCTCTTCTTTTTCCTACAGTGTATGTATTCATGTAACATACCTTCTAATATGTTGGAAAGCCATTTGTATTTCATGTTCTGTGAGTTATAATTTGTGCCCATCTTTTGCTTTAGTGTTGCTAATTTCTTATTTACATAGATTACAAACATTTTCTTTCTTTCTTCTTTCTTTCTTTCTTTCTTTCTTTCTTTCTTTCTTTCTTTCTTTCTTTCTTTCTTTCTTTCTTTCTTTCTTTCTTTCTT
>NW_004524666.1:3677437-3701438 GCF_000260255.1 Octodon degus | reverse complement strand
CTTGCTTGCTTGCTTGTATTTTAGGGAAGGGTCTACAGGGTGTTCAGGGTCTCACTACTAGATCAAAATCCTAGTGATCCACCTATTTATAGCCTCCCAAGAGAGTTGAGATTACAGGTGTGCACTACCATGCCCAATCTCAATTTTGGTCTCAACAAGCCCTGGGGGCAGGGCCGGCAAGGCAGGCTCAGGGATTGAACCCCTGGGCCCTGGGCCTGCTTGCAGGCAATTTAATCTGCTAAGCTATTTGGCTGGTTCTTACAAACATTTTCTTTTGTTTGTCATTTGCAAGCACCTTGAAACCATACTATTGGTGAAATAAATTGGATACACATGTGTGAATGCCACATTGCTTTTCTGGTGTGAGAAAGCAAAAGTGTTTCTCACAAATGAGGACAAAAATGTATAATAGGTATTGAGAAATATGAAGAAAATATTCAAATGGAGAGGGGAACAAGGAAGGAGAGGGCAAAAGGAAAGAAAGGAAAACTAAAAGAAAAATGATAAAAGAAGGACAAAATGGAAACAAAGCTTTTGTAAATGGGGAGGGGAGCAGGGGTTGAAAGGAGGGTAAGTGAATGGGAAGAAAAGAAGCAGGTTATATCATGTGCAGGTACAAATTCTTTATGACCAGTGTGATCATCATATACATCTAGAATGTACCAGTGACATCTGATTGAAAGTAAAAGCAAAAAAGAAATTAAAGATCGTTAGGTAGTCAGTTTATTATTTTAATTTTCAGTTTTGAAGTAGTTTCAAGACCACACTAAATTGAGATTTAATTTTTTTTTAAGATGAAGACCTTTTTTTTTTTCTTTGAGGTAGTGGGAATTGAACTCAGGGCCTTGTGCTTGCCAGGCAAGCGCTTATTCTATTGAGCTATCTCCTCAGCCCTAATTTTAAGAATTTTAATTTTTTTTTTGTATTTTAAAACCATTTGTCTTTTTTATGAAAGGTAAGAGATAGAAATATATTTCCTCCTAGATGATTCCTCAGTTTTTCTGACAACTTTTTATGGACAACCTGTCTTATGCCTACTAATTTGTACAGACACTTTTTATCATATTTTAAATTCCTGTATATATTTGACTCAATTTCAGGACTCTGACCTTCTCATTACTTTGTTCTTTCAGGTGCAATATGATACTATTTTACTGAACATAGCTTTATAATTATCTTTTTTTCTCTTCTGGGCTTACCTTTTCAGTGGTCTCTTAGGACACTCTTGATTACTCTTGCAAATTTATTTTCCATAATAACTTTATAACTAGCTTGTTTTATTCCAAATGTTCCTTTTGGCCCTTCACTGAGATGGCACTGAATGGACATCTTCAATTTTAAGATTTGCTAGTTCCTCACATGAATTTTAAGGTGAGCCTTCTCGATGTCATCCTCTATCTGAAGCTAGTGCTAGTAGTATGTTCATTTTACAGAAGAAGCAGGGTTTTTGTTTTTTTTTTTGAAAGGTTGAAAACATTCATCAAGGCCACAAAAGTGACAAGTCTTGAAGTCACAGGCAGAGGTTCCCACTTCTATACTTGATCTTTCTGCTCCTGTCACTCTACAAATCTGCTCAATGCCTTGATGATAGAGAAGAGCAAGGATGCACTCTTCTGGCCTACAGTTATGCAGAGAAACATAATGTAATTAAATAGCATGAATTTCGGGCCTGGGAAGACCTCAGTTTCCCTTATTCCTTGTCTGTTTGATCTTGCAAAAATTACTCAAATTTTATGTAAACTCGGTTTCTTCTTTTTCTTTTAAAGATTTATTTATTTATTTGGTACAGGGTCTTTCTACACAGCCCGGACTCATAGTGATTTTTGTGTCTCAGCTTCCCTAGAGCACCATCATGCCCAGACTCTGTGGCCCATGGGTGGCCCAGCATGTGGTCCTGGGGATTGAACCGGGTCCTTGTGCTTGCCAGGCAGGTGCTTAGACCACCAAGTTATTTCCCTGACCCTCCTTCTCCTCCTCCTCCTCTTCCTCCTCTTTTTTTCTTCTTCTTTTAAGAAAAGGTAGTTCATACTTAATTTGCAAAATGTTAATGAGAGTGCTACCTAGACAATATTTATACTGCCAGTTACTCAGTAAAAGGTGTATGTACCCATTCTATTCACAAAGATGTTTAAAGTTGTTCCCAGGTTATATAATGATGTTTGTGATGTCTTTGTAGTATCACATTTTCCAGGCTGGTGATTTTTTCCCCTTATACATAAAGCTTCAAGTAAAAACTTTGGGTATGGGGAGAATCTTTGTCTCAGATATGAAAAAGGGCTCAGCTTAAGGTGACATCTGGTTTTGTTCTCCATAGCTCCTCATTCAGATGCACAAATGTCCCTTAACTGACCATTATCTTGGGGACTTATTTTGGTCTTCACTAGAGATTTTCCCCAACCCTCACCCTTTATCTTGGGCAATTATTAGAAGCGAACCACTTAAAATGAATCAACTGTGAACAGGGATCAAAGTTTTACAGTAAATAATGAAATTTAAATTGGTTGTCATGAAAAAGAAATAAAAATAATAAAAATGTTTTCTTTCTTTCTTTTTTCTTTCAGAACAGGGGATTGAACTCAGGCCCCTGTGCTTGCCAAGCAAGCACTAATTCTACTGAGCTATCTCCCTGGCCCCATGAAAAGGTTTTCTTTTGGGATAAAATGAACACAATTTTAAGTTTGGAATACACAAATCAAGATTAATTCATTTTTAATAAAACTCTTTTGAAGACACACACACACATATATATATATATATATATATATATATATATTTCAAATGAGGTGGCATTTAAATAATTTTTGGGTTCCTGTGCTCAGCTATTATTATCCTTGCTAGTTTTCTATTTTTCTCTGTTGTAGAGATTTCTATCTCTGCAGGACCCTCATCTGTCAGTGACTTTGCTTACAAATCTAGCAGTTCTCAACCATAACTTTTGTTGAGTCTGAATTTATTCATCTTTTGCAAGTCTGGCAATTTCCTCTTGCATTTCTTTCACCTCAAATTTGTACTGGTGTTTAAAATGAAAATTGTGACATCCCAGAGCGAGTGTGGGAGGCTGAATAATGATCTCCCAGGCAAGTCCACAAATGGACCCCTTGAAGTTGTGAATGTTACTTTTTTTGCAAAAGAGAATTTGGAGACATAAATAAGGATGTTGAAAAATGGGTATGGTGGTGCACACCTGTAATCCCAGCACTTGAGAGGCTGAAAACAGAAGAATCACTAGAGTCCAATCTGTGTAGTGAGAACCTGTAAGACCCTGTACTAAAATACATTAAAAAAAAAAACCCAAGCAACTTAAAAAAAAAAAAAGAATTAACAAAAATAAGAATGTTGAGATTTTAAGGGCAATATCTTTGGTTGGTTGGTGGGTCTGACGTAACAACAAGGTTCTTATACAAGAGAGGCAGGAGATCAGAGTGAGTAGAAGCAGATGTAATAATGGAAGCAGGAAGAGACAGGAGTGGGGCCACCAGAAGCCAAGGATAATACACTGCCTCTAGAAGGAACATGGAACAGATTCTCACCTGGTGCTCCCAGCAAAAGCAAGCTCTCCCAACTATTAGATACCAGCTCCATGAGATGCATACAAACTTCTGACCTTCAGAACTGTAGGAGAATTAGTGTTTCTTGAAGCCACTAGGTTTCTAGCAATTGCTCTCAGCAGCAGTATGAAGTGAATACAACCAAAAGTTAAACAGAATGTTGGCATGGGCATGGGGGTGAATACTTGTTGTGAGTAGGTGTGGGATAGACAGCATTAGTTCTTGAGCAGATATTCTAATGACTTTGGTTTCTCCATAAAGTTGTAACTGTAGACTGTGAATATCTTTGTGTGTACATGTCTGTATGTCTCCAGAGAAATGCTAATATTCAAAGTGAAGTTTATTAGAAACTTCTCCCTCTTCTGTTTCATGAAGAGCTGGGATTCTTCTGTTCGGAGCTGCTATATCCAGCCAGGGATACGGCTAAAGGTAAAAACTGAAGAAGCCACAAGAACATAAGGAAAAGCCTGAAACTACCTGAGTAAGGAAGGAAAAAAGCTGACCATTTCTGGAGAGGGACAGCCAAGTAATTCTAGATGATATTAAGGGACAGGAAATGAGAGTGGACACATTTGTGCGGGAGGTGGGCCCTGGGTGTGCAGGCAGGGAAGAGAAGCAAGGATTCTTAGAAAGCTTTGTTGCGTGCCTCATACTATAATTTACACCTCTTCAGCTTTCTGACCAGCTCCCCTTTATGTAAATCTTCAGGAATGATCCAGAGGTCAGCTTCTGTTTGTATTTATTTTTACTCTTTTTGTGCTGTGGACGGAGCCCAGGGCCCCAGAAATGCTAAGCGTGTTCTCTACAACTTAGATACACCTCCAGCTTCCCTAGTTCTTTTTTTTTTTTTTTAAAGATGTCGCTGTAGTATAACTGGCTCTAAAGCAGGATGAAGAACAATTTTACTCTGCTCACATATTTTCAGAACTAAAATTTCTGACCTGCGAGTTTCCTCTCTTCTAGGCTGGGACCAAATCAGTGTTGGGTCTGATTTTTAGCCTTCTGGGTGAAGGCTTCCTCTTGACAGTCTTCTTAGGAAGGTAACTTTGTGGCAGTTTGTATTTTCTAGGCATCTGCTTCCTGGGCAAGGCCTTTTAAACCTTGGCTTCATGCTTCTGTTTCTCACTTGCTCTTCTTTTCTGATCCTATGACAGTTAAACATCTGTTCTTTTGGAATTCACTATTCTGGCTGCCACCGTCTTGGCTGATCTCGTAACTGCTACAGTGGATGTTCCTCTCCACAGTGGCCCCTGTGCTGTTCTGGTTAGCAGTGGGTGGGTATTTGAGAGCATAGTCAATGACCTATGTATGTTGGCCCCTACAACCCACACCCTTAAGCCACTTCATCTGCCATCAGGCAAAGTCCAGCTCTAATCAGTAACAGCCATGATTACAAGCAGATTCCCAGCATGGGGCCCAAAGGAAATGCCCATCACCCCAGCAACTTCCCCACAACACTTGGTGACTGTCAGCCAAAACACTGACTGAGGGCTTCTGGGCACTTTCACTGAGAGCCCTCTGTCCTAGCCCATAGAGCGTAAAGATAGTTTTCCAGTTTTAAATATCCTCTCTAACTTATTGGGTTCATGAGTGCTGCTTGAGTTTATATTAAAATGTGCTTTGAGATTTGAGTGTTTTTTGCTGTTGTTTTCTTTTCCCAGTTGAAGTTTGGCTGAATGATTAACAGTTGGCTTGGGAGGTAAGTTGGAGGCGCCATGATCTGGAATCTCAGTGCAGATCCTCACATGTTGGTGCCTCCCATCTACAGTAGGGCCTCCCCCATGGGAGAGCGGGTCTTGGCCCAAGTGTTGATGACCTGAATGCATAACACTGTGAAGAACAGAATGGGCTGTCTCTTTAGGGTGTGAATGGCCTGTGCTGCAGTCTCCATGTGGACTTGGTTGTCTTGTCAGTGTTCCATGGAACAGAACTCAGTGTAAAGAGCCAGTGTCTCCACCTGGCTGCTGTAACTTGGGTGGTTGAAGCATCTTTTGCGGCTCTGAGAAGATACTTAGGTCCGGGGTGATTCCAACATAGAGCTCTGTAAATGCAAAATGAGAAAAGGAGTCCTTGGTGCAAATGAAAATCAAGGATTTCTGTCAGCAAACCTTGACAGAGGAGAAAGAAATAGATAAGCCTGAGTTACCCTTCTCTGCCCATGTGGATTTTGTTGTTAGCAGAGGAAATCTATTACATACAGAATCATTTGCTTAACAAAGATCAAAATTCTTCGATAAATATGTTTTGCCTGGTGGCTGGCATGCTAGGATTATTCTGACAGAAAGTAAATAGCAAGGTGTTATGTTAGACTTGAGAGAAAAAAAATTGGATCAACCTATGTGTTGCTCTGTAAAGAGATCTAATCAATTTCACCTCCATTGCCAGAGGAGGAACTTATGTAGCCGTGTTGGGCAAAACACAAATTACTCTACAACCAAGGAGTAAATAATATCTAAACATTACAAATTGAATTTTTATTAAGAAATTCATCTTTGGTTACCCTAAGGTTTAGAAAACCTTTTAGCACTTATGGAGCAAGGCAGTATGTCTTATTGTACAACATCAGATTGATTGGGGTGAGAAGTTTTAATTTTGGGGGTCAGGAATATACCTCACATTTTAGAACATGCTTAATGAGAGGAGAATAGACAAATCTTACTTTAGAAACCATTATAATTCTTCTTGCGTTATCCTTTATCTCTATTATTATTCCTGTTGTTAGTTTCATATACTTTACAAATTGGGATAAATGGCATTTTTGCATAAGGGCTTCAGGGTCACAATTTCATAAATTGAGTAAATAAATAAATCTTTCTCTATCATTGACTCTGTGTACTAGCATCTATATTTTTATTACTTTGTGCATTCATAAAATGCCAGTACCACTATTAATAAAATTTGTATTTCCTGTACAAGGCTTTTAGTTTAACTAGAAAATAGAACTGGTAATGCTTAACATAACATTTTTCAAAATGAACAAGTGGAAACATTTGTTCTGCTTCTGCACACTGTCCATTGTCAAAATCTCTTCCATCTTAACAGGTGATAATAGCAGCTGAGATATGAGAATTTATTATGTGAAATATGTTTTGCACGTAGACTCTCATTTTAGAAAGGTGTATATTATTCTCATTTATGATGAAGGAAAGGAAGATTGAGTTTAAGAAGCCACCTTGTTTTACAGAGGGTGTCATCAGAGCCGTGCTTTGAACCTTGGTGTATCTTGACTCTGAAGTGCGGCCCTTTCCTACACTTTCCCATTGCTTTTCAAGCACTGTACACCTTTGCGTTTCTGTCCTGGGATTCATTTCCTGACCTGCACCAGTCCTGGAGCTCTGTGTTGAGAGCAGAGCAGGGACAAGACTTTCTGAAATGTACTAGTGAGAACAGGAGGGATTATGTTGTGGTGTAAACAACCCTGATGTCCCAGTGGCTTAGAAAAGTAAGGATTTATTGTCCACTGGTCATCAGCATCAGATGTCTTGGAAGTGATTGATTTATGATTGCCCCACTCGAGGCAGGTGGTTGGGACTTTCATTGTATGGCATGGTGCTAGACCCCGTGGTAGGACAAGGAACAGGGACAATCAGGCATTGGTCCTAACACTCTCTGACTAGAAGCACCTCATTGCATTGGCCAAAGCAACTCACGTGGCCCCACCCACTGCACATGGCAGGTAAATGTGGTACCATGTGCTTGGAGACAGAGGCTAGTGTCAGTGAAAGGCTCCATACCTCGTGCAATCAAAAGGAAGCTGTGAAGTGTGATTAAAACATGGTGAATATTTAAATAACATGCAATTTTTTTTAACAGTAAAAGACACAATGGCCCTATTCTCTCTCAAAATATTTCCCTCTCTTTGAACTCACATATCCCATGCATCTTGCTACTTTTTGAAGCAGTTCTGGAATTTGTCTTTTGTGAGGGTTGATTAAAAAAAAAAGTGGTGAATGCTGCTTCAGGGTGCCATCCAGTGGAAAGGCAGGCTCATAAAAACATTGTGTCTCTTCATCTCCCTGATTCACTGGATCCAGTATGGGACATCTGGCTCTTGGCTAAAGTTATAATGATCATGAAAGGTGTCTTAGTTACTTTTCTCATTGTTGAGACAAAATACCCAACACTCAAAGTTAAAGGGGGAAAGGTTTATCTAGCTCACAGTTTGTAGAGGTTTCAGTCCATAATCAGCTGGCTCCAAGGAAGGGTGGCACTTGGCAGAGAGGCTGGTGGAACAGCAACAAGAAAGAGTGAGACAA
This sequence comes from Octodon degus, assembly GCF_000260255.1. Lineage (NCBI taxonomy): Eukaryota > Metazoa > Chordata > Mammalia > Rodentia > Octodontidae > Octodon > Octodon degus. The sequence continues at coordinate 3,693,634 of NW_004524666.1, read as the reverse complement.
GCCTTTTTCTGCCTCTTACATTGCATCCAGTCTACCAGGATTAGGTGGCACCAATCCAATCCGTGGGCTGATCCAGCAATCACCCACTCTTAATGCCAGCATTGTACTTCCAATCAATTACACACTCTAGATTTAGCCACCTCCAAAAAAATCCTATGATCATCCAAGGGTTTGTGGGAACATCTAGAGACAAACCATAATGTAAGTTAAATGTTTTCAATCAATTAGGACATCAAAACAGCACAATGAAAGGACCTTATGAAAGAAGACTTCCAGAGCTGCTTCAGAAAGTGCCAAAAACAATGGGACAAGTGTTTTGAAGGGGATTACTTTACTATACTCTTTTAGTATAAGTTTTCTTTTAAAATTTAAACATTCACTTCATGTTTCAACCATACCTCTTATATTGGTTTTAAATATACAGTAGCTTTAGCTGGGTGTGGTAGCATATTTGTAATCTCAGCCCTGAGAAGCCCAGGGAGGAAGGAACACAAATTCAAGGCCAATCTGGGCTAGATAGTGAGTTCGAGGCCAGCCACAGTGAGAGCTTGTCTCAAAACAGACACACCCACTGTGTTAAAAAAAAAAATCCAATGCATAGCTGTTACACTTTATGAAGCTCCCCAGACTTGTCCAGAAGAGACCTGACTATTCCAGATTGTTTTTAATTTGGTTACATATTAAGAAGTTCCTTGAGGAGAAATTCAGTGGTGATATCTTTCTTTTCTCTTAAAAAGGCACTATTTATAATTGTTAGCCAGATTTTAAGGAACAGATGAAACAGATTTGAAAGTAACCAGCACAAGTATGATGAGAAAATTATTGAAATGCTAGAAAAATTATCCTAGTTAATGTGAGCTTCCCCCTAAAGTGTTCTCATTTATATAATCCATAAGAGAAACGGAAAATTAGAATTTAGACTTAGAATTCAAATGGGATAGATCACTTGATAGCTCCTTCTGGGATTGTTTTTATAAAACAGTAAGGTGCAAATTAACTTTCAGGCGTCAATTTGAACAAACCTGTGGGGCAAATAGTAGGAAGATTAGTTAGAGACATTTCCCTAGCAGAAAGGACAATGTTGATTGGTGCTTGGAGGAAAGAGAAACATTAGCTGTCTGAAATCAAATTGTGCGCAGTGATAGCAATTAATAGCCTGTCACATAAAAATAGAATGGAGTCATTTGGAACTCTCTTCTGTAGTTTGGACAAGAATTTGTGATTTTTCAACTTTGGCATTTTAATTGTGTGCCTCTGTTAACAGGCTAAGCACAGCAGCTCCATCCGCAGTGGCATAAGAGAACCACTGGACTCCTGACGTCTGGCTGGCAGGGCCTGGGAGTGCTCTTGTAGTTACTGTGAAAGAGGCAGTCACCCAGATCAAGTCATATTTTCTCTGAGGTTTCCTGGGGAGGACAGGTTCTGCAATTTTCCTATAACTGTTTTGGAAAGACAGCCCGAGACTGGGATTTTCTCTTACATGTTTCCCCACACTGTGGCTTCTGAGTTCTCATTCGCCTGTTTTTCTTCAATATCCGGGGCTGGGCACCGTTAATTACCAGTGGGAAGTGGGTCTTTTCTGACTGGATCCCTATTCTAGGCATCTCCTCTGGCCTGTCAGCTGGAGTGCAGACTATTTTTCCACAAAACATGGGAAGGTTAAGGAATTCTTGGGCATTGGATCTGGTGGCATGAATTGCTGAGGCAGCTTTTGAGATTAATATACTTTTGTTGTTCACAATTTAGGAAATAAGAAAAGTTTGTTTAGATTTTTTACTTTTTTTGGGGGAGGGGGTATAGAAAATTTGTCAACTTGATAAGCCAGATGCAGTTGTCATGGGTATTTGTTTTTTCCTTTCATTGTACTAGTTAAGAAAATGGGGACTTGGAGTGGTTGGTCAAGTCAGCTGGGCAGCACTGGAGTCTGTCTTTTCAGTTGCAAAGTCATATGCTCTTTTCCAAACAATGCTTGGTCATGAGGTTTACTAACATCGAAGGAAAGGTCATAGCATAACGTGTCCCACCCAGTGTCTTCCTGGTTACCAAGGTTTAGGGGCCTGGGTTTATGGTGGAACTGATGTCTGGAGGGGGCCCTCTTGTAACGTGGTCTGCTGCCCTCTTCTGGTGGAGAAACACTCTGCACTTCTGGCTGTGGGCAGCTCTCTGGTCTCTTCCTGTACTCTGGTGCAGCGTCCACTGTTCAACGGAGTGTGCCACTCCTGTAAGAAACCGTTCTGGATTGCGCTTTACTTAAAGAAAATGTCAGAGATAATCAAAGAAAGCAGTACAGGTTATTTCTTCAACAATATTCACCTGTGGGTAAGAAGCTTCCCTTTCTCTTGTGCACTATGCCAGGGATGCTTTCCCTTGCCCAGGGCGCAGGGTTGCCCTTGCCTCACCCTACTTCTGGCATCCTTTAGTTTACAGAAATTAAACATCATTCTCCAAAGTATGGCAAGGGGAGGCAGCCAAGAGAAAGATTCACTAAACACCCTAGGCACAGAGGAGCCCGCAAAAGGGTTGGGCTGCAGCTCCTCAGAGCCTTTTGGAGACAAAATTGAGATAACCCATGACCAGAGGCCAGGAAGGCAGGTGGGCTTCTGCAGTGGCAGTGGGGACACAGGCTATTGGTGGAAAGAGGCACATCTTCATGGCTTGCGTCTGAGTTCAAGGAAATAGAAATGAAATGGAAATGCTTGAGCCAGAGATAGAGGAGCAATTTGGCTGGTTAGGATTTGGTAAGTACTAAACGACCAGGACTCTCACTGCTAATTTGACATTTTCATTGCATGGTCTTCTTTAGACATAGAAAATTTAATTGTGCAGTTCCACTGCCCTGTGTCAAAAGGAGTTTTTAAGTTACATTATCTTGCTATGCCATCTAGGTCTAACAAGATTACAGTGATAAATCTTGGAAAAACTTATGTAATGTACAACCCCAGCCAGAACATTATCTGGAACAAGTACCAGAAAAAGGTGGAAAATTACTTTATGTTAGTGATTTTCAGTGTTTTCCCTAGACCAGTGGCATTGGTGCCATCCCAGACTATTGGATCACACACTCTGGAGGTGGCGCAGCGATCTGTGATTTATCAGCTCTCCATGTAACTCTGTTGCACACAGATATAAGCGGCATTTTCTTACAGTGTAAATGGCCAACACCAGATCATTTCCAATAATGAAGAGCTATAAATGTTGTGATGGGGAGGAAAAAGACACAGAAATATAAAGCAAAGATTTGAAAAACACATGTCTCTGCTATGTGTCAAATGGTTGAGATTGCTTGGAATTTGATCACTAGATAAATTGAGGTAACAATAGTGCCATACAGCTTAAAGGTGAATTGCCAGGATCACTAAAGGGCAAAGTGAAGAGTTCGAAGGAAATAATGACAACAAGAATTGATCAGGGCTACTCTATGATTGTGCTAGGGCGTTGCCCCCAGGCTGCCCTGTGTTCCCACACTGTGACCTTCTTTGATACCGATGATGTAAAGTTGTATCTTTCTGCAAAGGTCAAGACCAAATTATTTCATAGAAATTAATTTTCTTAGGAGGGAGAAAAGGAATTAAGAGGTTATCTGAAAATTTTATTGAAAAAATGTTTATGCAATTTGGGGAATGAGAAGTCGTAAAGCATTAGAAAGCGTTCTCTTTAATCTTGCATTAGAACCATGATTCATCTGGATTCAATTAAAAGTGATACAAAAGGGCCATGTCATTTTAAACTTCATCATTTAGGTATTTATATTTTGAAAAAGCAGCATTTCCTTAACCTGGTGTTAGATAATAAAATGATTCTAGAGAATTTAGTCCTTGTGTCTGAAATTTCTTACGGCAAAATAAGTTACTTGATTGTCATTTTGTGCAAAGGGGATGAAGGGAAGCCTGCTCTTGATTAAGGGGCAGCTGGTATGTTTTAATTGTTTGCTTTTTATGAGCAGTAAAAAAAAAAAAAGGGAGTATTCTTAAACTGTCCTTCTATACTATTAATGAAGTGCTTCCCATACTTATTGTGTATCATAATTCCTGGGGAACTTGTTAAAAAGGCAGATTTCTCACTCCTTGAAGTTCTGATTTAGTGGGGAAATGATTTTTAACAAGCACCCACATGATTGTGGTACAGGTGGCTTGAGGACCACACTTTTCAAAACCCTGCTCTGGGCCTGCCCATAATTCATGTGCTTGTTATTTGAGCATATCTAAAAGTGACTGGGAATTCATTAAAAGCTAGATTAGTGCAGATAAAGACAACTGTGAGTGATAGATGCCTATTGCAACAGAATCTCTTTTGTTGCCATTTGTTGAAAATGAATACTACATGCAAGATAAGATATAAAAATGAGTACTATATTTTTAGAGCAGTTTTTATATTTGCAGAAAATTAAGCAAATCATATAGAGTATTCCCTTATATTATCTTCCTTGACACTATTCCTCCTTAATGAAATCTTGCATGAATATGTATCCTGCATTAGGATGATAGATTTGTTGAAATTGAACCAATATTGACATATTATTAACAAAAATAGTTTTTATTTGGGTTCACACTTGTGCAGTTTTATAGGTTTAGATATGTGTATAATATCCTTTATCTACCAATAAACTAACCTACAGTTTCATTGCACTAAAATTTCCCTTTGCTCCACCCATTCACACCTTTGTCACCCTTTGCTACAGACCCTTTCCAAGGATTTTTTGTTTTTGTTTTTGTTTTTTGTATTTTAGGGAAGGGTCTAAAGAGTGTTCAGGGTCTCACTACTAGGTTGGACTCATAGTGATCCCCTGTTTACAGCCTCCCAAGAGCTGGGATTACAGGTGCGTACCACCACGCCCAGTCTCCCTTTCCAAGGATTGATTCCATTGTCCCTATAGCTTTAGTTTTTCAGAGTGTTTATAGTTAGAGTCATACAGTATGTAGCTTTTCACCTTACTTCCTTTCACTAAACAGAATGCATTTAAGATTGCTTTGTTTTTCTTTTTATGTTTTTTAGTGGTTTGGCCGCTCACTTATTTATTTTTAATTGCTGCATAATAGTCTATTGTATGGCTTATCTATATTTGCTTGTCTGTTCATATTTTGAAGTATAACTTTTAAGGTTTATATTGTGCCCATTAATGAGCCTAGAAAAGCACTTTATCAGTGTTTATTTAATCAATCATGATTCTCTTTAATGTCTGTTTCTTCCCCCTTTTAATCTTCTGCTTCTAATCTGTTGTAATCTAGAAGAATAGAAAAATTTCATTAAGAATTGTATGTTTAAAAAGAAGCAAAAATGCTCTAGACTAAGCCCTTAGTAAAATCTTTGAGGGAGCAACTGTGGCTTTTGAATAAGTGCAGTGCTACATCACAACAAGTAAAATAATTGTTAGGATCTTGTTATTTTTTATCTCTGCCATTAAATATATTTATGCACATACACACCTACATTGCAACGTGTGAAAATTAGTAATCAGTTATATAGTCCTAAGTGCTTTAGCATATATTTAAAAATAAATACACTAGTTTATTACACTTAAGCTAATGATAGTGTGCGTGCACCTATTAATCCTGGTATGTCATCTTTCTTGGAGTAAGAAATCCTGTTATACAAGTACAGCAGTCTTCTGGGTGGGCCTGGGGGTTATGGAGGCATGGCCTAGGTGTCGGGTCTGGTCCCTCACTCTTTCCTTCCTGATGCCGTTGCCCTGTTCTGCTTTCCAGCCACCATGAAGTAGGCAGCTTTGCTCTGCCACACCCTGACGTTACCTTGGAGCTTGCTGTCCATGGACTGAATCTCCCGAAACTGTGAGTGAGTCGAGCTTTTGCTGCATTAAGTGCTGGGTTCTGGGTGTTGTGTTCCAGCAGCAGGAAAGCCAACCAGCGCAGCTGCATGGCAGGCATTCCATCGTAGCTCTTCCCAGTTATCACAAGAATGTCTTTTGAAAAATGATTCCTTCTAGGCTCCTACTTTGCATTGGTGGGTGTGTCTGGTTGTGCAGTGGGTGGTGGCACTCTGTAGCTTCTGGTAGGTCCCTTCACAGTCCTGGCTGTATAGTCTGATCTCTAATGCAGTCTTGAGCTCTGAGAATCTATTGAGTCTGGTTTTAGTCCATTTTGGTTGTGAAGTTTGTGACTGATCTTTAAGGAACCATAAAAGTAGAAATGTTTTGGAGGAATTTGACAGAAACTGATAAAGTACCAAGTGCAAGAGCAAAGTATTAAAGTCAAATTTCAAATACTAATCAAAGTGTGGCTTATGTCCATGAGGTCTTTAAAGTAATTTACTCTATGTGGAATTCAGTTTTGTGACAATAAATATCTTTCTATGGGGACTGATGTCCTCAAAAACCACAATAAAAGGAGTACTGAGATCATAGACCACCTACCAAGACTTTTCCCAACATAATAATACTTAACCATTATAGTCCTCAGGAAGTAAAGCCTTTCAGACAATTAGACCAATTCTCATAACAAAATAGTAATAATTTTTAAACATAAAGATGTTTTGAAAATTTCATTTTGTGATCATTTTAGACTTTCAAAAACAGAAATAGGAACCTGCAGGGTGCCCTCCTCCCAGATTGCTTGGAGGTTTACTTTTTTTAAAAAAAGTATTTAGTACAGTGTCTACAGAGTCTCTGTTACACAGATCAGACTCATAGTGATGCCTCCTGTTTTCAGCCTCCCAAGCACTGGGATTACAGGTGTGAGCCACCACACCCAGTCTCAATCACTGTCTCAGCACGCCCTGGGGGGCAGGGCTGGCATGGCAGACTGGGGATTGAATCCTGGCTCTTGTGGCTGCCTAAACAGGCACTTTAGTCCATGGAGATTTCTGGTGGGCACAAAATACAGGGTACTAATTAAATCTTTTTTTTTTTAATTTAAATTTTATGTGTTTGGTACAGGGTCTCACTCCGCAGCTTGGATTCACAATGATCCTGCTGTCTCAGCACCCCCAGTGCTGGGATTACAGGCATGCACCATCATGTCCGGTCTTGGTGGCCAGCTCCAAGAGAGATCAAAATGGTATGTGGTACCAGGCATTAAACCCAGGTCCTTGAGCTTCCCAGGCAGGTGCTTAGGTTGCTGAGCTATTCCACAGCCCGTGGATATTTACATTTTTGTATAAAGCCCAATTATCAAAATTCCTTTAAATTTTCCTAAAGAAAAGGAGTTTCCTTTATTACTTAAATATCTCCATTTAGTCCTAGCCCAGGCCCGGTGACCATGTGGGAGAGCTTCCAGCTACCCTGCACCTGTGGGACCTGCCAGTCCCAGCCCAGGTGCAGCATAGGTGAGACCCTCTTCCACCCTCTTGGGACCCCCCACCACTCCTCAGCAAACCCTCACGCCACCCTCCAAGTGAGAATTTCTGCCGCATTCTGGGGACCCCCAGATCTAGTCCTAGTCCAGGCCGCATTGAGTGTGTGGGAGAGCTTCCAGCTACCCTGCACCAGCAGGACCTGCTGCTGCAAGCCCAGGTGCCATGTGGGTGAGACCCCCTTCCACCCCCTTGGGCTTGCAGCACCACTGTGCAGTACCCCGCACCCCACCCACTGAGTAGGAATTTCTCCACATTCCGGAAACCCCCAGATCCAGTCCTAGCCTAGGCCCAGTGAGCGTGTGGGAGAGCTGCCTCTCCCCACTACTCCACCTTGTCCCCTCCAGACTCAGCTCAGGCCTAGACTACAGGCCTGGGGTGAAACCCTGCAGCTGCAATCCCTGAAGAGACTGTAGGGTACAAAGCCATCCAGCTAGTCCAGGAGCAGAACATCTTGGCAGAGGGGCACAACAGGATCACTCTCAAGGGGGGCAGCAAGAAGGAGCTGAGCACAGCAGCCAGACCCAAGGCAGGCACAGCAGGATAAATCCAAACTTTGTAGATCTGCACCTGAATTTCAGTAAGTGCTAAGGTTATAACTGCACCAAAGCTCTACAAGAAAGGTCAGGAGACAGTGCTACACAAAATGACGAGAAGGAGCAAAATGCAATCTCAGACCCCAAGACCACCCATAACAAGTGCAGAGGACAATAACAGAATAAATTGGGAATCACACAGCTGAAACCAATGAATCAATGGCTTTTGAAAAAAAGAAACAACTACAGAAAGGTATAGAGGAACTCAGATTGGAAATGACAAAAGAAATCCCTGAATTAATAACATCTGCAGTAAAGAATAAAATGCAGAAACATATGGAAGAAACCCATTGCCCACCCAGAACAAATGCAGAGGACACTAGCTCAGCTTAAATGTATGAATTAAGAGTGTCGATAATAAATAAGCAACAGCAGAAAGTTATAGAGGAACTCAGAGTGGAATTTTCTGAAATAAGAAAAGAATTCTCTGAGCTCATAGCATCTGAAGTAAAGAATCAACTACAGAAACATAGGGAGGAAACCCAATCTGACAAAAACACTGCAGTAAAAGAATTTATAACTGCTTCTAAAGACATTGATAAAAAATAGAGGAGATTAGAAAAAATGATGAATTCCTTGAATGAGCAATACAGGAAAGAAATAGATTGCATGAAGCAGAGTCAAAGAGCTAGAGAGGAAATTAAAATCTCAGTCACAAGCTTGCAAAACCATTTAAGTGAAAGTGAAGACAGAGTTTCAGATCTTGAAGATGCTGATGCAGCTAGTGAAAAGGTAAGAAAAGATCTCCTAAAAACAACTAGGATGCAGGAAAAAATAATTCATCACTTGCAAGATGATGCAAAGATGAACAATGTGAGACTAATAGGCATCAATGAGAAAGAAGGAGTCAATACAAATATTAAAAAAATATGGGCAGAAGTAATAGCAGAAAACTTCCCAAATATGAGGAAACAATCTGACATTTAGGTAACCAAAGCATACAGAATGCAAAGTAACCTCAACCCAATTAAATACATACTGAGACATATAATCGTCAAGATCCCAGAAATTCAGCTCAAGAATAATATACTGAAAGCTGCTAGAGAAAAGAAGCAGATCACATTCAAAGAAAAACCCATCAGAATTATGACTGACTTCTCTTCACAAACCATGAAGGCAAGAAGAGCATGGATCAGAGTACTTCAAGTCCTCCATGAAAACAAATTCCAGCCCAGACTACTATACCCTGCAAAACTCTCAAGTTTGATGGAGAAGTGAAATACTTCGATGACAAAGAGCAACTAAAGAATTTCATGATGACAAAGCCAACCCTACATAGGCTCCTGAAAGATGTTCTAGAGAGGGACCAAAATGACCAGAACTCCATGAATGAGATCAGATGCAACCAACTAAATAGGGCAAACAATTAAATAAATCCTGAGGGGATCTGACTGACCTTATCAGATCCAAAAGCTACAACTCCTGTTGCATAGGTCTTACTTTATCTTGGTGTTAACCATCCAGCAGAAAAGTATAAAAACCAAGTATAAGAAGTAAAGCCATGCTGTTATGTTGAACTGTAGGGGACTCAGGTCAACTATTTCTGACACTGCCAGTCAAGAGGAAGACCCAATACTATTATGGGCCACTGGACTCTTTTAGAATATTTTGCTGAGTTAACACATCTATAATATTCAAATGACAGAACTAAACAAAAAAGGGGATGCAGATGAATGTCCATTTTGTATCTGTGTATTCAAAATGGTTAGGATAGATATATAGTTACATTCTCTTAATGAATAGAGGGATTTGTTGTAATAGTTTTTGTAAATAGGATATCATGTCTGTATCTTGTACAGCAAATAACCACTAGGAAGGTAGTATGCAATGTGTTAATTATTGAAACTGTCCTACGAATTTGATTTGAAACTATCTCATTGCTATTTGTCTCTCAATAAAATTATGGGGAAAAAAAGCAGCACTAGAAAGAAATACAAAATTTCACTACACAAAATAATAGGAATTCTACAATTGTTGCTTTATTGCACGATAGTATCTTCAAATTAGGTGTTTTGGTTACCTGATGTAAGGATGTACAATTAGTTTAAGAAAACCTGAAAAGCAATAAAAATTAATAAGCATAAAGAAAAAAAATCTCCATTTAATTCAACAGAAGACTGTTAATCTTGGGCTTAAAAAATCTTATGCCCACCCTGTGCCCTGGGTAAAGCAGTTCTCTGCCACATCCTTAGATTTATCTCCAAAGGCAGTTCTAATCCCATCTCCAATATTTTTTGTTAGAAGGAGCTTGTGAAATATGAAGCGTACAGGAGGGTATATTTGGAACAGTTGGCCTTTGATTTAAGCTTGGAGTTTTGTGCTGGAGACCTCCTTTTTAGAATTGAATACAAGAATGAAATAAATACTAGCAAAGCCCTGGTATGACAAAATTTGCTGTAAACTCTAGAAATGAATACTGGCATCCTAGTTTCTTCTCAGTTAGATTTAAAAAAATTCATATTGCCCAGGGGTGTTTAAGAAACTATGGCCTTGGGGGGGGGTTGTCAAAAAAAAAAAAAAAAGAAACTATGGCCTTACTTTTTCATTTAAGAACCCCAAAGTCTTGATCATAATTTATACTCAAATTGTTCATTTATCACATTAGTGAGGAAAATGCAATTTTTAAATATTGCTGGATATTACTCCCCCTCTTCCTGGCAGCTATATTTTTTTCTCGTTTACACATAAGAATTTTGTTTTTATTTTAATACATTCCAGACTAAATAAGCTTAGCATCCTTAAGCAAAACATTAAAAATCTAATTGTAATTAACATTGACTTGTGCTATGATTTATAATTAACACAAGGCTTTCAATTACTCTGGTTGATTTTATGAATTCTGACACTGTCTTGATAAAGCTCACATAAACATTTGGAAGAGGTATCATGATGAAAAGGTAGTTTTAAAATTCAGGAACTGGGTGGAAATTACATAAACTCAGTGTGTCAATTTATATTTTATTTTATGTATATACAATTTAATCATTTCAAAATTAAATAAAATATTTTCATATGAAGTTTGCCATTATGTTCATCTTCCTTAGAGGGTTAGTGAGATTAAGAGAATAATGTTAAGTCAAAGCTAAGAAATTAAACTGTGAATGCCAAATAGGCTTCAAGGGGTTGCTGTAATGAAAGTTTATGAAAAAACTGAAATAAGAATTAGAAAGCTATGTGTAACTCTCTTTTTTCTTTTTATTTCTTTTTTTTACATAGGCAAAAAGGTTATTTGGCCAAGATGGATATTTGGTTATCAAAAAACTACTGTAGTCTGATGTTGCTGTTTTTATGATTTAATGAATATAATTAGTGCCCCATGGGTGTAGTAACCAGATATCTTTGATAAGCTCACTTTATTAAGGTAGATTGCCAAGGTAAAATATGAAACATGAGAAGAAATTTAAATATGTCACTGATGAAAGCTAAAGTTCATCTATTGAAGGTCCCTGCATAGCAATTAAATTATGTGGAGAATACTTAAAATGTGTCTGGTTAGGCAGAGAAAGAGGTTGCAAAGGGAACTAATTCACACAGACCAGTTTGGAAGTGTTTAAACAAGTGACAGAAAACTGTGTCTCAAAGCGACACAGTGAAGATTTTTATCTCATATAACAAGAAGTCCAGATAAAGGGCAGCTTCAGGTTGGTCGATTCACTTGTCCAAATAGCAGACATGGAAGTGCTGAGCATCTTTCTGTTTTGTAAAACTGAGCCCCTTGACTTAGTTCTCTATTGGCTGTAAGATGGTTACTGCAACTCAGCATGAGCACAACAGTGTCCAGCTGCCGGGGACGTTTGCTCCACACCATCTTTTCTTTCTGTGAATAAGGAGAGTTTTCTCCAGATTTCTCATACACCCGAGTAACCAGAATCATACTCATTTCATATCTGAATGAATCCTGGGCAATGGGAACAGGAAACAGGGAAGTGGGAGGTGGGGCTCCTGGTCCTTAGCTCCAGGTTATCAAGAGGAAAAGGGTATGCAGCTAAACACCACAGGCACTCTTCAGCAGGGGAACAGAGAGCTGGATTTGGGGTTGACAATTTGGGGTTGATTCCTTTACATTATTTCTTTGCATTTCTAGTAGAATTTAAATATTTAATATGAGATAATTGGGAGAAACCATCCTGTACAGGACCCTGTGTTAGTGAATAGTGTGTTCAGATAAACTCAATGCACAGACATTGAGGGAAAGAAAGAAATGGGAACCGATGTGAATCAGTGATTAAAAGTTCATTTGTGTGCTGAGGCTAAGGCACGTCAGTTCTGTGACCCACAAAAGAGCCGTTAACCTTGTTCGCAGCAAATCTTTCGTTAGCTATCTCTGGGAGGAAATTTCTATTTTAAGTTGCAAAGCCTTCTGCGAAAAATCTGGCCACGGAGTTCATGAAAAAGATTCGGGAAAAATGATGTGTTTGGTCTTATCTTAACAATATGTACTATCCCGAGGCTTGCTTGAAGTTGGTAAATAGAAACATGTTCTTCCCAAAGAGATTTCGTTATATATAACTGCATGAGGAATGTGGAAATTCTAAATACTTTTGAAATCTAAAAGCACAATTTATAACTTATCAAAACATACTGGAGACAAGAAATGAGATTCCTGCTTCTTATCCTTTACTTTGAAATGATGTTCCCTGGTTTAGCCCATAACTGCTTCATTTTCTACTTAATATGAACATAACAAAAATAACCCATCTAGGACTTTTTACTTCACTGCCTGATGTGTAGTGAATTAAGTAATAGCAGCTAATTGCTTATTCATCCCCACTGGACTCTAAGCTTTTTTGGTGTATTCTGAATTTTAATACAGCAAGGGGGCTTCATACAGTAGTCTCTCTTCCCCCCCTTACCTGATTTTATCTTATTTTTATTTATTTTATTAATTTTATTGAGAAACAAATAGCAATGAGACAGTTTCAAAACAGGTTAGTAGGACAGTTACAATAATTAATATATTGTGTATTGTTTTCTTCATAGTAAGTTATTCACAGTCTCTTTAGAGGAAGATGTTTAATGAAGTTTTCATGTTTTGTCTTCTTACTACTAATAATCTTAAAAAATTGAAGTCCTGATAGTGAAGGGAGGCATGAGTGCAGTTAGGTGAACTCCAGGCCTGTGGTGTTTCTCAACTCATCCCCTTCTTATGACAAGGACCATAAAGGCAGGGACAGTGTCTGTATAGTTCACGGCCACATCCCCATGGTCCAGCCGAGGGGTTCAGTGTGTTCTCTAAGAGCTTGTTCAATGTTGGGAGCCCCAGAATCTGTTCATGTTTGCCAAAAGCAGATGCTGAGTAACTTGTCAGATAAAATAATGAGTGTTGACTTTTTTTGTTTTCCTAATTTATAAATGTCTTAGGAAGAAGGACACTTTTTATTTTTCAGCTCAATAGGTCAGATCGCACAGAGGAACCCAACCTGCTCTGCCCATAATCTTCTTCCTGTTTTTTGTGAAAAAGGTACAATAGAAATACATTTTCTTAATTCTTTTTGTTTTGTCCAAAAATACTTCTGTCTCATCCTTGTATTTCCAAGGGTTCCTGGATGTTGAATTTCAGATTAAAAATTACTTGCTATCTGAATTTGAAGCCATTCTTTTGCTATCTTCTAACACTTAAGGCAAGTGATGTATGTATGTCATATAGTCTGTCTTAGAAATGTTTTCTGGTCTAAGGATCCGTCCCTGAATTCAAATAAAGCTCTGTCAGAGCTGATATTGTTGATGGAAGCAATGGATTCTTCTTACTGGAACTTCAAAATCACAGGGTAAGTGCAAGCAGAAGAGTCTGAATTTGTAAACTTGAACTTCCAAGTCAGATATCTCTGGTTTAAAAGCCCTAGCACCCCCTGCTGGGAAAATATTGACCGCCAAGTTTCCTCATGCAAAGAATGTAGGAATAGTATCTGTGTCATCATAGCTATTATAGTTCAATGCACATGCTCCTTTATCTTTTATCACATAAAAAGCTCTCGGTAAAATTTGGTTATTATTCATTATTATTGTTATAACTAATAGCAGAGCTTATGTCAATATCCTAATAGCATACAAAGCAGCCTACCTATACAAGAAACACATTTCTTTTTCAATTATAGAAAAGCCTAAGACGATTGCAGTAAAAATTCAAACTACAGGAATGTCAATAAAGTAAGAATGAAAAACCTTTGTTGCCTTACAATCTTAATGTGACTTCCCAGAGGAAGCCACTGAAAAATATTGAAAAATTAATTTTACATAAAGTACTTCCCAGTACTCATTAACATAATCCATTGTTTTAAGCAGTGTCAGTTGACTCCTTGCCATAAATACTGGTGAAAGTATTCTACTTACACATTTTCGTTCTACCTCTGCTAATACTCATTTGGGTTACTATAGTTTAATTTTTTCTACCGATTACTTTTAGAGCTTTTTATACAGAAGTCCCATGTCTTAATCTTCAAGGATTAAACAAAATCCTGTGTCCCCACTATAGAGAGAAAACCAGCCATTCTCACGCCCTACTTCCTCTATAACCAACTCCCATCAGATGTTTTTACACTTCTAGATTAAGACATATCACATTTATGTTCTGTTGCTCATTGCAGTTATAGCTTCTGGTTGTATAGGTTGACTCCAAAAACTGAAAATCAGCAATGAACTTTTTTAATACTATCGTTATATAAGATCGTCATCAGGAGAACCAAATTATGTGATTGGACCTGTAGAGAAGGTGTTATGTTAAATATCATAAAGCTACTATTATTTAAAAGAGAAATTTATAAAGTTCAAGTGGATTTTAGTGTTTTCTTTTTTAATTCTATCAGTTGTTCAAAATCATGCCACTGTGCATTTGACTTATACACTGTACTTTCCTACCTTTATTCTCTTGAGAGTTCTAATTGCTTTTATTTTTCACATAAGAAAGACATCATATCTTAAGGTTGTCCAACTGTTTAATCTCAGCATTTTTAAAAATAAAGATTTAATTACATGAGGGTACTTATTAAGGTACAAAGAAATAAACTTTCTCTGTCTCTTTTTTTATGTATGAAAGATCTCTGTTGTATCCCCGCATTCTATAAAATTCTTTGATATTGACTTTCAAATTTAAAATTGTTTCCTCCAAAGCTGAGGCCACTGTTTTATTATCTTGTTGGATTTAGTGCAACAGCTGATAAATCTGATACCATTCTGGTTCTCATTCCTACATAAGGAACCTGTTTTTTTTGTTGGTTTGTTTGCCTTTTGGAATCTCCTTTTTATCCTTGGGGTTCTTAAATTTCACAAGAATTTGCTCACATGTTGTGCTTGGCTCTCAGGGGGTTCCCAATATGAAAACATATGTCTTTCTTTAGTTCTGGGAAAATTTCTTCAATTATTTATTTGATTATTTCATCCCTGTTTCTTCTTTCTTTGTGGAACTTTTATTAGAGGCATATGGGTTCCTAAGGATTTATCCTGTAGGTATCAACGTGGATTTCTTGTTTTATATATCTTTTTATTTTGTCTGATGTGTGATCTTATGTCTATGAATTACAATTTTAGTTTCCCAGGATAATTCGCTTTCCATTTCCTTGTTTTCTGGAGGGTGTAGTGTCATCCTAAATATCTGGGCCTATGAAATAGCTTTCGTTCGTATTTGGGCAAGTTGTGTTTTTTGCTCATCTTGGGGCTGCTCTTTTGGCTTATTGATGCACTTCAGACACTTGTAACACACAAGCAAATTTATGAGTGGAATGCTGTGTTGATTGATATAGGTATTGATGTGGGTTTTCTTTGTCTCTGTGGTGAGACACTGATTTTTAAAAAATATTTTTAATCGAAAAATTAATGCACATAACAGTGAGGATCTGAAAGCAAGCAAGACTATATGATAAAAAGTATAGTAAATCTTCTTACCCCAAGTTACTAATCTCTCAGGCACCTCAATAGTCAACCACTGTTAACTCTTTCCTGTGTCTCTTTTTAGAACATCACCAAGTAGATACAGGAATGTATATAGTTCTGTCTAGCTAGTCTGTTATCCACCCCATTTCTTTTCTTTTTTTTTTTTTTTTTTACAAAAAGTAGCACTATACTTTTTACAAAAAGTAGTAATATACTACCCATATGTTTTACCACTTTGCTTATTCTGCAAACAATATATCTTTTTTTCAATAATTTTATTGAGAAACAAATAGCAATGAGACAGTTCCAAATCCAGTTAGTAGGACAGTTTCAATAATTCATACATTGCATATTGTTGTCTTAGTGGTTATTCATTGTACAAGATGCAGACATGATGTACTGTTTACAAACATTAGAACAAATCTTTCTA
>NW_004524666.1:3649837-3651389 GCF_000260255.1 Octodon degus | reverse complement strand
AGCAGGAAGCTCTCCACACACTCACCGGACCTGGGCTAGGAGTGGGTCTGGGGGTTCCTGGAAGTCCCCAGAATCAGTTTCATAGATTATTGTGTAATTTTTACAGTCATTATATAATTGTTAGGTTAATGTATTGATTAATAATTAATTAATCAGTTAATGGATGGTGAGGGCAAATCAGAGTCTGATCCTAATGGAGAAATTGGAGGACCATTTGTTTGATATGAAGAAGTTGAAGTGTTGCTTCCAGAATGTTTTTTCATTCAGTGGAATTTTTATATGTCATAATTTTAAGTCTTCCTCACTTAACCATACCATCTTGATATACTGTGAACTCCTTTTAGTTTACCGATACCCATTTTTGTATCCTTACTAGGATCTTAAACATTTGTGTTTCTATGGTATTTTTATCCTTGGGGATAAGATTTGTGGTAGTGATTTGTGTCATTGTATTATTTGTATGTACTTTTTTATCTTGACCTTGTGAAGTGACCTACCAGGGTGGGAGTGATAGCTGTTGGTCTCAGGTGCAGCAAGTCAGGGGTTCATTGTTAGGAGAGAATTTTAAAACAATAATAAAATCACATTGGTCCATTAAAAATCATCATCATGCTCTAGTAATTTGAAACAATTCCAGTAATAAAAATACAGTCCTTCTACCTGTGAGGGCAAATGATCCCCTCTCTTCCAAATGGCTGTTAGCAATGGGTGTCAGGGAAATTAAATCTACTTTATTTTTTACATTTCATGTTTTCTTCTCCTATAAATTTAACTTCTCTTATTTGGAAAAAATTAAATAATTTAAAATTAGGAATTTATAGAAATCTAAACTCGATTTCTCAGTTTTTGTTCTTGGTTATTGAAGGAAAAACATCCATCTAATAAAAGGCACTGGGCTTAAAGTATAGTAAATCTTGAATTTTTCTTTGTCTTATAGGAGGCAGCATTGTATAGCAGAACTTACTTTTAACTGTAAAGCCCTCTGTTATCATGGCACTATGAAAATAACTGAGTCAGTTCAGACAAGGCAGTAGCTCTCTTAGCCTCAATTTATCTCTTACCCTCAGACTGATGTACTTATTTTTTTCCATAATTTTATTGACAGACAAGTAGCAATGAGACAGTTTCAAATCAAATTGGTAGGACAATTTCAGTAATTAATACATTGCATACTCTCTTCCTAGTGGTTATTTGCTGTATAAGATGCGGACATGATATCCTATTTACAAACACTATCCCTCTACAAATCCCTCTATTTATTAAGAGAATATAACTGTATATCTATCCTAACCATTTTGAATATACAGATACAAAATGGACATTCATTTATATATCCCCTTTTTGTTTAGTTCCATCATTTGAATATTATAGATATCTTAACTCAGCAAAAGTATTCTAAAAGAGTATAGTAATCCATAATAGTATTGGATCTTCCGCTTGATTGACAATGTCAGAAATTGTTGACTTAAGTCCCTTACAGCTCGACATAGCAACATGGCTGTACTTCTTATACTTCATTTTTATACTTTTCTGCTGGATGGTTAAGACCAAG
>NW_004524666.1:3646512-3649737 GCF_000260255.1 Octodon degus | reverse complement strand
TCGTGAGTTCTGAACCAACTGAGAAATAGACACAAAGAACAGACACTGTGAATAGAACACAGATATTGCTATAGGGAATTTTACTATGGACAAATTAGCATGTGGTTGCAATGTGGGCCAAAATGGATTTCCTGTTTTCTTTCATGTTTAGCTGGTGGGACTTTCATGGGAGAGGGACTGAGCTTCAGAGTAACACTCCTCCAAGCTATCTTCCTGTATAATTTGTTTCAATCCATCCAGCTCAAAGAACCCACGTGAGAGCCTTCACACATACAACTATTGTCCATAGAACATAAAAGCTCTGTGTGCAATACAGAAAAAAAAAATTCCTCCTATTCAAAGCCAGTAAATAGGTCCTGATACTTTTTAAGTGTTTGGGTAATATTCCTGCTACAGCAGAATTTCTCATTTTATGAGCCAGGAAGAATGTGAAGACATGAAGAGAAGGCTCTGCTTATGCACTAGGAACTAAACTCCTATGCAGTTCAAATAACTTTTTAATTAGGGATTAATCGCTCTGGCCCAAGTATTTTTTTTTTTAATTTTCTGATTCATTTGAAAATTTGCTAGAAGGAGGATAGTCAGATGTAAAGAGAGGCACCATTACTTTATGTTGGATAGTTTTTCACAGGTTGGGAGAGGGTAATGTAGCATAGACAAGCAATTCCTTGTTCCTTTCTTCTCTTTGTTCCTCTATCCCTACTCTTCTGTTTCCTTTCTGGGTTGCCCAGACAGCTTGTTCATCTACTGCTCCTTAGGGCCAAAGCTTATTTCTGTGCTTTACTATTTGGGTCATATTGCGATGAGACATTTTATTCTTTCTCTGATTGAATAGTGCCTGCGATTTTAAGAAAGTTAAAAACAAGAATATTTTACAAACTCATCTGTTGAGCTAGTGGTTACAGAAAGCACTCACTAAGGATGATTAGCAAGCCTGAGAAATGCTGTATCCTAGTGGTTCTCCTGGCCTTGAACTGCCCTCCTTCAAATTCTTCTCCACAGTCCACCAGAAAAAGCTACCACATTATCTGGAAAAAGCAAGGGGAAGGCAATCACAAAGCTCAGGGTAGTAGCCATCTTGGGGTATTGGGGTAGGAATAGGTAAGAAGGAGATTGGGAAGGTCTTATGGGTCCATCAAAGAGACTGTTAGATAATTTTAAGCTGAATGAATATATGTTTATTTGATTGGTACTCTTTAGAAATGTGATTTATACCCTTTAAAATATTTTATTATTTGAAATTATAAAATAATTTCAGGACTCCAGGTCAGATTTCTTGCTCATTTCTGAGGCTTCTGAGAGTATGAGTTAAAGAAAACTCATGATTGCATCATATGTGTTTAGCATATAATGCTGTATTAGTACTCAGATGTCAAGTGAGAAGAATCCAACTAAAATTGTCTCCCACCCTCGCCCCTAAAGAAAAAGAAAAAAATAGAAAATAATTTGTTGACTTACATAACAAGGAAGGACAGGTGTGTAGTTAATTTTGTGTCTGGTCACATTCATTATAACACTCTCTGTCTGTCTGTCTGTCTGTCTGTCTGTCTGTCTGTCTGTCTCTCTTGTGTTTCTTTGCCTCTTGGCTTTGCCTGGTCTTTCTTACTCTTGGATAACTTCATGCACCACGCCAGGGAAAATCACCTACCATCTGTTCTCACTATCCTCATATCTTAGGATCCTAGAAGAAAATAAATCGCCTCTCCTGATAGCTAAGGGTGGCTACATAATTTATGGAGCCTGTCTTAGTTACTGTTCTCTCATTGCTGACACAAGATACCTGGCTACCAAAATTAAGGAAGGAAATGTTTATCTGGATCACAGCTTGTGGGGACTTCAGTTCATAATCAGCTGGCTCCAAGGCAGGGTGAGTGGCATGGCAGATGGGTAACAGTTCAAGGTAGCAGAAGACTGCAAAAGCAGCAAGAGCAAAATGGAGGGTAGTTTACAAGCATATTTTCATCCCTTATATTGTAAGTGAGCTACCCACCTCTATGGTGTGTGTAGCACTCACACCATCTCTGTGTGCTTCTCTTGCACAGGATGAGTATGTTTACAAAATGAGGTCCCTGGCCCCCTGTTGAATTAAAGTCTTAAACTTCTCAAGTTGACATAATGTGTAAACCATTGCAATCCACTCTTTGTCAACTTGGGAATAGTACACATTTCTTTAAACAAGTTTCCAGATACAAAGACAGGCTTATTCTTATTGTTTCACAACTTGGAACATTATAACACAGGTTTAACAACCCTTAAGAACCAATATTAACTCTGTCAACATTATATTACATTAGAACCATAACATTTTAGCCCTGGCCCCCAAAAGACATGTATAGCCCTTTAGGCAAAAGGCATTTAGTCCATCTTTAAGAGTTGCAAAATTCTAACATTTTAGCATTGCTGAAAAGTCCAAGTCCCAAGTCTCTTTGGAGATCTAAGAGAAACTTTTAGCTGTGAGCCCCTGTACAAATGAAAAGAAGGTTCAACACTTTTAACCTTCAATGGAACAAAATAAACATTTCCATTCTCAAAGTTACAAACAGAGGGATGCGAAGAAATGGAACCAAAGCAAGTCCAAAATCCAGCAGGGCAAACCATTAGTCCTGTAGTTCCATGTCCAGCGTCTACAGCAGTCTATAGCAATCTGGCAAATTGTGAGCTCCAAAGTGCTTGCGTGGTTTCACCCCTAAGGCATTGCCAGTGGCAGTAGCTCCCATGGCTTCTCTCTTAGGCTAGCTTTGCTCCCTCCTTTCACCTTTCCTTAGATTAAGCACATTCCTGGCCTCTCTGAGCTTCTGAAGTTGCCATCACAACTTTGGCTTCACTTTCACAGCTTCACATATCGCCATCTCTGAAATTAGAGTGGAAGCCTTTTAAACTCATGACTCTTACATTCTGCTTGCACCTCAAACCAACACCATATGGATGATGCCAAGGCCTGCTGCCAGCTGGAACAGTGCCAGGCTTTCCGCTTTCTTGGCTGTAGGGATCTAGAGCCTGGACTGCTGAGCATTTAGAATCCAATGCTGAAGGGCCGGCCAAATAGCTCAGCAGATTAAAGCACCTGCAAGCAGGTGCAGGGGTCAGGACCCTGACCCTGGGGTGCACTGAGATGGCA
The DNA here is from genome assembly GCF_000260255.1 of Octodon degus. Taxonomy (NCBI): domain Eukaryota; kingdom Metazoa; phylum Chordata; class Mammalia; order Rodentia; family Octodontidae; genus Octodon; species Octodon degus. The sequence goes on along the minus strand of NW_004524666.1, from coordinate 3,646,619 downwards.
ATTGAGACTGGGCATGGTGTTGTGCATCTATAATCCCAGCTCTTGAGAGGCTATACACAGGAAGGTCACTATAAGTCTGATCTAGTAGTGAGACTCTAAACACCCTA
>NW_004524666.1:3645348-3646412 GCF_000260255.1 Octodon degus | reverse complement strand
AAGCTTATTGTTATTACCATACAACCTAGGCTGTGAAGCTTACCCTCACTATCTGTCTGAATATCAAACATCTTAGGCATAGCATGGAGCAGGTATTTTTCATCAAGTATTGATATGTTGAACTTTAAGACCCTAAAGAATATGATGAAAAAACATTAAAAAAATTACAATATGTTTTTAAAAAAGGGCATAAAGAATTATATAATTCTTATGTTTACAGATGAGTCCAGAAATCTAACCATATACAACCTTGTAGTAGGACAGTCCTGAAACATTCCTTTTCCTGTCTCCTGCCTTCATTCACCACCCTCTTCTTTTTGAACAGTCATCCTCAAGAGAGACAGTACAGCAGCAACTGGCATGCCATGACAAACAGCCCATATTCAGAAGACCAGAATGGCAGGCACTGCAAGCATGAATCTGCTATTACAAATTGCCATTTTCTGTGCCGTTGCTTAGTTCACAGTTGTCTGTATATATAGTTAGTCAGGTTGAGAATCATTCCAATTAACTGCAAGATTAAAAAATCTTCTGAAGATTCTCAGGATCATTGCCTTGCCCATCTTCTACATATAACAGCATGGCTCACCCCTGCCATGTTTCCTAGCTCTTCTCCTTGCTCTCTTTTCATTGTCTAGTCCTCAAGTTCTTGCTTTCCTTTTAGTTGTATTATACCTTTCTATTTGTATTTCTTCTTTTGAGTTCTTATACTAGGGAGACTATGTGATATTTACACACGTGTGTCTGGTTTATATCACTTATGAGTATATCTTCAAGTGGCATCCACTTTAATATAAAGGCTTTGAGTTTATCATTCTTTACAGCTGCATAATACTCCATTGTATAAAATACCACATCTTTTCATCCATTCCTTAGGTGATGGGCATCTTGGTTGTTTCCAAGATTTGGCTATCACAAATTGTGCTGCTATAAACATAGGCACACATATATCACTATGGTATGATGTTTTCGGATCCTCTGGGAAAATTCCCAGTGGAGGAATAACTGGTTTAAAAGGGATTTCCAGTCCAACTTTTCTAAGGAGTCTCCATACTGATTTCCAT
>NW_004524666.1:3640376-3645248 GCF_000260255.1 Octodon degus | reverse complement strand
AAAAAATAAAAATAAAAATAAAAATAAATAAAAAAAGAATCCAATGCTGGGGAAAAAAATTTCTATGCTGCTGCCATTCTGGAGCATGGTGATCTGTGGCTTTCTTCTCAGAGCACAGTCTTTCACTTTTGTAGTTTTGAGGCTGCAAAGGATGGAGACTTGCTGCTTCCTATAATGCCCACAGCCATCTTTTATATTCTGCTCCTTCTCACCGGTCAGGATCTCCTCAGCTATATCTTTGTAGTTCATAGTTTTACTGGTGCTTTTTTTTTCTGGACAAATTCACAACATGTTAAGTCACCCTACTGGGCTTTTTGCTCTTGATTCTCAATAGAGATCTGGCTAACATCTCCAAATAATAGCAATGCCAATACCTCAACATTCAACTACCTTGAAATTTCTTCTGCCAGAATAAGTAGTCCAGTGTCCTTGGTCTTAGTCTCAGGCAAAGCCGGTGAACACAAGCAAAATGCAGACCAACTTTCTTGAAGCTGTAACACACGTCATCGGGAGTCCAGCACACAATGCTGTCCTTTCCAGCAGAAACCGCTGAGCCTGGTCTTTAGCAGTGGGGTTTCTATTAGGCTTCTAGTCTTCTGAACTCTGACCAGAATCTCTCATACAGAACAGCCTAAGATGTCCCAGATCCACCCTTTCAAACAACATCCCAAACCTTTTCAAACTTTTCCCATAAGCCACCCCCAAAGACCCTTGAACTACATGGTCAGCTATAGTCCCAGCAATGACACCACTCCTGGTACCAAATTATGTCTTACTTTTCCCTTGTTGCTGAGACAAAATACCTGACACACAAAATTAAGGAAAGAAAGGTTTATTTTCTTCCTGGCGAGGCAAGGGGCAGTGGTTCAATGCAGCAGATGACAGCAAAAGCAGTAAGAGCAAAAGGGGTGGGCCTGCAAGCCTCTTTTCCTCTCTTATGTTGTAAGCAGGCCACTGCCCCTCTCTGTGCACAGGATGAGGATGTTTACAAAGTGAGGCCCCTGGCCCCTCCTGAGTTAAAGTTCTAAACTTTTCAAGTTGACACAATGTATTGACCGTTACAGGGCCCTTTGTTAAAAGAGCAGAAAAAAGTATTATTAAAGACGCTAAAATAGGACTTTTCCCCTCTTCCTTCTGTGCTTTTTTTGAACTTATCACAGTGTTTTTATTTTTAATCTTTCTAAGTAAAGAAAGCTTAAAATTTTAAATTTGGAATATGAATCTTATCATTCCAGGGTATGTAATTCAGTGTAAATATAAGAGCATTTAACTCACACATAGAATCATCTAAATCACACAATTTGTATTTTATATATGCAAATATATGACCTTTAATTCTGTTATGGCAACTTCATTGGATTAAGAAATGTCTAGCAGATTAGTGGTGCATGTTCCTGGTTGTGTCTCACTGGGTCACAAAGGCATGACCTCAGGACCTATGTATCGTCCCTCATAACTGTTCTCTTCTATGACTTTTTCCTTTCTCTTCTCCTCACCTACCATGGACTGCGTGGCTTTGCTTCACTACAACCTTCCTACATGATGCCTTGGAGCTAGCTGGCTGTGGACCAAACTCCCCAAACTGTGAGCCAAGTGATACTCATCTTCCTTTGAGTTGTGAGTGTTAATTAGGTATAGTGTGTAGAAATACCACTGGATAAAGGGAAGAAAAGATATGACATCACTAGTATTTTTTGTAACATACCATCTCTTTTCTGTGTTGGAAGCAAGTCCTGGCTTGAATGCAAAGCGTGACCTCTTGGAACTATCAATGTGCCCATTCATTTGGTTTTAAATATAGCACATTGATTCCTCCTTATTTTGAGTCTTGATCTGCCACAAAAGTGGATCTTCTGGAATGCCCTCCTTCTGGTGCATCATATGCTGCAGTGTGTGCAGCGTGTGCCTTCCCTTGGCTCACACACATGCCTTGCTGTTGGACTTCACATACAAAGAACAACTGCAAGATGAAATTGCTAAGAATTCCAAAATGACAATGACCCAGCAATAAACCATGGGCATGGCCCTGCTAAGAATAGGGACTTTGTAAGTAACAGGTCACCTGCGTGAAGTTAGTTGTGCTGGTATCCTCTACACGGATTCTGCTTGTCTCAGTTTGGGTCATTTGTCCTTGAATCTATCCAGTGGCTCAGTACATGCAGTCCTTTGATGAGTCAGGAGGGGTTCATATGTCCACAGCTGAGACTGAAAGCAGCGTGTCAGCATGGTCAGCTAAGAGTATTACAGCAATGCATCCTCCAAAGTGCTAAAATTGAGCAGACCAATTAAGTTTCACTCTCTCTACCCTCTTCCAGCCTTCCTACCCTTTTATTTTCTGCCATTATCTTATTTATTTACTTATTTTTTTTGTATTTAGTACAAGGTATTAAGGGTCTCACTACACAGATCGGACTTGTAGTGATCCTCTTGTTTTTCAGCCTCCCAAGTGCTGGGATTACAGGCGTGTACTACCACACCCAGTCTCAATCACCTTCTCAGCGCACCCTGGGGGGCAAGGCCTGTGCGGTAGTAGGCCGGGGCTCGAACCCCTGGCCCTTCTGCCAGTATTTTAATTCTCAGATACACTTCACATGGGAGTTTCAGTGGCTTCTTTTCAATTGCTCTTACTAATTCCAGGAAGGACTGTACACCTGCACTTACTTTTATTTATGTCTTCTTAAAATAGGTTTCTTTTTCTCCTTGAAAACTTTTACTAATTCTCTTACAGTCAACTCAAATTCATTATTTTTATCCAGCAGAATAGTTGTGTAGATTGTGATTATTTATAGTTCTCCTGTTTTTGAGTTTCACCCCTTGCTGCTTTTACCTTACAATACATATTTTCCTGTCCACCTCTCTTGCTGGCTCCTGGCTCCTTGAGAGGAGCGCTTTTCTTCAAAGCTCAGTGGAAAGCAAATGCCTTGGATACATGATGAGCCTCGGATACATGTCTGCTGAATAAAGAAATGAAAAGCTGGTGCCATAAAATAGTGTTTTCAAGCCCCCTTAGCTAATATTAATCCTGCAACCTAAGAGAGTGCTTTCATAGACGAATCTTGCATTTCGGTATCAGCAGACTGTCCTTTCTCAAGCACTGTACTGTCTGCTGCTGAGCAAAGTGAAGCAACTTTTGGTTAAAGCTGAAAGAAAACCAATTAAATGCAAAACTCAGAAAAGCAACAGCTCGAATTCAGGTAGGTGTCTGAGAATCTATGTCCTAAGGTGAAGCACACTGTCTGGGTGTTGGATGTCGGGTACTAGGCAGTCACAAAGTGTGCTGTCTGAGAGAGGGCATGGTGCATTTCCTACCTTGTCCCCTGGGCAGAGCAGCTGGCCTCTGGGGAACTCAGGGGCTGCACAAGTGCCGAGTATGAGACTGGGCATTTATCACACTTTGTACTGATGTTCATTCTCACATAACTTCATTTTTGTAGCAGTGCTGTCTGGAGCAATGGGAAAGCAAACAATGTGATCCTGTTCTTACCTCAAAATCCTCTTTCCCAACACTGCTTATTTAGAAGTTTCTTTCCAGCACATATAAAATTAAAGACCCATTGCTCAAAATTCTTTCTTCTCCAAATTTGCTCCGGGGAAGTAGCAGCCATGGAACCATGTAGGCAATTTGCTTGTGTTACAAAGAGGGGTACGCCAAGAGTCTGGAAGCCCCTCAGAAAGGGAGTGTGTGCAATTTCCAGGCCCCAGCGGGAAAAATAAAAAAGGAACTAAATTGCACAAGAAGAAAGAGGCAAAAATAAAAATGACATAAATCAATAAAAAATCAAATGAATTATACATAAGCTGATGGTATGAATGTGTGAATTACTCTGGAGAATAAAAACCAGAAAAGAAATATGACAGCTCAGAACTGTGAAAGGAAACCTTTATTGTCCACAGAGCTCCGTCTGCTGAGCAAAATCTCAATCCATTTTTTCCTACTGTTCTTTTGGTTTAATTTTTAAGCCTTAGTTGTTCTCCAAGGAAATGATACATGTACAGATCATTTTATACCATTCTTAAAATACTGTTTTCTCTGGATGAATCATACTACAGCGTATTATTTTCAGTTTGACTTCACATTAAAGTGCAGAAGAAGTAGGCTCCCTTTTGGAGCTTATTTCCTATTGCTCCATTATGATAGAAACAGGCTGACAAAAGAAATTCTTAAATATAAACCAAAATTGGAGTTTATAATTGAAAGAGGGCCTGGAGAGCTAGCTCAGTAGAATAAGCACCTGCCTGGTAAGCACCAGGGCCTGAGTTCAAGCCCTGGTTCCATAAAAAATAAATAAATAAACAAATAAAATAAAATAAAACAATGTAATTGAAAGACTGCCAGAATTTGGAAAACACAAAAATTAAGCAAGTCCCATGTCTGTTCTCAGATTTGTAGTTTTCTGAATAGTTTTGCTAGTTTACTGACTCAAAAATGGTTTGCTATCCATTATACCTTTAAGAATAGTGCAAATAATAATTAATGCACTATGTGAGCATTATATTTGATTGGTCACAATGCTGTGTCTTTATAGAAAAATTAATCACTTAAATCAATGTTGAATTGAGATGTATGGTTGGGATATTTAAAAACTCTCTGTGTCTAATTATTATTTGGTGATTATTCTAAATCTTGAAATGAATGTCACCTCAGCTAATGACAGCTGATTCAGAGCCTCTTATAACTAACAGCTCTCAAGGGAAAATGTATGTTCAAGTAGGTTGTTTTAAAGGGTAACGGAATGAATATGAAAAAACATTAGAGGTGCTAGAAAAATAAACTTTTAATTGATAATAATGAATATAATTTTTCTTCTTGAATGGTATCAGTAACCTATCACTTCTCACAACCTCCTCAGATGAAGAAATGTATTTATTTAT
>NW_004524666.1:3628563-3632209 GCF_000260255.1 Octodon degus | reverse complement strand
TTCCATTGATCCTCAGGTCTATTTCATTGCCAGTACCATGCTGACTTTATCACAGTAGCCTTGTAGTATAATTTCAAGTCAGGAATTGTAATGCCTTCTGCCTTGCCTTTATTGCCCAGGATCACCCTTGTTATTCTAGGTCTTTTCTGGTTCCAAATAAATTTTAGAAATGATTTCTCTAGCTCTGTGAGGTATGTTGTTGGTAGTTTGATAGGGATTGCGTTAAATCTTTACAGAAATTTTGGGAGTATGGCCATCTTTACAATGTTGGTTCTTCCTATCCAGGAGCATGGAATATCTTTCCATTTTCTGAAATTCTCTACAGTCTCTTTTTTAAGAGTACTGTAATTTTCCTTGAAAAGATCTTTGACTTCTTTAGTTAGATTAATTCCAAGGTATTTCATTTTCCCTGGTGCTATTGTTTGTATAATTTCCCTCTCACTGTGTTTGTTATCTGTGTAGAGGATGATATTGACTTTTGGGTATTGACTTTACAACCTGCTATGCTACTGAATTTCTGTGTTAATTCTAATAGCTTCTTGGTGGAGTTTTTTTTATCTTCCAAGTAAAGTATCATGTCATCTGCAAATAATGATAATTTAACTTCTCCTTTACCTATTTTTATTCTTTTTATTTCTTTCTCTTGTCTAATGGCTGTAGCTAATGATTCCAGAATTATATTGACTAGGAGTGGTGATAGAGGACATCCTTATCTTGTACCAGATCTAAGAGTAAAAGAATTCAGTTTTTCCCCATTTAGGATTATGTTAGCTGTTGGGTTTTTATAAATGGCTTTTACCAGATTGAAGTAGAGGCCATCTATTCCAATTTTCTGTAGGACTTTGAACATGAGTGAGTTTTATACTTTGACAGAAGCCTTTTCTGCATCAATGGAGATGATCATGTGGTTTTTAGTTTTTGCTCTATTGATATAGTGTATTACATTTACAGATTTTCAAATATTGAACCATCCTTGTATCCCTGGGATAAATCCAACCTGGTCATGGTGTATGATCTTCTTGATGATTTGCTGTATTCTATTTGCTAGTATTTTATTCAGGATTTTGGCATCTATGTTCATGAGGGAGATCGGTTTGTAGTTCTCTTTCTTAATTGCGTCTTTCCCTGGTTTTGTTATCAGTATAATACTTGCTTCCAGGAATGATTTTGGGAGGATTGCTTCCTTTTCAATTTCATAGAAGAGTTTGAGGAGTATAGGGACTACATCTTCTGTAAATTTCTTGTGGAAATCAGCTGTGAATCCATCTGGAACTGGGCTTTTTTTTTGCTGGTAGGTTTTTTTTTTTAATTACATCTTGCATTTCATTGACTGTTATTGGGCTATTGATTGTTAGTGGTTATATCTTGTTAATTCAGTTTTGGTAATTTGTACCTCTAGGAATCTGTCCATTTCTTCTTTGTCTTCTATTCTGTGAGAGTAAAGATTCTCAAAGTAGCTATTGATAATCTTCTGTATTTCCACTGGGTCTGTGGTAATTACACCCTTTCCATTCTTTATTGCTTGTATTTGAATTTTCCCTTCCTCTCTTTGATGAGGTTAACTAGGGGCTTATCGATTTTATTTAATCTTTCAAAGAACCAGCTTTTTGTTTGGTTAATTCTTTGAACTGTTTTCTTCATCTCAATTGAATTAATTTCTGCTCTAATCTTTATGATTTCTTCCCATGTTTGGGCTGTGGGTTTGGTTTGCTCTTCCTTTTCTAGTTGTTGAAGGTGCAGCTTTAGGGTGTTTATTTGTTCCCATTCTGTTTTCCTGATGCGTGAGTTCACAGCTATAAATTTTCCTCTGAGAACTGCTTTCATTGTATCCCATAAATTCTGATAATTTGTTCTTGAATTTTCATTGAATTGTAGATATTGCTGAATTTCTTGTTTAATTTCATCTGTGACCCATTGGTTGCTGAGTAGGGTGTCATTTAATTTCCATGTATCTAGGGTGTTTTTTTGGTTTCTTTTGTCATTTCTTTCTGTTTTATTGCGCTGTGGTCAGGTAATATGCATGGGATAATTTCTGTTTTCTTGCATATACTTAAGCATGACGTATGGACCATTATGTGTTCTATTTTAGAAAATGACACTTGTGCAGCTGAGAAAAATGTGTATTCAGCTGTGTTTGTGTGGAAAACTCTGTATATATCCAGCAAGTCCATTTGCTTTAAGCTCTGGTTCAGTTCTGTTATTTCTTTGCTACATTTTTGTCTGGTTGACCTATCTTTTTGGGATAAGGGGGTGTTAAGGTCTCCTTCATGTTCATTAAGATTTCCTTTATATAGTTGGGTGCTCCCGTGTTTGGTTCATACATATTTATGAGTGTTACCTCTTCCTCTTGAATTTTTCCCCTAACCAGTATATAGTGGTCTTCTTTATTTCACTTAATCTTCAGACTGATGTACTTAAAGGACATTAATAAAGGACCTACTCAACATGGTCAGTCCTCTGATTATGTTGATGTAAGGTGGTGTTTAAATCTGAATTCAACAAATAATTGCTAATTATGTTCACTTGACTGCACCATTTTTAGAGAAATAAAGATGTAAGGTTTACCAGCTTTTGGGCTGGAGAGATAGCTCAGCAACTAAAGCACCTGTGTGGGAAGCACAAGTCCTGAGTTCAATCCCTGGTACCAAAAAAAAAAAAAAAAAAAGTTTACCAGTTTTTAAATACTGAACTTTGGCCATTTAAAAATGGTCTCCCTCACACAGAAAATGTCTTCGGTTTCCTTGAAATTTACAATGGGACAGAATGGATTCTTTTGTGACCCAGAAATGTTCTAGCCTAGGCAGTGCTACCTGCCCTGCCATATGGCATGAGGTCAGCAGACTGCAGATACTTGATCCTCGGGGTGCAGTTAGGTAATGAGAATTTTGCTACTCTTACTACCTCTGTGCCTTGCATGAATAAAAATAAAGAAGTCTCCTTTCTGTCTGGGAACCTTTCAGAGTATGTCAAAGTATTTGGAATCATGATGGACACAGCTGCATCTTTTCAGCTTCCCCTCTGGGGGATTTTAGACCCTGTTCTGAAAGACTCATGAATGTCAGCTGCTTTTTTCCATTAATGGAAAAGACTGGGCTTTATTCATTTCTTTTTTATTCACTAAAAGAATGCTAGCTTAGGCTGTGTTAACATGATTGTTGGGACTGGGATCTTGCAGCGAGCAAGTTCTCTGCCTTTGAAGAACTTGCCTTTTCTTTGTGGGCTGGGGGTAGCAGAAAACAGATGGAGCTAAGACGTGCACATGTAGTTTCCAGACTCATTCAGAGTTTTGGCATAATACACTTTTTAATTCTAAACACAGCACAGCAGTGTAAGGGTAATGTACTTTTAGGGGTCAACAAGTTCATACAACATAAGAGCAATATACTTTTAGGGATCAAAAGTTCCTATAAACATTTCCAGATGTCACTTAGACCTACAGTTTTGACTTAAGTGAGCATCCTGTCTGCTCTTTGGGTCAGGCCAATACCAATTCCCTGGGCCTGGCTCTTCTCACTTTCTCTAAACCAGCATCATCAGAGACTTTTCATCTACATCAGTGCTTCCCGAAGCTGGCTGTACTTCAGAATCACTGAGGAAGTCATGTAGGAAATTTCATGTAGGAAATCACTGGTTAAAAATACATGTG
>NW_004524666.1:3627002-3628236 GCF_000260255.1 Octodon degus | reverse complement strand
TGTCAGAGAAACAGGTGGTTAGAAATGTGGCAAACAATACACTAATTAAATTTAATGCCTATGCATTTTAAGACTTTAAGACTTATTAAATAATTTCATACATCTGAAGAAATCTGTGACTTTATTTATAGATTGGACATACTACTCATCCACAATAGAAAACTGTCATTGACTTAAATTGACTTAAACTTGTTTTTAACTTTTTGATACTTTGTGACCAGAAAAAGAAATTCTTGGGGAAAAAATGTTGGGGTGGAAAACTGAGTGCTGGAAGGCTTTTGGTATCCATGTACATGTGGAATACGTGTGATCAGCTGATTATTACAGCACTGTCTTGCTATTAAATTTAGCATGTACATGAACACTAGCAATGAAATGAAGGGTCTTTACTTTTCAGTTTGTTCAGCATTTAGCCTAGTTTTTATGTTTTGGAATTCTGTAATGCAAGTATTTCCTTTATTCATATAATACACATAAGTATTTTTGTTGCTGTGTCAGAAGGTATACTTAGGAGGAAGGTGAATTTCCTAGTCTTACTTGGGTCTGCATATGTGCAATGCTTGTTTTCAGGTATATTGACACTAACAGGAAAAAAATCTCTGTGCTGTCCAGTTTACAAAAATACCTGGTAAAACAAACTTAACATATAACTTCTTAAAGCCTATGCAGTAATTAAAGTACATTGTGATTCTCTGAGGAAGAGATGGTGCTGGGCATTTGTCCTAACTGTTTAGAAAACGAAACCCTGGACTGGACTCACTGATCATAGGACAGAAGAATGAATTGTCCCAAGACAGTTTTATTTCTACTGGAGAAGGTCATTTCTTTTCACTTCTAATGTGAGTTAAAACTTGAGCAGCGAGTGAAGAAAGTGACCCTACTTACTAACCTTGTCAGAAACAACCTGCTCTGGAGACTTGTACACAGGAGAGGCTTTGGAAGGAATGGTTGAGACAGATTGGTATTCTAAAGAGCACAGTCAGGGGACAAGCTGGGTGAGGCACACGGGGCCCCTTTCTTCCTGCTATGTTTTGAGCTAGTCTTTCAGTTTCATAGATTATTTTTTTATTTTTTTTCTTTTTTTTTCTACAGTTTTATTGATAAACAGATAGCAATGAGACAGTTTTAAATCAAATCAGAAGTACAGTTTCAACAAATAATACACTGCATATATTCTTCTTAGTGGTTAATTGCTGTACAAGATGCGGACTTGTGATCCTATTTACAAACACCA